>NC_092383.1:50938542-51249098 GCF_030028105.1 Mobula birostris | reverse complement strand
GAGTGAAGAGCTTGTGCAGGGCTTTTATGACTGACGTGGTAGTGGTATCAGGGCAGGAGATGGCAGAGGGGAACCGCGAATACTCATCGATTACGTTAAAAAAGTACACATTGCGGTCAGTGGAGGGAAGGGGGCCCTTAAAGTCGACACTCAGTTGCTCAAAGGGGCAGGTGGCCTTGATTAGTTGTGCCTTTTCGGGTCGGTAGAAGTGCGGTTTGCACTCTGCGCAGACTTGGCAGTCCTTGGTCATTGTCCCAATCTCCTCAAGGGAATAAAGCAGGTTCCGGACTTTCACGAAGTGGAAAAGCCGGGTGACCCCCGGGTGGCAAAGATCTACATGTAGGGCGTATAGCCGGTCGATCTGCGTGCTGGTGCACATTCCTTGGGATAGGGCATCTGAGGGCTCATTGAGCTTCCCAGGCCTGTACATGATGTCATAGTTGTAGGTGGAGAGTTCGATTCTCCACCTCAGAATTTTATCGTTTTTGATTTTACCCCGCTGTTGGTTGCTAAACATGAATGCGACTGAGCGCTGGTCAGTGAGCAGGGTGAACTCTTTGCTGGCGAGATAGTGCCTCCAGTGCCTAATAGCTTCCACTATGGCCTGGGCCTCTTTCTCCACCGCGGAGTGCTGAATTTCAGGGCCTTGAAGGGTACAGGAGAAGAACGCCACCAGTCTTCCCTCCTGGTTGAGGGTAGCAGCCAGCACAAAGTCGGAGGCGTCACTCTCTACTTGGAAGGGAATGGTCTCGTCCACCGCATGCATTGCTGCTTTGGCGCTGTCCGCTTTAAAGCGGCTGAAGGCTGCGTGGGCCTCGGCTGAGAGGGGAAATGTGGTGGACTTGACCAGGGGGCGGGCCTTGTCTGCGTAGTTAGGGACCCATTGAGCGTAATATGAAAAGAAGCCCAGGCACCTTTTGAGGGCTTTGAGGGTGTTGGGAAGAGGGAGTTCCAACAGGGGGTGCATACGGACGGGGTCAGGGCCAATGACTCCGTTCTCCACGACACACCCAAGGATAGCAAGTCGAACACGCACTTGTCCTTGTTATAGGTGAGATTGAAAGCTTTGGCCGCTTGGAGAAATTTTCGGAGGTTGTTGTCATGATCTGCCGGTCGTGACTACAGATGGTGATGTGATCCAGATATGGAAACGTGGCCTTCAGTTGGCACTGGTCCACCATCCGGTCCATTTCCCTCCAGAAGACAGATACACCATTTGTAACACTGAAGGGGACGCACAGGAAGTGATAAAGCCTACTCTCCGCCTCGAAGGCAGTGTAAGGGCGGTCCTCCCGGCAGATGGGGAGCTGATGGTAAGTGGATTTTAGGTCTATGGTCAAGTACACCTTGTACTGTGCTACCTGATTGACCAAATCTGCGATGCAGGGTAGAGGGTACGCGTCGAGTTGCATGAACCTATTGATGGTCTGGCTATAGTCCATGACCATCCTATTTTTCTCCATGTTACGAACAACGACCATCTGTGCCATCCAAGGACTTGTGCTTGCCTCAACGATCCCTTCCCTGAGCAGCCGCTGCACCTCCAACTTAATGAAGGTTTTGTCCCCCACGCTGTGCCTCCTGCTTTTAGTTGCCACAGGTTTACAGTTGGGGGTCAGGTTGGTGAACAGCGGCGGGGGAGGGATCTTGAGGGTGGAGAGGTCACAAGTGGTGTCGGTAGTGCGGCAGTTGGCATGGTGTTGGGTGGGATGTGCGGGTCGGTGTGTGTGTGTGGTCAGTAGCGGGGTATGTGACATATCCCTACAAAACTGGGGATTTCCGACAGTGATTGGTGGGAGGGGCCCATCATACTCCATTGTCATGCTTTTCAGGTGGCTCTGGAAGTCGAGCCCCAATAGCACAAGGGCACACAGTTGAGGCCTGACCAGTAATGTAAAGTCTTGATATTCTGTGCCCTGCACCACTAGCGTCGCTACACAACCCCCCCCTGCTGGATGTCTGTTGTATGTGACCCGGAAGCCATGGCGACCCTCTGACTTACTGGCCGTATCACGAGTTCACAATGCTGCACCGTGTCCGGGTGGATAAAATCTCCGTGCTGCCCTTATCAAACAGGACAGCTTGTCCTGCGTCCCTCCACCAGGATGTCCATCATTGACCTTGCAAGCTGGTGTGGAGCGCTTTGGTCGAGGGTCACGGAGGCCAGAGTTGAGTCGCTGTCTTGGTCCGGCGCGGTGGGGTGCCTGGTGAGCACCCGACCCACGGAGGTGGCACTGACCAAGATAGCCGCCTCCATGTCTTGCACATGGTGGTGGCATGCAGGCAAGATGGCAATGGCCAAGATGGCGTTAGTGGCGCTGCTCGATCCCACTCGCGGTTTGGACTTACAGGCCTTGGCGAAGTGGCCCTTCTTTCTGCAGCTGGAGCAGGTAGCTTCTCAGGCCGGGCAGCATTTCTGGGGGTGCCTCTTGAGTCCGCAGAAGTAGCACTTCATGGACTCATGACTGGCAGCAGCCGTGGTCAATTCACCAGCAGGTTGAGGGGTCTGTGGAATCCACGAGACCGTCGGGAGATCGCGTGCCTGGAGAGCGTCAGAGTTGTGCAGAGTGACTGCCAGCATGTCGGCCAGCTTAATCGCCAAACGTAATGTTAGATCGGCATGTTCCAGCAGCCGCTGGGGCACATACACTGACCTGGTCCCCGTGATGAAGGCGGCTCTTACCAAGAGCTCCGCATGCTGTTCGGCCGTCAGCCCCCGGCAATCACAGGCCCACACGAGTGTCTGTAGGACCCAGACGAACTCAGCGCTCGACTCGCCAGGCCGCTGCTGCTGCATCGCTAAGCGATGTCGCACATAGACGGTGTTTACTGGCCGCAGGTATTGTCTTCTGAGGACGCTCATCGCGCCATCGTAGCTCGGCTGGTCTCTAATCATCGAGTAGACCCGTGGACTGACCCTGGAGAGGAGAACTCTGCGCTTCGTGGCGGACTCGGTCACTTCAATCTCTTCCAGGCATGATTCGAAGCAGGCCAGACAGAGTTCGAAAACGTTTCCAGATTCAGGTGTTTGTGGGTCGAAGTCTAATTTGTCAGGTCTCAGATGGTGTTCCATGCCTTAAAATTACTGTTAATAAATTTGATGCACTATCAATTACTCCAAAAGACTGGAAGTAGAGTAAATACTGATAGGCTTTTATTAACAGTAAAATGGATCCACGTCCATGCTATATGTCTGTCCTGGACTGTGGGAGGAGCAGTGACACAATCGCCTTTATTCAGGGGTCTGTGGGAGGAGCCACAGGAGCAGTCAGCAGAGGGGCATGTCCGGGCATGTCCAGACAGGTAACCCAGTTACAACATATATACATCTAACCATATAACAATTACAGCACGGAAACAGGCCATCTCGGCCCTTCTAGTCCATACCGAACTCTTACTCTCACCTAGTCCCACTGACCTGCACTCAGCCCATAACCCTCCATTCCTTTTCTGTCCATATAGCTGTCCAGTTTAACTATAAATGACAACATCGAACCTGCCTCAACCACTTCTGCTGGAAGCTCGTTCCACATAGCTACCACTCTCTGAGTAAAGAAGTTCCCCCTCATGTTACCCCTAAACTTTTGCCCTTTAACTCTCAACTCATGTCCTCTTGTGTGAATCTCCCCCACTCTCAATGGAAAAAGCCTACCCACGTCAACTCTATCTATCCCCCTCATAATTTTAAATACCTCTATCAAGTCCCCCCTCAACCTTCTATGTTCCAAAGAATAAAGACCCAACTTGTTCAACCTTTCTCTGTAACTTAGGTGATGAAACCCAGGTAACATTCTAGTAAACCTTCTCTGTACTCTTTCTATTTTGTTGACATCTTTCCTATAATTTGGTGACCAAAACTGTACACAATACTCCAAATTTGGCCTCACCAATGCCTTGTACAATTTCAACATTACATCCCAACTCCTATACTCAATGCTCTGATTTATAAAGGCCAGCATACCAAAAGCTTTCTTCACCACCCTATCCACATGAGATTCCACCTTCAGGGAATCTATTCCTCTTACTATCTTGTATACCTCTGCCATATCTCATCTCATCCTCCTTCTCTCCAAAGAGTAAAGCCCTAGCTCCCTTAATCTCTGATCATAATGCATACTCTCTAAAGCAGGCAGCATCCTGGTAAATCTCCTCTTCACCCTTTCCAATGCTTCCACATCCTTCCTATAGTGAGGTGAC
The DNA here is from genome assembly GCF_030028105.1 of Mobula birostris. Taxonomy (NCBI): domain Eukaryota; kingdom Metazoa; phylum Chordata; class Chondrichthyes; order Myliobatiformes; family Myliobatidae; genus Mobula; species Mobula birostris. The sequence continues at coordinate 51,244,901 of NC_092383.1, read as the reverse complement.
CAGAACTGGACACAGTACTCCAAGTGTGGCCTAATCAGAGTTTTATAGAGTATCATTACCCCGTGACTTTTAAACTCTATCCCTCGACTTATGAAAGCTAACACTCCATAAGCTTTCTTAACTACCTTATCTACCTGTGAGGCAACTTTCAGGGATCTGTGGACATGTACCCCGAGATCCCTCTGCTCCTCCACACTACCAAATATCCTGCCATTTACTTTGTACTCTGCCTTGGAGTTTGTCCTTCCAAAGTGTACCACCTCACACTTCTCTGGGTTGAACTCCATCTGCCACTTCTCAGCCCACTTCTGCATCCTATCAATGCCTCTCTGCAATCTTTGACAATCCTCTACACTATCCACAACACCACCAACCTTTGTGTCGTCTGCAAACTTTCCAACCCACCCTTCCGCCCCCACATCCAGGTCGTTAATAAAAATCACAAAAAGTAGAGGTCGCAGAATCGATCCTTGTGGAACACCACTAGTCACAACCCTCCAATCCGAATGTACTCCCTCCACCACGGCCATCTGCTTTCTGCAGGCAAGCCAATTCTGAATCCACCTGGCCAAACTTCCCTGGATCCGATGCCTTCTGAATTTCCGAATAAGCCTACCATGTGGAACCTTGTCAAATGCCTTACTAAAATCCATGTAGATCACATCCACTGCACTAACCTCATCTATATGCCTGGTCACCTCCTCAAAGAACTCTGTCAGACTTGTTAGACATGATCTGCCCTTCACAAAGCCATGCTGAATGTCGCTGATCAGACCATGATTCTCTAAATGCCCATAGATCCTATCTCTAAGAATCTTTTCCAACAGCTTTCCCACCACAGACGTAAGGCTCACTGGTCTATAGTTACCCGGACTATCCTTATTACCTTTTTTGAACAAGGGGACAACATTCACCTCCCTCCAGTCCTCCGGTACCATTCTGATGGACAACGAGGACATAAAGATCCTAGCCAGAGGCTAAGCCATCTCATCCCTCGCCTCGTGGAGCAGCCTGGGGAATATTTCATCAGGCCCCGGGGACTTATCCATCCTAATGTATTTTAGCAACTCCAACACCTCCTCTCCCTTAATATCAACATGCTCCAGAACATCAACCTCACTCATTTTGTCCTCACCATCATCAAGTTCTCTCTCATTGGTGAATACTGAAGAGAAGTATTCATTGAGAACCTCACTCACTTCCACAGCCTCCAGGCACATCTTCTCACCTTTATCTCTAATCAGTCCTACCTTCACTCCCGTCATCCTTTTGTTCTTCACATAATTGAAGAATGCCTTGGGGTTTTCCTTTACCCTACTCGCCAAGGCCTTCTCATGCCCCCTTCTTGCTCTTCTCAGCCCCTTCTTAAGCTCCTTTCTGCTACCCTATATTCCTCAATAGACCCATCTGATCCTTGCTTCTTAAACCTCATGTATGCTGCCTTACATGTTTTAAAAGAGAGCAGTTTGTGGAAGTCGGCCATTTTCTCAGCGGTTGATCAGGACAAGACTGTGCAAGTGCGTGTAAGTCGGTCCGTGAGGCAGCAGGAGTATTTAAAAGAGAGCAGTTTGATGGAGCAGGCAATGGAGTAGAGGGAGACAGGGTAGGAAGGCTTTGTCTCGAGAGGCTTCGGCAAGCAGAGGCTGAGGACGAGCTTCACTCCAAGTGAGGTAAGGCTGGGTAAGTTCCTTTAAAAGGAGAACGGTCTGCAGCGGTATTTTATTTGAAGCAAGGAAGGCGGTGAGGCTGTAGCGTATTGGGTAGGTCATGACAACTGAGATTGGCCCCGTGGTTTGCTCCTCCTGCAGCATGTGGGATATCAGGGATACTTCCAGTGTCCCTGACGACTATATGTGCAGGAAATGTGTCCAGCTGCAGCTTCTGGCAGACCCCTTGAGCAGCTGGAGCTGCGACTGGATACATACTGGAGCATCCGCGATGCTGAGAAAGTCGTGAATAGCATGTTCAGTGAGTTGGCCACACCACAGGTAAAGGCTACACAGGCAGAAAGGGAATGGGTGGCCACTAAACAGCGTAGCAGTAGGCAGGTAGTGCAGGAGTCCCCTGAGGTCATCTCCCTCCTAAACAGATATACTGTTTTGGATACTGTTGGGGGAGATGTCTCATCAGGGGAAGGCAGCAGCAGCCGAGTTCATGGCATCATAAGGAAAAGGAGTGGGAGAGCTATAGTGATAGGGGATTCAATTGTAGGGGGAATAGACAGGCGTTTCTGCGGCCGCCAACGAGACTCCAGGAGGGTATGTTGCCTCCCTGGTGCAAGGGTCAAGGATGTCTCTGAGCGGCTGCAGGACATTCTGGAGTGGGAGGGCGAACAGCCAGTGGTCGTGGTGCACATAGGTACCAACGATATAGGTGAAAGACGGGATGAGGTCCTACAAGGTGAATTTAGGGAGTTGGGAGATAAACGAAAAAGTAGGACCACAGAGGTAATAATCTCTGGATTACTACCGGTGCGACGTGCTAGTCAGAGTAGAAATAGGAGGATATTTCAGATGAATACGTGGCTTGAAAAATGGTGCAAGTGGGAGGGATTCAAATTTCTGGGGCATTGGAACCAGTTCTGGAGGAGGTGAGACCGGTACAAACAGCACCTGGGCTGGACTGGAACCAATGTCCTTGGGGGAGCATTTGCTACTGTTGCTCAGGAGGATTTAAACTAATGCGGCAGGGGGATGGGAACAAGTGCAGAGAGACAAAGGGGTGTAAAATGAGGGTAGAAGCAAAAATTAGTAAGGTGAAACGTAAAAGTGGCAGGCCGGCAAATCCAGGGCAAAAATCAAAAAGGGCCAAATTTCAACATAATTATATAAGGGCTAAGAGTGTTGTAAAAGCAAGCCTGAAGGCTTTGTGTGTCAATGCAAGGAGCATTCGTAACAAGGTGGATGAATTGTATGTGCAGATAGTTATTAATGAATATGATATAGTTGGGATCACAGAGACATGGCTCCAGGGTGACCAAGGATGGGAGCTCTACATTCAGGGATATTCAATATTCAGGAGGGATAGACATGAAAGAAAAGGAGATGGGGTGGCATTGCTGGTTAGAGAGGAGATTAATGCAATAGAAAGGAAGGACATTCGCCGGGAGGATGTGGAATCGATATGGGTAGAGCTGCATAACACTAAGGGGCAGAAAACGCTGGTGGGAGTTGTGTACAGGCCACCTAACAGTAGTAATGAGGTTGGGGATGGTATTAAACAGGAAATTAGAAATGCGTGCAATAAAGGAACAGCAGTTATAACGGGTGACTTCAATCTACATATAGATTGGGTGAACCAAATTGGTAAGGGTGCTGAGGAAGAGGATTTCTTGGAATGTAAGGGGGATAGTTTTCTGAACCAACATGGCGAGGAACCAACTAGAGAGCAGGCCATTCTAGACTGAGTATTGAGCAATGAGGAAGGTTTAGTTAGCAATCTTGTCATGCGAGGCCCCCTGGGTAACAGTGACCATAATATGGTGGAATTCTTCATTAAGATGGAGAGTGATATAGTTAATTCAGTAACAAAGGTTCTGAACTTAAAGAAGGGTAACTTTGAAGGTATGAGAGGTGAATTAGCTAAGATAGACTGGCAAATGATACTTAAAGGGTTGACGGTGGATATGCAATGGCAAGCATTTAAAGATCACATGGATGAACTACAACAATTGTTTGTCCCAGTTTGGCAAAAGAATAAACCAGGGAAGGTAGTGCACCCCTGGCTGACAAGGGAAATAAGGGATAGTATCAATTCCAAAGAAGAAACATACAAATTAGCCAGAAAAAGCTTCACACCTGAGGACTGGGAGAAATTCAGAGTCCAGCAGAGGAGGACAAAGGGCTTAATTAGGAAAGGGAAAAAAAATTATGACAGAAAGCTAGCAGGGAACATAAAAACTGACTGTAATAGCTTTTGCAGATATGCGAAAAGAAAAAGATTGGTTAAGACAAATGTAGGTCCCTTACAGTCTGAAACAGGTGAATTGATCATGGGGAACAAGGACATGGCAGACCAATTGAATAACTATTTTGGTTCTGTCTTCACTGAGGAGGACATAAATAATATTCTGGAAATAGCAGGGGACAGAGGGTCTAGTCAGATGGAGGAACTGAGGGAAATACATGTTAGTAGGGAAGTGGTGTTAGGTAAATTGAAGGGATTAAAGGCAGATAAATCCCCAGGGCCAGATGGTCTGCATCCCAGAGTGCTTAAGGAAGTAGCCCAAGAAATAGTGGATGCATTAGTGATAATTTTTCAAAACTCTTTAGATTCTGGATTAGTTCCTGAGCATTGGAGGGTGGCTAATGTAACCCCGCTCTTTAAAAAAGGAGGGAGAGAGAAACCGGGGAATTATAGACCGGTAAGCCTGACATCGGTGGTGGGGAAAATGCTAGAGTCAGTTATCAAAGATGTGATAACAGCACATTTGGAAAGCGGTGAAATGATCGGACAAAGTCAGCATGGATTTGTGAAAGGAAAATCATGTCTGACAAATCTCATAGAATTTTTTGAGGATGTAACCAGAAGAATGGATGGGGGAGAACCAGTGGATGTGGTATATTTGGATTTTCAAAAGGCTTTTGACAAGGTCCCACACAGGAGGTTAGTGTGCAAACTTAAATCACACAGTATTTGGGGTATGGTATTGATGTGGATAAAGAATTAGTTGGCAGACAGGAAGCAAAGAGTGGGAATAAACGGGACCTTTTCAGAATGGCAGGCAATGACAAGTGTGGTTCCGCAAGGCTCAGAGCTGGGACCCCGGTTGTTTACAATATATATTAATGACTTAGACGAGGGATTTAAGTGCAGCATCTCCAAGTCTGCGGATGACTCAAAGCTGGGCGGCAGTGTGAGGAGGATGCTGAGAGGATGCAGGGTGACTTGGATAGGTTACGTGAGTGGGCAAATTCATGGCAGATGCAATTTAATGTGGATAAATGTGAAGTTATCCACTTTGGTGGCAAGAACAGGAAAACAGATTATTATCTGAATGGTGGCCGATTAGGAAAAGGGGAGGTGCAACGAGACCTGGGTGTCATTGTACACCAGTCATTGAAAGTGGGCTTGCAGGTACAGCAGGTGGTGAAAAAGGCGAATTGTATGCTGGCATTCATAGCAAGAGGATTCGAGTACAGGAGCAGGGAGGTACTACTGCAGTTGTACAAGGCCTTGGTGAGACCACACCTGGGGTATTGTGTGCAGTTTTGGTCCCCTAATCTGAGGAAAGACATTCTTGCCATAAAGGGAGTACAAAGAAGGTTCACCAGATTGATTCCTGGGATGGCAGCACTTTCATATGATGAAAGACTGGATCGACTAGGCTTATACTCTCTGGAGTTTAGAAGATTGAGAGGGGATCTGATTGAAATGTATAAAATTCTAAAGGGATTGGACAGGTTAGATGCAGGAAGATTGTTCCCGATGTTGGGGAAGTCCAGAACGAGGGGTCACAGTTTGAGGATAATGGGGAAGCCTTTTAGGACTGAGATGAGGGAAAACTTCTTCACACAGAGAGTGGTGAATCTGTGGAATTCTCTGCCACAGGAAACAGTTGAGGCCAGTTCATTTAAACGCAAACAACAGGAATTCTGCAGATGCTGGAAATTCAAGCAACACACATCAAAGTTGCTGTTGAACGCAGCAGGCCAGGCAGCATCTGTAGGAAGAGGTGCAGTCGACGTTTCAGGCCGAGACCCTTCGTCCTGACGTTTCAGGCGAAGAGTCTCGGCCTGAAACGTCGACTGCACCTCTTCCTACAGATGCTGCCTGGCCTGCTGCGTTCACCAGCAACTTTGATGTGTGAGGCCAGCTCATTGGCTATATTTAAGAGGGAGTTAGATATGGCCCTTGTGGCTAAAGGGATCAGGGGGTATGGAGAGAAAGCAGGTACAGGGTTCTGAGTTGGATGATCAGCCATGATCGTACTGAATGACGGTGCAGGCTCAAAGGGCCGAATGGCCTACTCCTGCACCTATTTTCTATGTTTCTATGTTTCTACATGGTTTACCATACATATTTTGGTAGATTGCCTTAAACCAGTCCACCAATGTTTGGAGTATTCCGCTGCCATGCCCCTGGCATCACAACCTGACCATGAGTGTGTCAACACACCTTTGGACGAGCCAGAGGCACCTGCGGTTCCTCCACCCTTGAAAAACTGGACCTAAGCCGAGCGGCTCGACTGAGCTCCAGAAAGGCTCACAATACCAGTTTTAGTGAATTCTGGGGTGGACGGGTGGTCCTGTGTAGGGTAATGTAATTGAGAGAAAGGTACATAATCACAACACCACCAGCTGGAGTTTCACTTTAAGAGGCTGGTCAGAAGTGATGAAGTTATACATAAAAGGTTTTTAGTGTGCTTTTGTTGTGCAGGTTTTGGAGTTCGATAAAATGTGTTATGGGCTTTGTTGAACATAAAATGCCTCACTTGGTTTTATTTGCAGAAACCTTCAAAATGACTATATTTCACCAGGCTTAGCACAACGACTAATATTATTCAGGGCGCATCCAGTATCAGGAACATCCAACCCAACTCTACTCATGCCAAGAAAATAAAATTAAGGGGGTGTCACAGAATCACTAAATATTTTATTTTGTTCCACATAAAGTCAATATTTACTTGTGTAACAATTAAAAGAGTTATTTTCACTTAACAGTATCATAGACATTAGGATACTGGTTTAAAACATAAATGATCAGCTGATAATTCTGCAAACTTTGAATGATGGAAGAATATGGTTTAGCACTGGCATGGGTGTCAGAGTAATATTCTTGTATGTGGACATTTGTGGGGGGGAACCTTCTAAAGGCATTTACTAGAGTAGGCATAGATAATATTTCTCTGGTGAGCAAAATTATTAGTTATATTTAGGCCAAAGAGGAATGTGATTTCTTTCTCTAACAAAAAGGAATGGTGCAATCAGGACTGGACTTTTCTGACTGTCATCCCTCTCTTTCTCTTCCTTTCATTTGCATACTCTAACCTATAGGGCATGCTGACTTACCTGAGTTGAGGCATGTCCATTAATGTTTAAAGAAAAGACATTAACTCCTGCTTTCTCATCAGCTTGATCTGTCATTTTTTTTCAATTGTTTTGTTTTTATTAAAGAGAGATTCATCCCATTTATCTGGTTGAACTTGACTAAGTGGTAAACCCACTACAACTAACAAGAAAATGTTGGTAATTTTCTTTCTTTAAAAACTAACTCTGATGTTGTTTGCAGCCCAATATACGTTCATACAGTACCACATCGGCTTCTCCTGCTATGCCAATCCTGAATGGCAAACGACCAAACTTTCTGGACCAGCCTTGTATGTGGGGCCTTGTCAAAGGCCTGGCAAAAGGGGAAATCATGTTTGACTAATCTTCTGGAATTTTTTGAGGATGTAACTATGAAAATGGACAAGGGAGAGCCAGTGGATGTAGTGTACCTGGACTTTCAGAAAGCCTTTGATAAAGTCCCACGTAGGAGATTAGTGGGCAAAATTAGGGCACATGGTATTGGGGGCAGAGTACTGACACGGATTGAAAATTGGCTGGCTGACAGAAAACAAAGAGTAGCGATTAACGGGTCCTTTTCGGAATGGCCGGCGGTGACCAGTGGGGTACCGCAGGGTTCAGTGCTGGGACCGCAGCTGTTTACAATATATATTAATGATTTAGATGAGGGAATTAAAAGTAACATTAGCAAATTTGCCAATGACACAAAGCTGGGAGGCAATGTGAAATGTGAGGAGGATGCTATGAGAATGCAGGGTGACTTGGACAGGCTGGGTGAGTGGGCAGATGCATGGCAGATGCAGTTTAATGTGGATAAATGTGAGGTTATCCACTTTGGTGGTAAGAACGGGAAGGCAGATTATTATCTAAATGGAGTCAAGTTAGGAAAAGGGGAAGCACAACCAGATCTAGGTGTTCTTGTACATCAGTCACTGAAAGCAAGTATGCAAGTACAGCAGGCAGTGAAAAAAGCTAATGGCATGCTGGCCTTCATAACAAGGGGAATTGAGTATAAGAGCAAAGAGGTCCTTCTGCAGCTGTACAGGGCCCTGGTGAGACCACACCTGGAGTACTGTGTGCAGTTTTGGTCTCCAAATTTGAGGAAGGACATTCTTGCTATTGAGGGAGTGCAGCGTAGGTTCTTAAGATTAATTCCTGGGATGGTGGGACTGTCATATGTCAAAAGATTGGAGTGACTGGGCTTGTATACTCTGGAATTTAGAAGGCTGAAAGGGGATCTTATTGAAACATATAAGATTATTAAGGGATTAGACACGCTGCAGGCAGAAAGCAAGTTCCCGCTGATGGGTGAGTCCAGAACCAGAGGCCACAGTTTAAGAATTAGGGGGAGGCCATTTAGAACGGAGTTGAGGAAAAACATTTTCACCCAGAGCGTGGTGGATATATGGAATGCTCTGCCCCAGAAGGCTGTGGAGGCCAAGTCTCTGGATGCTTTCAAAAAAGAGATGGATAGAGCTCTTAAAGATAGTGGAATCAAAGGTTATGGGGATAAGGCAGGAACTGAATACTGATGGTGGATGATCAGCCATGATCACAGTGAATGGCGGTGCTGGCTCGAAGGGCCGAATGGCCTATTCCTGCACTTATTGTAAAAAAAAAGAAATAAATTCCATGTAGACAATGTCCACTGCCTTTCCTGGTAACCTTTTCAAAAAACTATGTTAGACACAACACACTACACACAAAGCCATGTTGAGTCTCTCTAATCAGACCCTGTCTAACCTGATACTTACACGTCTTGCCTCTTAGAATTCACTCAACTAATGTCATCTCTTTTGGCTCCATGTGTGTAAATCATACAATATCTTTCAGCAATTTAAGCCATCAAATTATAGACTTGATTTTTGGATAGCTTTCTACCAGTTTTCCTTATATTTTAAAATAATCCATTTCACATTTTGTAGCCAGTCCGTCCAAAAAGCAAGATTACAAATCACACAATATCAACCCGTGGTCAACATGCTGCTCATATGTGCTCCCTGGTGGCTAAACTATGAACAGCACCTACATTGGCCTTCAAAATTCCACCAGATTCAAATTTAGCATAAAATCAGTCTTCGAGAAAGGGGAAGGAAATTGAGAAACTAAAAGCTAATAAACTAATATAAATCTGGAGAACACTTTATTTTAAATGTAATCTCTTTAATGAAATCTTCAAATATGTCAAGTGTTATAACTATGCAACAAATTCCAATCACAGAAGCTCAATCAGTCGTAAAGAAAATGAAAAGTTTATGTATATTCTTCCAATGTGTTATTTTATAAATTAATTTTATATTACCATTGTCTGCATTATACAATTAGTTTGAAATCTAAATTTAAAAAAACAATAGCTTAGAAACTGGTTCATTTTTCTTCACTGTTAATAGTGGGTCACCCAAGACAGGTTGTGAAAGTCACATGAAGAACAAGAACTTCAGTTTAAAGATTCATAGGGTAGTTCCTTTGTGTAATTATAGACTGAAACTAACATTGTTGGTTTCAGCATGACTTACCTTATGGAATATGTCAGGCAGTTGATAAAGGGACATATGAGGCACATTGTTCCAACTCCAAGGGAGTATTGCCATCAAATAAATGAATGCTGCAATGATAGGTGGCAGATGAGTTGTGGTGTAGAGTGCTTGTAGGGATCAGAGGCACCAAGCAAGCCTGATGATAAACCACAGCCACAGAGAAATGCCATGGTCATGATAGATAGATCGATACTTCATTGATCCCAAAGGAAATTATAGTGTCACAGTAGCATTACAAGTCCACAGGTGTAAATATTGCAAGAGAAGGAATAAAAGTAAAAAATAAGTTACCCCAAACAGTCTAACAGGTGGGATCATCACTTCCCCCACTATAGGTTGACTCATTATAGAGCCTAATGGCTGAGGGTAATAATGACCTCATACGGCATTCTTTGGAGCAGCACAGTTGTCTTAGTCTATTTCTAAAAGTGCTCCTCTGTTCAGCCAAGGTGGCATGCAGAGGGTGAGAAACATTGTCCAGAATTGCCAAGATTTTCTGTAAGGTCCCTTGTTCTACCACAGCCTCCAGTGTGCCCAGTTTGATTCCTATAACAGAGCCAGCCTTTCTAATCAGTTTGTTGAGCCTGTTGACATTACCTGTGTTGATGCCATTGCCCCAACACACCACTGCATAGAAGATTGTACTGGTGACAACAGACTGGTAGAACATGTGAAGGAGAGGCCTGCATACTCCAAAGCACCTCAGTCTCCTCAGGAAGTAGAGGTGACTCTGGCCCTTCTTGTACACAGCCTCTGTGTTGGTGCTCCCCTCAAGTCTTTCATCCAGATGCATACCCAGGTACTTGTAGGTCCTCACCATATCAACGTCCTCACCATCAATAGTAACAGGGAGCAGTGCAGGCTTAGTCTTCCTAAAGTCCATCACCATCTCCTTTGTCTTTCTAATGCTGAGCTGCAGATGATTCAGCTTGCACCATTTGACAAAGTCTTCCACCAGGGCCCCGTATTCATCCTCCATTTATACACCAACTATTGCTGAGGGATCAGAGAATTTCTGCAGATGACATGACTCAGTGTTGTATCTAAAGTCTGAGGTATACAGGGTAAACAGAAAGGGAGCCAATCCCACCCCCTATGGAGTCCCAGTGCTGCTTATATCCATGTCTGACACACATCTCTGAAGCCGCACAACTGTGGTCTGCTAGACGAGTAGTCCATTATCCAGGATGCAATGGAAGTGCCAACCAGCATTGAATGAAGCTTCTCTCCCTGAAATGAGGGTTGTATGGTATTGAAAGCACTTGAGAAATCAAAAGACATGATCCTGACAGAGCAGCCCTGCTTATCCAAATGAGAGCAGGCTCTGTTCAGCAGGTAGATGACAGCTTCATCGACTTCATTATGCTCCTATGGTTACACAGTGCTGGCAGAGAACTTGTCAGGGAAATCTCTGCAAGGACAAGTGTAGTCTCTGGAGCCCTGAATATAGCCAAATGTTCTGACTGCCCTTGTGGCCAGAAGAAAAAGTAGATGCAATCTCCTTTTCTTCATTTTGGAGTTTTCTACTTTATTTTTGAGAAATATTGCCTCTAAATTTTTATGAAAAGAACCAATGGGTATGAAACAGTAAGGAGCAAAATAACATTTAAAGAACTCGCCTATTGTCACCCAAGAGAAATATGCAATGTCTGCTACTCAACAAAACCAGGTACAATATTAATAATCCTCAAACCATAATTTATGAATTACAAAATTTAAGATATTGTGATTATCTATGATGGTAGGGGCAGCAGTTGGGAAGCTGCATGGCTTCAGTCATAGTGAAGGCCTCAAGCCGCAGTGTCGCCTGTTTAGAGCTGCCCAGCAGAAGGCATTAAAGTTGGTACACTCCACTGGAGCTCGGGGTAGTGTGGAATGGCATCCAAGCTGGAGTCAGTGCAGAAGAATCATAGATTCATATAACTCTACAGCACATTACAGGCCCTTCAGCCCACAATGTTGTGCCAACCTACTCTAGAAACTCTCTAGAATTTCCCTACTGCATACTCCTCTATTTCTCTAAACTCTGTTTACCTATCTAAGAGTCTCTTAAAAGACCCTATTCTATCCACCTCTACTACTATCGCTGCCACTATCTGTGTAAAAAACTTACCTCTGACATCCCCTTTGTACCTATTTCAAAGCACCTTAAAACTATGCCCGTCATGTTAGCCATTTCAGCCCTAGGAAAAAAACCTCAGGCTACTGACATGATCAATGCCTCTCATCACCTCTATCAGGTCACCTCTGATCCTCCGTCGCTCCAAGGAGAAAAGGCCAAGTTCACTCAAACTATTTTCGTAAGACATTCCCTCTAATCCAGGGAACATCCTTGTAAATCTCCTCTGCACTCTCTCTATAGTATCCACATCCTTCCTGTAGTGAGATGACCAGAACTGAACACAGTACTCCAAGTGGGGTCTATCTAGGATCTTCTATGGCTTTAACGTTACCTCATGGCTCTTGAACTAAATCCCACGGATGATGAATGCCAACACACCATATGCCTTCTTAACAACAATGTCAACCTGCACAGCAGTTTTGGGTGTCCTATGGACACAGACCCCAAGATCCCTCTGATCCTCCACACTGCCAAAAGTCTTACCATTAATGCTATATTCTGCCATCATATTTGACCTACCAAAATGAACCACTTCACACTTATCTGGATTGAACTCCATCTGCCACTTCTCAGCCCAGCTCTGCATCCTACTGGTGTCCCGCTGTAACCTCTGACAACCCTCCAGACTATCCACAACACCCCCAACTTTTGTGTCATCAGTAAACTTACTAACCCATCCTTCTACTCCTCATCCAGGTCATTTATAGAAATCACAAAGAGGAGGGGTCCCAGAACAGATCCCTGCAGAACACCAGTGATGACTGTGCTCCATACAGAATGTGAACTATCTACAACCACACTTTGCCTTCTGTGGGCAGGCCAATTCTGGATCTACAAAGCAAGGTCTCCTTGGATCCCATGCATCACAAATGACCTGACTTGGTCCAACCAAGCAGAGTCCACTACAAAGACCCACCAGCACATTTACTTCCTGAGAAAGCTAAAGAAATTTGGCCTGTCCCCTAAAACCCTCACTAATTTTTATAGATGCACCATAGAAAACATTCTTCTAGGGTGCATCACAACCTGGTATGGAAGTTGTCCTGTCCAAGACTGGAAGAATCTGCAGAAGATCGTGAACACAGCCCAGCACATCACACAAACCAATCTTCTGTCCTTGGAATCACTTTACACCACACGCTGTCGGAGCAGTGCTGCTAGGATAATGAAGGGCACGACCCACCCAGCCAACACACTTTTCGTTCCCCCTCCTTCCGGGAGAAGGCTCAGGAGCTTGAAGACTTGTATGGCCAGATTTGGGAACAGCTTCTTTCCAACTAAGATAAGACTGCTGAACGGATCCTGACCCGGAGCTGGGCCGTACCCTCCAAATAACCGGACCTCTACCTCTTGGTTTGTTTTTGCACTACCTTACTTTCCCTTTTCTATTTTCTATTTATGATTTATAATTTAAATTTTTAATATTTACTATTGATTTGTACTCCAGGGAGCACGAAGTGCAGAATCAAATATCGCTGTGATGATTGTACGCTCTAGTATCAATTGTTTGGTGACAATAAAGTCTAAAGTATGCCTCATTACTTTCTAAATGAGCCTTGCATGGGGAACCTTATCAAATGCCTTACTGAAGACAAGCCATATTGTGTTTGAGTGCAGACTGCTGCAACATTCATGGAATCAGGGTCTTGGACTATATATATTTTTTTGAGACTATATTTTACTGATATCTTTCTTTTTCAATCTTTTTATTAATTTCAAAACATAGAAACAAAACATAGCAATAATACAAATAGTAGGAGATATGTTGTTACACTTAAAAAAGTAATTGCAAAACCAAATAGTGTAAATTAACAAAGCTCCCAATCATATAGAACTAACAATGGATAATACAAAGCAAATAAAAACTGGAAAAAAAACATGAAAAAGAAAAAAAACAAAACAAAAAAAAAACAAACCCCATCCCCAAAGAAAAGCAGAATTAATCAACCAAGCTAAAAGACTTGGGCAAAACTAACAGCTTAAAAATGGGAAAGAAGAAAACCTTAGTGTCGACGACTCCATTCCTCTCCACCAACAGTACAGAGAGATAAAACAAGTTTGGAAATGATCACATTACATCAAATGAAAATGCTGAATGAATGGCCTCCAAGTTTTTCAAACTTAATGGAAAGGTCATAAACCGCACTTCTAACTTTCTCCAAATTCAAACACACCATAGTTTGTGAAAACCAATGAAATACAGTAGGAGAGTTAATCTCTTTCCAATTCAACAAAATGGATCTTATAACCATTAAAGTAAGAAATGCAATCATCCTACGTGATGAAGAGGTTAAATTATTTAAATCTATCCAAAGATAGCAGTAATTGGATGAGCTTGATATCTTATATGTGTCTTGTGCTGGGTGTGACTGTTGGTACTGTGTTTTGCACCTTGGCCCAGAGTAATGCTGTTTTGTTTGGCTACATTCAGGAGTATTCCTGTATGGTTGAAAGAAATAATAATAATGATAATAATAATAACAATAAATGAGCTATAAATATCGAGAACATGAAATGAAGAGTCCTTGAAAGCAAAGGTTGTGGAAAAAATTCAGTGGTGGGGCAAGTGAAGTTGTGTGAAGTTACCACTTTGGATTAAGAGCCTGATGGTTGAGGGGTAATGACTGTTTCTGAATCTGATGGTGTGAGTCCTGAGACTCTGGTACCACCTACCTGATGGCAGCCGCAAGAAGAGACAATTTCCTGGGCAACAACATTCCATGGAGGGGGTTCAAAGCAGGTTCACGAAAATGATTCCAGAATTGAAAGGCTTGTTATATGAAGAGTGTTTGGTGGCTCTGGGCCTGTACTCATGGGAATTCAGAAGAACGAGGGGTAACTTCATTGAAACCCATCAAATGTTAAAAGGCCTTGATAGAGTGGATGTGGAGAGGATGGCGGGGGAGTCTAACTCAGAATAGAGGAGTGTCCTTTTAGAATGGAAATGAGGAAGAACTTCTTTTGCCAGAAAGTGATGAATCTGTGGAATTTTTTGCCACAGGCAGTTGTAGAGGCCAAGTTTTTTGGTATATTGAAGGCAGAGGTTAATAGATTCTTCATTAGTCAGGGAATGAGGGGATATGAGGAGAGGCAGGAGATTGGGGCTGAGAGGGAATATGGATTAGCCATGATGAAATGGCGGAACATACTCAATAGGCTAAATGGCTGTACCTTATGGTCTTATGTAGATATGCTGAATGGTGGGGAAGGCTTTACCCATGATGGACTGGGCCATATCCGCTAATTTTTGTAGTATTTTCATTTCAAGGACACTGCTGTTTCCATACCAGGCCGTGATGCAGCCAGTCAATATGCTCTCCACAACACATCTATAGAAGTTTGTCCAAGTTTTAGATGTCATGTCATAATTTTGCAAACTCCCAAGGAAGCAGAGGTGGTCCCTGGGCGGGTCCTCTGAAATGAAAACACCAAGGAATTTGAAGTTGCTGACTTTCTGCACCTCTGTTCCTGCAATGAGGACTGACTCATCGACCTCTAGTTTCCTCCTCCTGAAGTCAAAAGTCAGCCCCTTGGTCTTGCTGACATTGAATAAGAGATTGTTGCTATGACACCACTCAGCCAAATTTTCATTCTGGCTGAGTGGTGCCATAAGGTCCCGATGGAGTACCTGGTAAGGCTCTGAAAACCTGTGCCAACCAACTAGCAGGAATATTCAAGGACATTTTCAACCTCTCATTGCTATGGGAAGAAGTTCCCACTTGCTTCAAAAAGGCAACAATTATACCAGTGCCAAAGAAGGATAATGTGGGCTGGCTTAACGACTATCACCCAGTAGCACTCACATTGACAGCGATGAAATGCTTTGAGAGGTTGGTCGTGACTGGACCGAACTCCTGCCTCAGCAAGGACCTGGACCCATTGCAATTTGCCTATCATCACAATAGGTCAACGGCAGACACAATCTCAGTGGCTCTTCACACAGCTTTAGACCACCTGGACAATACAAACACCTACGTCAGGATGCTGTTCATCGACTATAGCTCAGCATTTAATACCATCATTCCCACAATCCTGATTGAGAAGTTGCAGAACCTGGGCCTCTGTACCTCCCTCTGTAATTGGATCCTTGTCTTCCTAACCAGAAGACCACAGTCAGATCGGTGATAACATACCCTCTTCGCTGACGATCAACACTGGTGCACCTCAGGGCTGTGTGCTTAGCCCACTGCCCTACTCTCTATATACACATGACTGTGTGGCTAGGCATAGCTCAAATACCATCTATAAATTTGCTGATGATACAACCATTGTTGGTAGAATCTCAGATGGAGATGAGAGGGCATACAGGAGTGTGATATTCCAACTAGTGGAATGGTGCCGCAGCAACAACCTGGCACTCAACGTCAGTAAGACGAAAGAGCTGATTGTGGACTTCAGGAAGGGTAAGACAACAGAGGATATTTCTGTGAACATTCTTTGGGATACTTTTAAAGCTTATATTCGTGGTCAGATTATCTCGTATTCTGCTGCTTTGAGGAAGAAGCTGAAGCAGGAGGAGTTGGTGATTGTGGACAAGATTAAGGAAATTGATAAGAAATATGTTACAGCTCCCTCTGAGGAGTTATATAATCAAAGAACTGAACTTCAAATGGAACACAGTGTATTACTTTCGTCCTCGATTGTAAACCAATTAAAGAAAACAAGAAGTGAATTTTATGTACACAGTGACAAAATTGGCAAACTGCTGGCTAACCAATTGAAGTCTAATTATGCTAAATCTCAAATTAATCAGATTTATAATCAAAATGACCGACTGATACTTGATCATGTGGGGATTAATCAAACCTTCTGTGATTTTTATTCTTCCTTATATCAATCAGAGTCTCCTCGAGACTCTAAATATATGAATGATTTTTTTAGATAACCTAGACTTCCCTGAGATTTCACAGGATATGTCTTCTATGTTAGATACTCCCATTACCACTGATGAGATTAAGAATGTTATTTCCTCTATGAATTTGGGGAAAGCTGCTGGCCCTGATGGGTTTACCGTAGAATTTTATAAATGTTCCGCACCTTCATTAATCCCTTGGTTCTCTAGGGTTTTCGAGGCTTCATTAAAACTTGGTAAACTTCCCGAATCTTTCAATAGAGCGTCAATCTCTCTAATATTAAAGAAAGATAAAGATCCTGCTCAATGTGCATCTTATAGACCAATATCTTTATTAAATGTTGATTCTAAAGTTTTTTCTAAATTATTAGCAAACAGATTAGAAAAAGTACTTCCTTTTATTATTTCGGAAGACCAAACGGGTTTTATTAAAGGTCGTTACTCTTTTGATAACATTCGCACACTGTTAAATATTGTTTATACCCCCTCACAAAATGTTCCTGAGTGTGTTATCTCTTTAGATGCTGAGAAAGCTTTTGATAGAGTAGAATGGCCTTACTTATTTAAGGTGCTTGAAATGTTTAATTTTACCTCGAAATTTATATCCTGGATTAAACTGTTATATCATTCTCCTATGGCCTTGGTCCGTACTAACACTTTAAGCTCACTTTTTTCCCTCTTTTTCAAGGCGCTCTTAGTCCTTTATTATTTGATATTGCATTAGAATCTCTTGCAATTGCCATTTGAGAATCTCCAAATATTACTGGGATAACTCGGGGCTTAAAGTCCCATAAAATATCACTCTATGCTGATGACTTACTTCTATATATTTCTAATCCTCAAAAATCCATCCCTGCTGTTTTAGAGTTATTAGCACAATTTAGTCTCTTTTCAGGTTATAAATTAAATCTTAGTAAGAGTGAACTTTTCCCGATTAATAAACAACTTCCCTTATATCATAACTTTCCATTTAAATTGATTAATAATTATTTTTCATATCTTGGGATTAAAATTACTTGTAAATACAAAGATTTATTTAAGATTAACTTTTTACTCAACTTTCATCTAAATGGTTTCCTTTATATTTAACTTTGATTGGTCGTATTAATGCAGCTAAAATGGTTTTTTTTGCCAAAATTTCTATATATATTTCAGGCATTACCAATCTTTGTTCCAAAATCTTTTTTTGATAAAATTGACTCAAAAATTTCTTCATTTATTTGGCAAAATAAAAACCCGAGACTGGGTAAAATACATTTACAGAAAGCTAAGAGAGATGGAGGTTTAGCATTACCCAACTTTAGATTTTATTATTGGGCAATTAATATTCGACATATGAAATTTTGGTTACTTGACCAGGATATACTATCCATTCCTAAATGGGTAGCATTGGAATTACAATCTGTTCAGGGCTATACACTTGGCTTTATTTTAGGTTCCTCTCTTCCTTTTGATTTGAAACGCCTCAAACAGGTATCTAACCCGATAGTTAAATATACCTTACGTATTTGGTTTCAATTCAGAAAATTTTTTGATCTTAACCAATTTGGGCTGGCGATTCCTATTTTAGGTAACATATTTTTTCCTCCCTCTTTTACGGATCGTGCTTTTCAAATTTGGAAGATTAAGGGTATTTCACGGTTTTTGGATTTATTTTTAGATGGTTCCCTTATGTCTTTTGAACAATTATCTAATAAATCTAATACATTTTTTAGATATCTACAAGTTAGAAATTTCCTAAGTACTATACTTTCTTCTTTTCCAATGCTTCCTCCTACATACATTTTAGATACTATAATTAACCTTATTCCATGTCAGAAAGGTGCATCGGCTATGATTTATAATATTATTATGAAACTTAGGAAAGCTCCATTTGATAAGATTAGGGTAGATTGGGAACAGGAATTGGGGTCTATCATTTCCGTGGATGACTGGGGGCAGATTTTACAATTAGTCAATACTTCCTCTATTTTTGCTAAACATTCCCTAATTCAATTTAAAGTTGTTCATAGAGCACGTATGTCCAAAGATAAATTAGCTCACTTTTATTCTCATATTAATCCTTTTTGTGATAGATGTCCGGGGCAGATAGCCTCTTTAACTCATATGTTTTGGTCTTGTCCTACTCTGGAAACTTTTTGGAGAGACATTTTTAATATTATCACCAAGGTATTGAATATAGATATCTCTCCTCACCCTATTACTGCTATCTTTGGACTACCTAAAATTTCCAGTAATCTTTCTCCTTCAGCCCATAGAATGATTGCATTTCTTACTTTAATGGCGAAAAGATGTATCTTACAACATTTGAAAGAGCTTAATGCTCCAACTACCTTTTTTTGGTTTTCTCAGACGATATTATGCTTGAATTTGGAGAAAATTAGAAGCAATCTTTATGATTCCTCACTTAAATTTGAACAGACCTGGAGATCTTTTATTCAATATTTTCATTTAATGTAATTTTTTTTCTCCTCTTTTTTTGCTCCATATTTACATACCCTTCTTGTTTTTTTTTACTGTTTTTAATGGAGGTCGGGATTGAGGACGTGATTTTAAGTTTTTTAACCCTACTTGGTTCCAAGTTAGCCCATTGCTTTGCTTTGCTTTTAGTTAGTTGCACAGTGGTTTGCTGGGGTTTTTTTTTTCCCTTTTCTCTATTAGTATATATATATATATATAAAAAAATTAGTATACTATTATGTTACCTTAGTATGTTATGTTTAAATTACATTGTTTGTATCATTTTTTTTGTATTAATATTTCCTGTAATTTTATTATATTCTAACAGTGTATTAGTGCCTTTATGGCTTACCTTTTTGTATACTTATTCAATAAAAAGATTTAAAAAGAAAGGAAGGGTAAGACAAAGAAACACATACCAATCCGCATAGAGGGATCAGAAGTGGAGAGAGTGAGCAGCTTCAAGTTCCTGGGTGTCGAGATCACTGAGGATCTAATCTGGTCCCAACACATTGATGTAGTCATAAAGAAGGCAAGAGTGGCTATACTTTATTAGGAGTTTGAAGCGATTTGACATGTCAACAAATACACTCAAAAACTTCTATAGTTGTACAATGGAGAGCATTCTGACAGCTGCGTCACTGTCTGGTATGGGGAAAGGGGTGGGGCTACTGCACAGGACCGAAAGAAGCTGCAGAAGGTTGTAAATCTAGTCAGCTCCATCTTGGGCACTAGCCTACAAAGTACCCAGGACATCTTTAGGGAGCAGTGTCTCAGAAAGGCAGCGTCCATTATTAAGGACCTCCAGCACCCAGGGCATTCCCTTTTCTCACTGTTACCATCAGGTAGGAGGTACAGAAGCCTGAAGGCACACGCTCAGCGATTCAGGAACAGCTTCTTTCCCTCTGCCATTCTATTCCTGAATGGACTTTGAAGCTTTGAACACTACCTCACTTTTTAAAATATACAATATTTCTGTTTTTGCCCGTTTTTTAATGTACAAAATTGATTTATTTCTTTATTTATTGTTATGTTTTATTTTATTATTTTTTCTCTCTCTGCTAGATTATGTATTGCATTGAACTGCTGCTGCTGCTAAGTTAACAAATTTCACATCAGATGCCAGTGATAATAAACCTGATTCTGATTCTGATTCTGATCCATCCTATATGCTGATTCGTCACCACCTCTGATTCAGTCTAGGACAGTGGTGTTGGTAGCAAACTTGAATATGGCATTGGAGTGGTGCTTAGCTACACAGTCAAAGAGTAAAGTGAGTAGAGCAGGGGCTAAGCACACAGACTCGTGGTGCATCTTTGCTGATGGAGATTATGGAGGAGATGTTGTAGCCAATCTGAACTGACTGGGGTCAATTGAGGAAATCCAGGATCCAATTGCACAAGGAAGTATAGAGGTTAAGGTCTCAAAGCGTATTGATTAGTTTGAGGGGATGATGGCATTGAATGCTGCATGGTAGTCAATAAAGACCATCCTGATATCTGCATCTTTGGTATTCAGATGTACCCGGGTTCAGCAAAGAGCCAATGAAATGGCATCTTCCATGGAACTGTTGTGTTGGTAGGCAAATGGGAGTGAATCCAAATTGCTTCTCAGGCAGGAGTTAGAAGCATAGAAAACCTACAGCACAATGCAGGCCGTTCGACCCATAATGCTGTGCTGAACATGTCCTCACCTTAGACCTACCTCGGGTTACCTATAGCCCTCTATTTTTCTAAGCTCTATGTACCTATCCAGGAGTCTCTTAAAAGACCCTATCGTTTCCGCCTCCACCACTGTCACCGACAGCCCATTCTACGTACTCACCACTCTCTGCGTAAAAAACTTACCCCTGTCATCTCCTCTGTACCTCCTTCCATGCACTTTAAAACTATGCCCTCTCGTGCTAACCACTTCAGCCCTGGGGAAAAGCCTCTGACTATCCACACTATCCATGCCTCTCATTATCTTGCACACCTCTATCGGGTCACCTCTCATCCTCCGTCGCTCCAAGGAGAAAAGACCGAGTTCACTCAACCTATTCTCATAAGGCATTCTCCCCAATCCAGGCAACATCCTTGTAAAGCTCCTCTGCACCCTTTTCTATGGTTTCTACGTCCTTCCTGTATTGAGACGACCAGAACTGAGCACAGTACTCCAAGTGGGGTCTGACCAGGGTCCTATATAGCTGCAAAATTACTTCTCGGCTCTTAAACTCAGTCCCACGGTTGAAGGCCTTCCTAACCACAGAGTCAACCTAAGTAGCAGCTTTGAGCGTCCTATAGACTCGAACCCCAAGATCCCTCTGATCTTCCACACTGCCAAGAGTCTTACCATTAATGCTATATTCTGCCATTATATTTGACCTACTAAAATGAACCACCTCACACTTATCTGGGTTGAACTCCATCTGCCACTTCTCAGCCCAGTTTTGCATCCTATCAATGTCCCATTATAATCTCTGACAGCCCTCCACACTATCCACAACACCCCCAACCTTTGTGTCATCAGCAAATTTACAAACCCATCCCTCCACTTCCTCATCCAGGTTATTTATAAAAATCACAAAGAATAGGCGTTCCAGAACAGATCCTTGAGGCGCACCTCTGGTTACCGACCTCCATGCAGAATATGACCCGTCTACAACCCACTCTTTGCCTCTGTGGGCAAGTCAGCTTTGGATCCACAAAGCAATGTCCCCTTGGATCCCATCCCATGAGGCGGGAGGAGAAAATGGCGACACGACGCAGTGCGTGCAGCTCTCTGGTGAAATGATATCGTATTTGTAAGTAGGATGCTGTGCACAATTCTGATTTGATGGAGACAGACGTGAGAAGCATGGAGGAACATCTGGAGAAACTTCTGAAATACCCGGTTCGCTGCCGCTGCTACTGTGCGATCGAGAATCTCCAGAGGGAAGGCCCCAAAATCCTCGGCTTTGCTTGCTGCTGGTGGCCGGGGCTGGGGTCAAAGCGCTCGGCAGAGATGATTCTCGGTGCTCAGTGACGGAAGGCTGGTCGGGGCTCGAAGTTTTCGGACGACTCAGAGTCAGACTGTGGTCGGGCATGGCAGGGAGAGTTTCTTCCTTCTCCCGTCTGCGTGAGATGTGGGACTTTCGAGAGACTTTGAACTTTTTTTATCGCACCCATGGCCTGTTCTTCATCTGGTTACGGTATTGCTTGCACGGTTGTAACTGTATGTTATAATTATGTGTTTTTTGTCAGTTTTTCAGTCTTGGTCTGTCCTATGTTTTTGTGATATCCCACCGAAGGAATATTGTATCATTTTTTAATGCATGTATTACTAAATGACAATAAAAGAGGACTGCGTGTCCTCATAATCTAATCTAATCCAATCTAATCTCCTTACTTTCTCAATAAGCCTTGCATGGGGTACCTCATCAAGTGCCTTGCTGAAATCCATATACACTACATATACTGCTCTTCCTTCATCAATGTGTTTAGTCACATCCTCAAAAAATTCAATCAGGCTCGTAAGGCACGACCTGCCTTTGACAAAGCCATGCTGACTATTCCTCATCATATTACTTTTCTCCAAATGTTTATAAATCCTGCCTCTCAGGATCTTCTCCATCAACTTACCAACTACTGAAGTAAGACTCACTGGTCTATAATTTCCTAGGCTACCTCTTACTCCCTTTCTTGAATAAGGGAACAACATCCGCAACCCTCTAATCCTCTGGAACTTCTCTCGTCCCCACTGATGATGCAAAGATCATCGCCAGAGGTTCAGCAATCTCCTCCCTCGCTTCCCATAGTAGCCTGGGGTACATCCTGTCCAGTCCCAGTAACTTATCCAACTTGATGCTTTCCAAAAGCTCCAGCACATCCTCTTCCTTAATATCTACATGCTCAAGCTTTTCAGTCTGCTGCAAGTCATCCCTACAATCTCCAAGATCCTTTTCCGTAGTGAATACTGAAGTAAAGTATTCATTAAGTACCTCTGCTATCTTATCCGGTTCCATACACACTGTCACACTTGATTGGTCCTATTCTTTTCTTAATTTTATTTTTATTAAGTGCAATCATGAACAATAGCCAGATCAGAAATGCTGATCAAGTCAATTCGTTCCCAAAGAGAACTCTGATAGGCCAATCAGATGGTTCACTGCTGCTGGGTGATAGAACACAAAAAAAATCATATGTACCGTTAAGAAACATTAAGAAATAGTAGAAATATTGGAGTTATGATGATCATGATGAAGTCTGCTGGAGAGAGATATTTATACACATGCTGTCCTCCATAACTCAAAGAGATTGAAGGATAAGGTTGCAGGATGACAAAACGTGGCAGGAGCACTTGGAACTGAAAATTAATCCCTACAGGGAGAAAATAACACCTGTTCATCTTATCCTCTTGCTCTTCACATTTTTGTAGAATGCCTTGGGGTTTTCCTTTATCCTGTCCACCAAGGCCTTCTCATGGTCCCTTCTGGCTCTCCTAATTTCATTCTTAAGCTCCTTCCTTCTAGCCTTATGACCTTCTAGATCTCCATCAAAACCTAGTTTTTGAACCTTTTGTCAGCCCTTCTTTTCTTCTTGACTAGATTTACAACACCCTTTGTACACCACTATTCTTGTACCCTACCATCCTTTCCACTTGTAGGCTTATCTACATATTGTGTCAAGAAACCTTCCTGAACACACCTAACAAACACCACCCCATCTAAACCCTTCACTCTAGGGAGATGCCAATCAATATCTGGGAAATTAAAATCTCCCACCACAACAATCCTGTTATTATTACACTTTTGCAGAACCAGTCTCCCTATCTGCTCCTCAATGTCCCTGTTATTATTGGGTGGTCTATAAAAAACACCCAGTAGAGTTATTGACCCCTTCCTATTCCTAACTTCCACGCACAGAGACTCCATAGACAACCCCTCCATGACTTCCTCCTTTTCTGCAGCTGTGACACTATCCCTGATCAACAGTGCCACGTCACCACCTCTTTTGTCTCCCTCCCTGTCCTTTCTGAAACATCTAAAGCCTGGCACTTGAAGTAGCCATTCCTGTCCCCACACCATCCAAGTCTCTGTTATGGCCACAACATCATATCTCCAAGTGCTGATCCACTCTCTAAGCTCATCCACTTTCTTCATAATACTCCTTGCATTAAAATAGACACATCTCAAACCATCAGTCTGAATGCGTCCCTTCTCTATCACCTGCCTATCCTCCCTCTCGCACTGTCTACAAGCTTTCTCTATTTGTGAGTCAACCTCCCTTTCCTCCATCACTTCAGTTCAGTTCCCACCCCCACCCCAGTAATTCTAGTTTAAACTCTCTCCAATAGCCCTATTATAAATATAATATATATTTATTATAATTATTATAATAGCCAGGATATTGGTCCCCCTGGGATTCAAGTGCAACCCTTCCTTTTTGTACAGGTCACACCTGCCCCAAAAGAGATCCCAATGATCCAGAAATCTGAACCCCTGCCCCCTGCTCCAATCCCTCAGCCATACATTTATCCTCCACCTCACTCTATTCCTATACTCACTGTTACGTGGCACAGGCAGTAATCCCAAGATGACTACCTTTGTGGTCCTGCTTCTCAACTTCCTTCCTAACTCCCCGTATTCTGTTGAGAAGTTTCATCACCAACCTTTCAAAACACTTCAGCACTGTGAACCATAGTCATTGAGACAGGTTACAAAGTTAGCAGGCACAAAATGGGGAGCTAATGCTCACACACGTCCACACTAGACTGGATAATTTTGAAAACGCCGGTTTCATGTAAAAACAACAGGCATCCACACTAGGCGTTTTTAAAAATATCTCTGTCTACATTAAAATGGATATTTGGGTGAATCTTCTCCTACTGCGCTGGCGCAGGGCACACAGAAAACAAGCGAAGAGGAAACAGTATACTTGGTGCGCGCTTGTCCAGTTACAGACCAGAAAAACTTAAAAGGAAATTGCCAAACTGATGCACCATCAATAACTCCAAAAGACTGGAAGTAGAGTAAATACTGAAAGGCTTTTATTAGCAGTAAAATGTGACCTCCATCATGCTGAGTATCTGCCCCTGGACTGAGAGGAGGAGCAATGGCACAATTGCCTTTATTCAGGGGTCTGTGGGAGGAGCCACAGGAGCAGTCAGCAGAGGGACGTGTCCAGACAGGTAACCCAGTTACAACATGAATATATGGTTTACCATATTCACCCCTCCTTTTTTTAAAAAAGAGTCCCGCGGGGTGAAGTGACTGACAATATTTAAAACAAGTATATTTACAGGTCAAGTCTGTCAGGCGGTCGAGTCCGTCGCTGTGATCTACATAGCACCGGTGGTGATTGCACCGGCGATGGTGGTTGTGCTGGCTCCGGCCTGACTTGCGGTGTCAGCACGTTAGGTGTCGGTGATCTCTCGTGCGTGTGCGTCGCGCCTGGTATGGGAGTGTCGTGTGGTGTCTGTGTAGGGCTTGGAGTGCGCGGTGTCTCGTGGGTATATATATCGGAGGATACGGGGTTAATTGTCACCATGGAGTGTTCAGGGTAGGGGCCCGGTGCTCCTGCGGGTGCCGGGTCACGGATGGAGTCCGTGTCCTCCCACCCATCAGATAAAACATGTAGGCATAATGGGGGTTCGCATGAAGTAAGTGAACCCTCTCGACCACTGGGGAGTATTTAGTACTCCTTGCATGTTTCCGGAGCAGCACTGGCCCCGGGGATGTCAGCCAAGTTGGTAGGGTGGTCCCAGTGGTCGACTTTCTGGGAAAAGAAAAGAGCCGCTCATGAGGGGTGGCATTGGTGGACGTGCATAACAGGGAGCGGATGGAGTGGAGTGCCTCGGGAAGGACCTCCTGCCAACGGGAGACCGGCAATCCCTTTGGCCTGAGGGCTAAGAGTGTGGCCTTCCACACCGTGGCATTCTCCTTCTCCACCTGTCCATTCCCCCGGGGTTTATAGCTCGTGGTCCTACTAGTTGCAATACCCCTAGCCAGCAGGTATTGGCGCAGCTCGTCACTCATAAACGAGGACCCTCTGTCACCGTGGATATAGCATGGGTATCCGAACAGAGTGAAGAGCTTGCACAGGGCTTTTATAACTGATGTGGTAGTGGTATCAGGGCAGGGGATGGCGGCAGGCAAGATGGTGACCCCCATGTCTCACACGTGGTGGCAGCGTG
The DNA here is from genome assembly GCF_030028105.1 of Mobula birostris. NCBI lineage: Eukaryota > Metazoa > Chordata > Chondrichthyes > Myliobatiformes > Myliobatidae > Mobula > Mobula birostris. Next base: position 51,218,771 of record NC_092383.1, on the reverse strand, counting down.
CAGGCGAGAGGGTGACCCCCATGCCTCGCATGCGGCGCTGCTTGATCCCGCTCGCGGTTTAGTCTTAGGCGAAGTGGCCCTTCTTTCCGCAGCTGGAGCAAGTAGCTTCTCGGGCCGGGCAGCTTTTCTGGGGGTACTTCTCGAATTTGCAGAATTAGCACTTCGCGGACTTACGGCTGGCAGCAGCCATGGTCAATTCGCCGGTGGGTTGCGGGGTCTGCGGTGTCCACGAGGCCATCGGGGGATCGCGTGCCTGGAGAGCCTCAGGGTTGTGCAGAGCAGCCTTCAGCATGACAGCCAACACAATCGCTGAACGTAAGGTAAGGTCAGCTTGTTTCAGCAGCCGCTGGCGCGCATACACTGACCTGGTCCCTGTGACAAAGGCGTCTCTCACTAGGAGCGCCGCATGCTGTTCAGCCGTCAGTTCTCGGCAGTCGCAGGTCCGCACAAGTGTCTGTAGGGCCCGGACGAACTCAGCACTCGACTCCCCGGGCCGCTGCTACCGTGTCGCTAAGCGATGGCGCGCATAGACGGTGTTTACCGGCCGCAGGTATTGTCTTTTGAGGGTGCTCATCGCGCTGTCGTAGCTCGGCTGGTCTCTCTTCATCGAGTAGACCCGTGAACTGACCCTGGAGAGAAGAACTCTGCGCTTTGTGGCGGACTCGGTCACTTCAATCTCCTCCAGGTATGATTCGAAGCAGGCTAGCCCAGAGTTCAAAAGCATTTCCGGCTTCAGGTGTTTGCGGGTCGAGGTCTAACTTGTCGGGTCTCAGAACATGTTCCATGCTTTAAAATTACTGCTAATAAAATTGATGCACCATCAATAACTGCAAAAGACTGGAAGTAGAGTAAATACTGAAAGGTTTTTATTAGCAGTAAAATGTGACCTCCACCATGCTGTGTATCTGCCCCTGGACTGAGAGGAGGAGCAATGGCACAATTGCCTTTATTCATGGGTCTGTGGGAGGAGCCACAGGAGCAGTCAGCAGAGGGGCGTGTCCAGACAGTTAACCCAGTTACAACATATATATATGGTTTACCACACAAACGAAAGACTTGGTGCGTGTTTGTCCAGTTACAGACTAGAAAAACTTAAAAGGAAATTGTCAAACGAAAGATTTGGTGCGCGCTTGTCCAGAAACATTTCCTACAGCCATAGTTTCTTCACCGATGAAAGGGACGACAACTACAACTAAATGCAATAAGGCTTGTTACTGGGCAAAAGTGAAATTTGCTGTTACTCATTTGTTTGCCTTTACTTTTGCCATGTCTTTGTGTATTGTTTTGCTGTATTTAACATGTGCAATAAAACGAGTTACTGGGCAAAAGTGACAATTGCATCTATTGAATGCACAAGCAATACATTAATAAAGCACCTGTTAAATGTATAAAACATGTCTGCATCAGTGTTATCTTGTATTTCCATACAATGTTACATTAGGCTGTTACACATCTATTATCAGATATTGTTGTGGTGTTGGAGGTTGTGTTCAAGAAAACAATGAAATGCTGCGCTGCCGCCACCATTTGTTCCGGCACGTCATGACAGCGGTTTATAAATAGTTATTTACCCCGTACACACTACGCCGGATATTAGGCGTTTTCAGATTTGTTCACTCTGGACAGCGTTTCTGAAAATCTCCATTTTTAGGGGAGGAAAATTCCATTTTAGTGTGGATGCAGGGTCAAAACGAAGAGAAAAAGCTTCGGTTACCAATTTAAGGCTGATTTATACTTCTGCGTCAAATCGATGCCGAAACCTACGCAAGTGGCCTACACGTGTTGTGAGCATTTATACTTGTGCGTTGGTGTGTCTGCATCGTTCTGCAATTCACCGCCAAACCGCTAGTTCCTTTTATTGAAATTACAGCAACGCAGAAAAGAGAGAAGACGTCAGAGGAGATGGTGTGTACGACCATTGAACAGATTGAGACAGGAGGATGAATTTGCTGAGCTTGTCCACTCACTGAGAGACATGGATGAGGAAATGCATTTCAAATATTTTTGGATGTCAGTAGGTAGATTTGACAATTTGATTCATCGTCTCCAACCATTTATTTCACATCAGTGTATGCACAGTCTGCCTATAGACATTACTCAGAGACTGGCAATCACCCTTCGAGTTCTAACTTCAGGTGCAAGTCAACAGGCTGTAGCAGCTAGCTACAAAATGGCGTCAAGCACAGTGTCCTCCATAATTTCGGAGGTCTGTACAGCTTTATGGAAAGCATTGCAACCAAAGTTCCTTCCCTGCCCTTCAGTCGCCCAATGGGAAGCTATTGCAGCTGATTTTTGGCGACTATGGAACTTTCCCAACTGTGTCGGCAGTATAGATGGAAAACACGTGAACATCAAGGCACCGCTGCATGCCGGGAGCGACTACTACAACTATAAGGGCGCACACTCCATTGTCCTGATGTCTGTCTGCGACACAAGATATCGGTTTAGCATGGAGGATGTAGGGGGATACGGACAGGAAGGTGACGGGGGCATCTTCAAGGACAGCAGATTTGGTTCTATGCTGCTTGAACATGAACTGAACCTGCCCCCACCAGCCAATCTTCAAGGAACAGGAGTCAAAATCCTGCATGTAATCATTGGTGATGCTGCATTCCCCCTACACAACAATCTCATGTGACCCTTTCCAGGTATGTCAGAGACATTAAATTCCATGAAAATTAATTTCATTCAATTTTAAGTAATACTGCTTGCTTTGTGTGATTTTAAATATATATATATATGTATATATATATTCCCCTAAATGTTTGTCGTGATCACAGCTATATTGGCACATAATAATTTCCTATTTATTAATACTCTGAGTTTTATCTTTTACGTTTTGCTAAATAGGGATGAATATGACCATGGAAAAGCAGATGTATAACTACCGTCACTCCAGAGCCAGGCGGGTGATTGAGAACACATTTGGCATTTTGGTGGCAAGGTGGAGAATCCTCGGTCAACCACTAGAATTCCTGCCTGACAAAGCAGTGAACATTGTCAAAGCTTGTATCGCTCTTCACAACCTCCTGGCCTACACTGATGAAGCCAACACTCCTGTAAGCAGATACATCCCTGCTAATTTTGCAGACTCAGACACTACAGGGTCACCTCAGCCAGGCGAGTGATGAAGAGTGGTGGCAGGGGTATGAATCTTTTGGAACCTCTAGATCCTCATTACCTTTCAAGGCACTGCTCCATTAGAGCTGCCCTTGGTGTACGGAATGACCTGATAGCCTTCTTCCAATCAAAATAGTGTGTTGCGGCCAACTTAATCAGTAAATTGTAAGGACATAAAATAAATGAACCCATAAATAACATGTAGCTGTTTGGATAAAAAGTAAAGACCTGTTATAAAGTTGTTATTTATTTGCAGTACTGTGCACTACATTATACAAGGTGCAAAATGTTACATAAAAAAGACAACATAATAGATTATGCAATTGTTTATTGTTTCTGCTGCTGCCTCTCAAATACCATTTTGTAGACATTGAACATTGTCTGTGCCCTGTGCTCCTCCGGCAGCCTCCGCAGCACATCAGCAAGTGCTTGCACAAACCTGGAGACCTCATCACTTTCGTTCAGCAGTCTTTGTTCCAGTCCCACCCTACGTTCATCCAACTGGGCGAACTGCTGCTGAAACCAGTCATCATGTCCTTTCCTCTTCTTCCTCTGTGCTATCCTTGGGCTGGGGGGTAGAGGAGATGGCGTGGGGGTCAGAGGAGATGGCGAGGGGGTCAGAAGAGATGCGTGGGGGGGCAGAGGAGATGGCGTGGGGGTCAGAGGAGATGGCGTGGGGGTGGAGGAGCTAGGTGGGGGGGATGGAGGAGCTGCCTCACTACTTGATGATGATTCTGCACTTGAAGATGGAATGTCTGGTGGTTGGTTTTCCTCAGCAACTGAGGAGGTGGACAACCCTGAGGTTGAATCATTTCCATCCTGTGATTATGAAAGAAATTGCAAATAGTTTAGGTTAGTCTTTGTTATTAGACATACGGGTAATATATGCATTCAGTGTCTGTACACGGATTGGCAGAGCTACGAAAACGAGAAAACAGCATACGCCTACATTGGCAGAGTACTGGTTACTGCATTTGCTTGATGAGCAAGCCAGATACAATTTAAACTTATTACATATTACATTTCTCTTTCACGGAAGAATTACCTTTGCGCAAATCAATATGCCGTGTTTACAACTAGACAGTACTGCTCGCTTGCTAGCTAGCCTAAACACAACAACAGAAAGTATAATACAAAGAACATGTTATATTTACCTTGTTGTCATCATAATTTGACTCTGTTTCCCGGTGCTTAACGTGTGGTACCAGCCAAGAAAGAGGCCAATAAAACGCCGGTATTTTTTTCCGCCTTGGTCCCCGCTCCTCTTGGAGAGTTTTTTCCAGGTGCGCACGTACTTGTCCTTCAAGTTTTTCCGTCTCTTTGTGTATTCTGTGACGTCCAGACCCATGTTATTGGAAATTTCATTCCACGAATTTGATGCCATTTGGTAGTCTTTATAGTATGGTGACGAGAAGTCGTACAAATGTACATATTTTCGAACTTCCTCCATTAACCTCTCCTCGATTGGGTCCATTTTCCAAACTTATGTTCTTCTTCTCTCTTCTCTCTCAATTCTGAAATGGCAGAGAAGAATAAACAACCAGAAATGTGTAGCAGGAAATGCAATGCTACCAAACGGACCAATCACAGCTGTTGCGGTCTGCGTTGCCGCGACGTGTAGTTACATTTTGGGAGAGGTGCGCGTCAGGCTACAGCGTGGGGATCCGCGTAGGCACTGTGTAGGGTTTGCGGCTACGCCTTACCTACGTCGTCGATTTGACGCAGAAGTATAAATCAGCCTTTATATGGTCTAGTGTGGACGTAGATCAACTGCCCTAGCACTCTATTATGCACCTGCAGAATACTGTGCACCTGTGTGGGGCAGATCAGCCCATGCGAAGAAAATAGACCCGTTGCTTAACGAAACCTGCCGAATAATCACAGGCACACTGTGCCCCACACCCACTAACGTCATTTACAGACTTGCAGGCACTGCTCCCCCAGAGATCCGAAGACATACTACAACAAAAATTGAAAAAGGTAAACAGAACTCGGATCCACGGCACCCACTACATCATTGTGTGCCAGTTTCCAACCGCCTAAAATCAAGGAAAATTTTTGCTACAGTGGAGGAACTACTGCACGGAACATCGCCCCCAAACATACAGGATTGACCTCTGGCAACAAACAGAAGCCAGAGCCCCACCAAACAATACAGTGCAAGACCCCACAGAAATGTTACCAGACAGGGCACTGCTTGACAGATGGAAGTGGTGCACTCTCAACAGAGCGAGAGCGGGAGTTTGTAGGACAGGAGACAATATGGTGAAGTGGGGTTTAAAGACCAGCGAATCCTCCGAGTGTAGCGAAAGGGTACACAACATTGAACACATTCTGCACAACTGCCCACTCTCACCTGATTTAGCTGACACTAACTTGCTCAACATCAACTAGGCAACACTAGAGTGGCTGGCTGTCTGGCGTGACAAGCTATGATGATGACCACGTTCTTAGTTTAATTGAAGCCTGCTTGAAGCCAGAAGACAGTAGTGCCAGCAAACAACACAGCCAAGGGGAACATCCTCCAAATAGTTCACAAAAACTACTTCTTTTACTTCTTTTTCTGTCAAGTTTGTTTTGACACTGTTGGAGCCTGTGATTTACATTTTGGTGATGTGTTTTCGGGCTGACTGAGCGACCTGGTGCTTTGCTCTCTCCTAGCATGCTCCTGTGGGCACCCGGCCTCAAGGCCAAGAAGCCTGAAGATGGGGCTCAAGCCTATGATCAACATTGCTTGCCAATCTCGCTGGTTAAAGTGTCAAGGAAAATTGGAACCATCGAGGTAAGTCGGAAGGTGAGAGGCTATTCAGCGCCACCTACCAGCCTTTCGCTCAGTGCTGCCAGAGGAAGGTGTCTGTGCGTGACAGTCTCTCTCTCCCTCTCACTTGCTGCTTCTGAAGGAAGGTTCCTGTGTTTTAATGGTTTCTCTCTCTCCCTCGATGCTGTCAGAGGGTGGTGCTGGAGTTCTAGGTCTTGGGCATTAGTCACTTATGATGTATTTGTGGTTCTGGTTGCTCCTTTTTTCATTGCTATTTTGAATTGGGGCAGCCTGTAGATGACAAACACTGAGCTGAACTCTGCCTGGACTCTTTCGATTTTGTGTTTTATATTCTATGTTCCTTGCTTTTATTTGATGCTGTTTGCTCGATGTGGTTTTTTTGCATGTTTGAGGAGGGGAGGCCTGATGTTTTTCTCTGAACAGGCTCCAGGACTTTCCTTGTTTCATGGCAGTCTGTGGGGAAGACAAATCTCAGTGTTGTATAATGCATACATACTTTGATAATAAATGTATTTTGAATCTTTGAAGTAGTGAATTTAATTTGAACTTCTCTAACTTCCGTTAATGCCCCACCTCTCCTTCGTATCTCATCCCTTATTTATTTATTTGTTTGTTTGTTTGTTTGTTTATTTATTTATTATTTTTTTCTCTCTTTTTTCTCCCTGTGTCCCTCTCGCTATAATTCCTTGCCCATCCTCTGGGCTCCCCTCCCTTTTCTTTCTCCCTAGCCCTCCCGTCCCATGATCCTCTCATATCCCTTTTGCCAATCAACTGTCCAGCTCTTGGCTCCATCCCTCCCCCTCCTGTCTTCTCCTATCATTTCGGATCTCTCCCCCTCCCCCTCTCAAACCTCTTGCTATCTCTTCTTTCAGTTAGTCCTGATGAAGGGTCTCGGCCCAAAACGTCGACTGTACCTCTTCCTAGAAGGGCATCATCACCCTCATCTACAAGCAGAAGGGGGAAAGGGAGGACATTAGAAATTGGAGGCCCATCTCTCTCCTGAATGTGGATTACAAGATCCTGTCCAAGGCTATTACCAACAGGGTCAAGTCTGCTCTGGGACAGGTGATCCACCCGGACCAAACCTGTGCTGTACCGGGCAGGAAGATCTCAGACAGCCTCGTGCTGCTGAGGGACACCATCGCCTACGTGCAGGACAGGGGGGTGAATGCCTGCCTGGTCAGCTTGGACCAGGAGAAAGCCTTCGACAGGATATCGCACACGTACATGGCAGACGTGCTCTCCAAAATGGGATTTGGGGAGGGAATCCGGAAGTGGATCAGACTGCTCTACACAGACATCCGTAGTGCAGTCCAGGTCAACGGGTGGGAAACAGACGGCTTCCCCATCAGGTCTGGTGTCAGGCAGGGCTGTCCCCTCTCCCCTGTCTTGTTTGTCTGCTGCATAGAACCCTTTGCGGAAGCTATCAGGAGGGATGACGGCATAAGAGGGGTGACGCTGCCAGGCAGTGGAGGGACCCAAGTGAAAACCTCCCTGTACATAGAAGACGTCAACGACTTCTGCTCTGATCGGAGGTCAGTTCGCAGGTTGATTGGCATCTGCGATCAGTTTGAGCTAGCATCGGGTGCCAGGGTCAACCGCACGAAGAGCGAAGCCATGCTCTTCGGCAACTGGCCCGACCGATCCAGCGTCCCTTTCACCATCAGGTCTGACCACGTGAAGGTGTTGGGGAACTGGTTCGGAGGGGCTGAGGCGTGCAACCAGAGCTGGCAGGAGCGGACTGCCAAGGTGAAACAGAAACTGGGACTGTGGGGAGGGCGCTCCCTGTCGATAATGGGCAAGAACCTGGTCATCAGGTGTGAGGTGCTCTCAGGGCTGCTGTACTTGGCGCAGGTGTGGTCTGTCCCCCGCTCCTACAGCTCGGAAATCACCTGAGCTGTCTTCAGATTCATCTGGGGATCCAAGATGGAGCGGGTGAGATGGACCGTCATGCACAAGTCCCTGGACAATGGGGGCAAGAACGTCCCCGATGTCACCCTCACTCTGATGGCCAGCTTCGTATGTGGCTGCATCAGGTTGTGTATAGAACCCAGGTATGTGGGCACCAAGTACCACTATGTGCCCAGGGTCTACCTGTCACCCTGGCTACGAAGGATGGGTCTGGCCCCACTCCTGCGCAACGCCCCAGTCAGCTGGTTGTTGCTGGCATACCTGTCCTGTGTAGAAAAGTTCTTCCAGGAGAACGCCTTTGACCACAGGGCCATCAGGCAGTGGTCGGCACATAATGTCCTGCAGGCATTGCAGGAGAAGGACGTGATGGACACAGTAGGGTGGTTCCCTGAGCAGACCGTCCAGTTCATCTGGCAAAATGCCTCATTGCCAGACCTCACCAACAGGCACCAGGACCTCGCCTGGCTGGCGGAGAGAGGTGCCCTCCCAGTCAGATCCCTCCTGTATGCCCGGAACGTCGTCTCCGCACCCCACTGCCCACGGGAGGACTGCAGTGAGGAGGAGTCTGTGACCCACCTCTTTTGCACACTGTCAGTTCACAGAGAGAGTATGGAGGAGGATGGACAGGCTAGTGTTACGTTTCATCCACAGCAGCTGCGTAACAGAGGACTCTCTGATCTACGGGCTGTTCCTGGGGATGCACACAGAGACCAACACCCAGTGCTGCTGGCAGATCATCAACTCGGTGAAAGACGCTCTTTGGTCGGCCCGAGACTTGATGATCTACCAGCACATGGAGATGTCTGTGGGAGAACGCTGCCGACTGGCACACTCTCGGCTGCAGGAGTACGTGCTGAGGGACGCACTGAAACTCGGTGCAGCCACCGCAAGGGCCCGGTGGGGAAGGACCACAGTTTAGGTTTCTTCACCCGTGGGAGTGGGAGGGGTCGGGTGGTCGGGAGTATTCCCCTCAACAATGATGTGGTAAGGTGAACAACTGGAGTGCCAAGTGGGTGGCCATAAGTATGGATATGTACTGACTATAATGGAAACGTATAGTCATAGTCATACTTTATTGATCCTGGGGGAAATTGGTTTTCATTACAGTTGCACCATAAATAATAAATAGTAATAAAACCTTAAATAGTTAAATAGTAATATGTAAATTATGCCAGTAAATTATGAAATAAATCCAGGACCAGCCTATTGGCTCAGGGTGTCTAACCCTCCAAGGGAGGAGCTGTGAAGTTTGATGGCCACAGGCAGGAATGACTTCCTATGACGCTCTGTGTTGCATCTCGGTGGAATGAGTCTCTGGCTGAATGTACTCCTGTGCCCACCCAGTACATTATGTAGTGGATGGGAGACATTGTCCAAGATGGCATGCACCTTGGACAGCATCCTCTTTTCAGACACCACCGTCAGAGAGTCCAGTTCCATCCCCACAACATCACTGCCTTTACGAATGAGTTTGTTGATTCTGTTGGTGTCTGCTACCCTCAGCCTGCTGCCCCAGCACACAACAGCAAACATGATAGCACTGGCCACCACAGACTCATAGAACATTCTCAGCATCGTCCAGCAGATGTTAAAGGACCTCGGTCTCCTCAGGAAATAGAGACGACTCTGACCCTTCTTGTATGTAAAAGATGGAAAGTTATTTAATGGTTTATTGTATATAATTTTATTTTTGAACATAGAACATAGAACATAGTACAGTACAGGCCCTTCGTCCCACAATGTTGTGCCGACCCTCAAACCCTGCCTCTCGTATAAGCCCCCACCTTAGATTCCTCCATATACCTGTCTAGTAGTCTCTTAAACTTCACTAGTGTATCTGCCTCCACCACTGACTCAGGCAGTGCATTCCACGCCCCAACCACTCTCTGAGTAAAATCCTTCCTCTAATATCCCCCTTGAACTTCCCACCCCTTACCTTAAAGCAATGTCCTCTTGTACTGAGCAGTGGTGCCCTGGGGAAGAGGCGCTGGCTGTCCACTCTATCTATTCCTCTTATTATCTTGTACACCTCTATCATGTCTCCTCTCATCCTCCTTCTCTCCAAAGAGTAAAGCCCTAGCTCCCTTAATCTCTGATCATAATGCATACTCTCTAAACCAGGCAGCATCCTGGTAAATCTCCTCTGTACCCTTTCCAATGCTTCCACATCCTTCCTATAGTGAGGTGACCAGAACTGGACACAGTACTCCAAGTATATTTTGAAATAAAAAAAACTCTTCCTAGAGATGCTGCCTGGCCTGCTGCATTCACCAGCAAATTTTATGTGCGTTGCTTGAATCTTTGAAGCTGGTGGGTACCTCAGACTGCCAAGCCAAAGATCTCAGTGAACACTCCAGCCAGTTGATCTGCATGGGTCTTTAGTACTTGACCAGGTACCATTACTGATAACTGCTCATTGCCCAAGCACTTTGCAAATTGGAAACGCAGACATTAGCAATATATTTAAATATAAACATAAACCAACCAAGACTGTCAGGGATCTATCCCCTACCCTATCATGGATGCTGACCCTCTTCTCTCCCTCCTCATTCCCCCTCCCCAACAGGGGCGCCCGCCACACACGACTGTTCATATTTTTCACTTTTTGAACTACAGCTCCCCATTCCTCCTCACAGAAACGCTCCTTCCGCAGTACAAACCCCGCCCTTTCCCCCAGGAAAACCAGAACCAGCGCATCTCCTTCATAATCTGCAGCTGAGGTTGGGCAGTCCGCCTTAATTCCACTATATTTTAGAATTAACCTCCTATTGTAGTTATGATGCCAGTTGCATGCCTGCTGACAAACTATCTTACCAAATAAAAATGTTTGTTTTAAATCAGGCGCTCTGTGTGGACCACTTCCTGACGCCTTTGCAGGAGGAAGAGCGAGCGTGTGCGCATGCTCAGTCTTTCTGTGCTGCGGGTCCATGAGAAGAACTTAAGGTGGGATATGTTGACTGTTCTCATCCGTGGATATCTCCGGCATCCTGATCTATTCCACCCAGAGCAGCTCTGTACTGACTCGTATACGTTGTCTGCATCAGTTCACCCAGTTATTTTCAAAATATATGCGTTCACTGATTGAATTTTGACGTTCATCACTGGCAGTGGAGAGCATTGGGCCTCAGGCTGGATCCTTTCTCGGTGAAAGTTACAGCAGGAACATAATTCTTTAGGACGAATTGTACTTGAAAAATATCCCTTCAACGTTAACCCGTCACCGTTAGTATTGAGAGTTAGTGTGTATGTGTGTGTTTGTTTGAACTTGGAAAAACCCGCCATGTCTGCCGAAGCTACCTAACATAAATTATCCTTCTGTACTTTTTTCGAGTTAGGGGATGTGAGATGACTTGTAAGGACTGTACATAATGTGGCTCATTTACTTTAGATATTTTACTATCAGTGTGGACTTTAGCTTGTTGAACTGCTTTCAGAATGCTAGACTTTTAAGAAGTATTTTCAACTGTAAAGAGTGAAAGCTCAAAAAAGTTACCAAATGGATATAAGTTATTCAATTCATTATCGTGAGATGAGTTAGCAAAAGATTAGATTTGTGTAGTATGCAAATACTAATGAACCTACCTTTGATTTATTTTAGATGTTGATGCCCAAGAAAAATCGTATTGCTATCTATGAACTCCTGTTCAAAGAGGGTGTAATGGTAGCAAAAAAAGATGTGCACATGCCAAAGCATCCTGAGTTGGCGGACAAAAATGTCCCTAATCTGCACGTAATGAAGGCCATGCAGGTATTGTGTTCTGAACTAAAGCTTGGCCAGGTTCAGCTAAGCTTGCTATTTCTAATTTGGCATTAGTGTATTGATTATCTGCACACTTGTTAAGTCTGTTGTCTGTTACTGGGATTGCAGAATAGTGTGTTCTTCCAGTGCCCTTTGATGTGTCTGGTAAACCTTGATTGCCATGCAATGAATTGCATTTAATGTCTTTTTCCAGCAAGTAGTGAAATAGCAATTATTGGGAGTCTTGAGTGTGGCCAAGCTTGCACCTGAAACTGGGATTCAGAATGTCTCTGCATTTCAGCTTGTTTTGACAAACTGAAACAGGTTTATCCATGGAGAAGTTGACGGCTGATGTCATTGTGACACCCCCCCCCCCCCCCCCCCCGTGGTGGCATTTGTGTTTTTTGTTTGTTATCCCACAGTATTTCTGTGACACTGTCCCTGTCCCTTGCAAACATTGCTGACAGGGATCTGTTACATTTCCACGCAAGCATCTGTTACGCTGCATTTCATTACTTGGCTTTCCAATCATGAGGTAACAATTGAGATATCCTGAACTGATGATTGCAATTCATGTTCTATTAGATTGGTGTATGCTTCAATTTTTTTAAAAGATCTATGGAAAGTCCTTAAATCCAAATAATGGATGTGGAGTTTATGATGGGTGCCAGTAATTTTAACTTGTGTAGTCCCTTTAACTTAACAGAAATATCCTATCTTCATTGTTCTTTAAGAAAGGAAAATTCAGTGAAGAAATATTATTTGTAGCAATTTTCAGTTATAAAATAAAATCTGTTCTTAACATTCTAACATTTGTTATTCCTTCAAATGTTTACAGTATCAGATAAATTTGTCCAAATTCAGACATATATTTGCAGTTACAAAAAGGTAGAGTGCATCATGGTAAGAGTATATTTAAAACACTGCAATGACAAAGATAAACTCAAAATCCTCCACTCTATAACCAAAGCTGGTTAGCTGTTTTGTGCTTGATCTGAGTCAGTAATTTTGGAAAGTCTGGTAGTAAGATGCTAAGTTGCACTTAACATTTGGAACAGCGGAATTGGTCCCAGGTTTAATTCCAAATCAGTGTATTTCTGCATTTAATGGTGCATGTTTTTTTTTGGAAACTTCTGGAACTTTATTTTGAAAGGTGAAAGCTTACCATCGGCACTTAAAACTGTTATTAAAAATCTGAAAATTCAATTCTTTTTCTTTCTTGATGAAGTCTTTGAAATCGCGTGGTTATGTAAAGGAGCAGTTTGCTTGGCGACACTTCTACTGGTACTTGACAAATGAAGGCATCCAGTACCTACGTGATTACCTTCACCTTCCCCCAGAAATTGTTCCTGCTACATTACGGCGCCAGACCCGTCCTGAGACTGCAAGGCCGAGGCCTAAAGGTAAAGTTTTTGTTTTAATCCTACAGTTGTCAGAGGTACACCACCTTAGAAAGAATTCTAATTGTATAGTTTGAAGTACTAATTGTGTTGCCTTTGCCTGATATAGAGCCTGACCATCTGCCTTGTTCTACACTGAATAAACCTGAAAGGTTGATATACCAAAAGCCAAACAGTTTTAGCCCTTGTACAAACTGACAAATCACCTAACACCCTTTCACTTGCCAAGTGGTATTGTGTCCACACAAGACACCTTAAATTATTTAAGCTTCCTGTTTTCAAATACAGCTGTGTGCTCACCCCTTTTCTCTGTTCTGTAGCCTTCAAGTTATGTCTGTTGCACTGCTTCTCATCTTTATCATCCTCAAAATCAATTGTCCTACATTGGTAGCTGCGTTTTTACCTGTTTGAGTTATTCCCTGTTACATGCTATTTTACGAAGCTTTTGCTCAACATTCCCTGATATTCCATGCATTATCATCAATATTTGTTACTGTTAGTGTGAGATTGTTTTTGGTTTCTAAATGAGAGTATAATCTTTTTTGGGAAAACTTGTGGTTAAATAAGACCTTTTTAACAAAGACAAAATGGAGATTCTGGGGTAAATTAAAAATATAATTGTATATCCAGAGACTTGGAGGTTTAGTGGTTAAAAGTAATAATGATTTTGTTGATTTCTTTCATGGGCTGCGACAGTTACTACTGAACACATACTGTTATGCCTTGTCTTCAAGCTTAACAAGTCATAAGTGCGTATACAACAAGGTTGCTATTCATCAAGTTCGAAACAGGTTCTCTGCCATTGTTGTACATTACACAGAACAAGCAAATTGTGTTGACATCATAGAAATAACGATTTGTATTTAATTCAGATTATGTCAAAGTTACACAGTAAAAGAGAAAATATTTAACAAGTTGGACAGAACCAATTAAACAATTATAAGCAAATTAGGTCTAGTTTAAGATACTGCAACAATGGAGATAAACTAAAAATTAGCTACTGTAGTTGATATCCAAAATCTTGTTGTGCATGACCTGTAAGTTTCTGAATTAGTAATTTGATGTTCTATAACTGTAAGAAGCTAAGATGTACTTTTAACATCTGGAACAATGAATTGCTCCCAGGTTTAATTCCAAATCAGTCCATTTGTAGGGTAAATGGTCATAATATTACTGTATTGAGGTAGAGAAAACAGTTCTGCAAGTTTGTTCAAGAACTAACTGGTTGGAAGGAAGTAGCTGTTCTTGAATTGGTGGTGTGACTTCAGGCTTCTTTACTTCCTGCTCAGTGGTAGCTGCAAGATGGTCTAGATTTGCCACCTTGAAGTACTGCCTCATGTAGATATTTCCACTGGAGAGGAGAACTTGGTCAGTGATGTATTGGGCATTTCCCTGCATTTCTATTGTCATACCAGTGCAAGCTTCCTGCACACGAGCAGAATTGTAATTTCTTTGCCTTTGCTACCTTCTCTATCTAATTTCAGGAGATCTGCATCTGCTATTTGATTTTTTTGGCATCTGTTTTCTTTTTGGATGCATTAATGGCTGATAATCAATGTAAGCTCACTAACCCCCACAGCAATCCCACTATCCCTCCTCCTACCCTGCTTTCCATAAGGACTGCGTTCTTTCAACTGGTTGCCTAACCATATTTTCATACAGTGTTGAAGTGGGCTATTGTACCCAACTGCTAACCACGATACCCATGTTCCTGTGTTTGTCCATATCACCTTTCCTCTCCATGTACCTGTCCAGGTGCCTTTTCAGTGTCAATGATTTGGATGGCTGATCTTGCTGTTCCAGGTAATCCTGAAGGCAAGTGATGAAGCTCTGCACATTAAAAGGAACTAAATGAATATGTGATCTGGCCAATTCTCCTCAATGTTGACTAAATCTTAGTATCTTTGTATGCTTCCCTCTTAACAGATGTTTTTCCTTCAAGCAGCTGCTCTTGGGTTACTTCCAATGGGTCCTGCCTTATATTATTGAAGTCAGCCTTTCCCAATTTAAAACCTCAACTTTAGGTCTAAACATCCTTTTTTCATGACCATCTTAAAGCTGACTGAATTGTAGTCACTGTTTGCAGGGGCAATTCTAATTTGCACATCCTAGTTCTGTAAAATAGAGTGCAGTTCTCTCCTTATCAGACTCTGCTTTAAAATTCTTCCTTGACCCATCTGAAAGATTCAATCCAATTTAGTCCCTTTACACTAAGGCAGTTTCAGTAAATATTAGGAAAGTTAAAATTGCCCACTGCTTACAACCTTAATGCCATTTGTCTTCATATTTGTTCCAATACAGGCCTATAGTGTAATGTCATCAAAGTGATCCCGTGTTCCTTATTTCTAAGTTCTACCAATACATGTTCATTCAGTGATCTCTCCAGGGCGCAGTCCCCGGGTACTGCAACCCAGCCCTATCCCAACTCCCAGTCATGTCTGGAAAAATTACCGCGAACTCGGAAATGTTTTTTAAAAATTTTAATAATGCGACCAGTGTTAAAGGGAAAATAAACAACAAACACTAGGCCAAACAGGGCCGTTAACTAAAACACTCAAAGGAAAACGAAGCCTACACTTCAGCTGAAAAGAACATCTGAACATCGAGCAACAAATTTATGATGGTAACATTACATGATACCTTTAATGGTAATTTATTATTTTTTTTGCAGGTCCAACTGAGGATCGCCCTCGCCTTCGTGAATCTGACAGAGACAATTACAGACGGGCTGCTCCACGTATGTATTGCAGCTTATTCATCATTAGTAAACCCAAGCAAATGGTTCATGTATAATGCAAACAATAATTGGAGCATATAAACTGAAATAGCAAATGTGTTTCTTTATTGTAAAATCTGAATTTTGCACAGACTTCTGAATACAAGAGTGTGTAACTTGCAATTCTGATAGAACAACACTCTTCCAATCAAGCAATTTGACACGTTCTGAGGGAGAACAGCTGGAAGTGGAAGACAGAAATTTAGTAGGAGTAAAAGCTGACAAAAGTTAGAAAATAGCATAAAACATTTTTGGTTTTTTTGCACAAATTCTATTGCAAGTGGAGTTAATGAGATGGATGAGCTAAAGGGAATGGCTGGGAAATGTTACTTTCTAAACGTTGTGTACAGAGTAATGGTAGATTAACATTTTTCCTTTTTATAAAAACACGATGTAGCAATCCTGAGCAACACAAAATGTTGAAGGAACTCGGCAGGTCAGGCAGCATCTGTGGAAATGAAGAAACAGTTGACATTTTGGGCTGAGACCCTTCAGGGCTGGAAAGGAAGGAGGAAGATCAGAATGAAAAGGAAGGGGATGGAGGACAATCTAGAAAGTGATAGGTGAATCCAGGTGGTTTTGAAAGGTAAAAGAGCTGGCAAAATTGGGATCTTATAGAGGAGAGTGGGCTGTCAGAAAGGGAAGAAGGGGGGCACTGGAGGCAGGTGAGGAGAAGAGGTAAGAGGTCAATGGGGGAGAAGAGGGAACAAATTACCATAAGGAGAAATTGATGTTCATGCCATCAGGTTGGAGGCTGCTTAGACAGAATGGGGTGTGGCTCTTACAACCTGAGAGAGGCAAAAGAGGAGGCCATGGACCGACATGTGGAAATAGGAATTAAAATGGTTGGGCACTGAAATTCCGCTTTTAGCAAATGAAGTGGAGGTGTTCGCCAAAGCGGCGCCTATTTATGTTGAGTCTCACCACTGTACAGGGGGCCGCACTGTGAACAACACATACAATAGAAGTCCAAACAGATTCCCAGGTGATGTGTTGCCTCACCTGGAAGAACTGTTTGGGGCTATGAATGGAGGTAAGGGAGGAGGTGAATGATCAGGTTTGGCATTTGCGGGGATACACTTTTTGCATTTTTTTTAGACAAGGCGAAGCAGGGCATTAAAAAGCCTTGGTTAATGTTGGTTGAAAAATAATTAGGTCTGGGTATTTTCAATTACTCTAATAAGTGACCATAAAGGCTAATATAGTATAGAGTACCAAGATTGCACTGAAGTCTTTTTTAACCAGCTTTTAGCAAGTTTGAGAAAGTTGGCAGAACACAGGGCTACCATCCTGTATATAGTTCTAGGGGATGAAAGTAAAAGAATGAAGATAGTGTATTTATTTGTTGGAACTTTTACTTCAATTGTGAAGGGATAAGTGTTATTGGGAAATTTGGTCTTGTCTACTTCAATTTTAGCAAGACTTTTAATATTGTACATTGCAATCTGGTCAGAGTAACAGACAATGAAATTTGAGGTTGAGTAGCAAATGCAATCTAAAATTGCTTTAGAAGCAGTATGCAATAATTGATATTTTGGTAAGTAGGTTATCTCAAGTTCTCCATGTGGCTTTGTATTGCATTAAAGATTTAATGAGTGTGAGAGCCAGAGTAAAGAAGTTTGCAGATGATACAACATTGTATAGTTGAGTAAGCAGGAAGATGCTCTGGTCATCTACAGTTGTAAGAAAAAGTTTGTGAACCTGTTGTTTTTTTGCATTAGTTACTGTGGTCTCATTTTCCTTTTCGTTTAAGTCACAATAATAGACAAGCACAATCTACCTAAACTAATAACACCCAAGCAATTGCACCTTTTAATGTATTTAGTGAACATATTGTTTAAATATTCACAGTCCAGGCTGGAAAAAGTATGTGAACCCTTGTATTTAATAACTGGTAGAACCTCCTTTAGCAGCAATAACCTTGACCAAATGTTTCCTGTAGCTGCTGATCAGACTTGCACAACAGCGAGGAGGAATTATAGATTGTTCCTGCATTCAAAACTGTTTCAGTTCATCAGTATTTCTGGAAAACCTGGTATGAACAGCCCTCTTCAGGTCATGCTACAGTGTCTCAATTGGGTTAATGTCTGGACTCTGGCTTGTCCATTCCAAAACACTTTTTATTTTCTTTTTAAACCAGTCTGTTGATGATTTATTGGAAAAGTTGCATTGTCCAACTTCTATTAAACTTTGGGTGATAGTCTGCTACCCTGACATTTTCCTGTAAAATATCTTGATACCATTTTGAATTCATTGTTTCCTCAACGCTTGCAAGCCATCCAGGCCCTGAGACAGCAAAGCAGCCCCAAACCTTGATGCTGCTTCCACCATGCTTCACAGTTGGGATGAGGTTGTGGTGCTGGTGTGCAGTGCCCTTCTTCCTCCAAATATAGCGGTGTGCACTTCTGCCAAAAAGTTCAAATTTGTCTCGTCTGTCCATTTAACATTGCCCCGGAAGTGTTCTGGAACATCCAGCTGTTCTTTTTCAAACTTGAAATGTGCAGCAATGTGCTTTTTGGAAAGTGGTGATTTCTTCTGTGGTGTCTTTCCATGAGCGCTAATTCTTGTTCAGTATTTTAGTTACAGTGGACACATGAGCAGAGACTTTTGCAAGTTCTAGAGATTCCTGCGGGTTTTTTGCTGTTACCCTCATGGGTGTTTTTCATCCTCCTTCAGCATTACACGTTGTGCTCATGGTGGGCATTTAGCAGGATGCCCATTCCTTGGGAGAGAAGCAACTGTACTGAGTTTCCTCCATTTGTAAACGGTTTCTCTTACTGTGGACTGTTGAGCACTTGGGTCATTTGTAGCCTTTTCCAGCTTCATACATTTCTACAATTCTTATAAAAGTCCTCTGAGCATTGTTTTGATTGAGGCATGGTGCACATAAACAGATCTTTCTTGAAGAGCAGGATCTGTCAGTAATCTGTTAGTGTCTTTTTTTCCATAGTGCAGGGCACCTCTACAATCCACACCTCCAATCTCATCTCATTGATTGGAACACCTGACTCCAAATAGCTTTTGTAGAAGGCATTCTGCCAGAGATTCACATACCTACTGTGATTTTTTTAAAATGGTGAAATCAGTATTGATGACAAGTATTATTTCAATTCAGAGAATTCTGAGCAAAGCATTTGCAGAAGTTAGCAAGGGTGTGGAATATATAATAGTGTTGTGGTGGAATAGAGTAACCTTGAAGGTTGTCCACATAACACATTTAAAGTCTTCCTTTCAGTAACCAACACAATACAAGAATTGAGAAGTTATGATGAAACTATAAATATCCAACTTTGATGTCTGCATGTAGATTGGGGGAGGGGGGCACTACAGAAAAAACGTCATTGCATAGGAAAAGATACAAAATCAATTTACAAAGAATAAATTTTGTCTGTGAGAAAAGACAAATGTTAGAGGTTTTTTGTTGGAAGAGAGTCTGAGGGGAGAATTGATTAAAGCATAAAAATATCTGAAGTATCTCTGAGTTGGGCCCGTGAAGCCTACAGAACCATTCAGTTTACTTTAGCACATGTCAAAAGCCAATGGGCATAGATTTAAAGAACTTTTGAAAATTTAGAGGGTAGGTGAGGAAACTTCAGGTAAATATTTATAGAGTACTTTTGGAATTTTGAGCAAATAGTGGTAAGAACCTTGACAGTATCTGGGATTTGACTCCTATGTCTTACAGATTACAAGAGGATAGATCAAGGGGATGCAGCAGATGTTGTATATTTGGCCTTTCTGAAGGCCTTTGACAAGGTGCTGCACATGAGGCTCCTTACCAAATTAAGAGCCCATGGTATTACAGGAAAGTTACTAACATGGTTGGAGCATTGGCTGGCCGATAGGAGACAGCGAGTGGGAATAAATGGGCCCTTGTCTGGTTGGCTGCTAGTGACTAGTGGTGTTCCACAGGGGTTGGTGTTGTGACGGCTTCTTTTTATGTTGTGTGTCAATGGCTTAGATGATGGAAGAGATAGTTATGTTTCCAAATTTGTCGGTGATATGAAGATTAGTGGAGGGGCAGGTAGTGTTGAGGAAACAAAGCTGTGGAAGGACTTGGATAGATTAGGAGAATGGGCAAGAGAGTGGCCAATGGAATACAGGGTTGGAAAATGCATGGTCATGCACTTTGGTAGAAGAAATAAATGTGCAGACTATTTTCTAAACGGGGAGAAAATCCAAAAATCGGAGATACAAAGGGACTTGGGAGTCCTTGTGCAGAACACCTTAAAGGTTAACTTGCAGGTTGAGTCGGTGGTGAGGAAGGAGAACATTTATTTCAAGAGGTCTGGAATACAAGAGTAGGGATGTGATGCTGAGGCTTTATATGGCACTGGTGAGGCCTCAACTTGAGTATTGTGAACGGTTTCGTGCTCCTTATTTATGAAAAGATGTGCTCGCTTTGGAGAGTATTCAGAGTAGGTTCACAAGGATGATTTTCGGAATGAAAGAGTTTAATGAGGGATGTTTGGCTCTGAGCCTGTGCTCGCTGGAATTTAGGATGAGGGGGGTTCTCATTGAAACCTTTCAAATATTGAAAGGCCTGGATAGAGTAGATGTGGAAAGGGTGTTTTCCATGGAGGAGTCTAGGACGAGAGCACAACCTCAGGATGGATTTAAAACAGTTGTGGAGAAATTTCTTTAGCCAGACGGTGGTGGATTTGTTATTACAGGCAACAGTGGAAGCCAGGTCATTGTGTGTATTTAAGGCAGAGATTGTTGGGTTCTTGAATGAACATGGCATCGGAGGGTATCGGGAGGCAAAGGAGGGGGGGGGTGGGGAGAGGATCAGCCATGATTGAATGATGGAGCAGACTCAATAGACCAAATGGCCTCATTCTGCTCCTCTGTCTTATGAATACAAATCTGCACCTTGGATGTTAGCTCTTCTGAAGCAGCTTGATCGTTTTATTATGGATAGAGCATTGGTTGATGGGCAGGAGGCAAAGAGTGAGAATAAAGGGAGCATCTTTTTGATTGGCTGCCGGTGACTAGTGGTGCTCCACAGGATCAGTGTTCACACTTTTCTTGTTTTATGTCAATGATTTGGATAGCAGAATTGAGGCCTTTGTGGCCAAGTTTTTGGATGATACAAAGATAAGTTGAGGAGTAGGTTGTGCTAAGGAAGTAGGGAGTTTGCAAAAGGATTTCAACCGATTAGGAAACTGAGCAAAGTGGCAGATTGAATACAGTTTTGGGATGTCCATGGTCTTGCATTTTTGTAGAAGGAATAAAAGCATAGATTATTTTCTAAATGGGGAGAAAATTCAAAAATCCAAAATGCAAAGGGACTTAGGAGACCTTGTGCAGGATTTCCTGAAGGTTAACTCGCGGGTTGAGTCGATAGCGAGGAAAGCGAATGGCATTGTTGGCATTAATTTCGAGAGGACTAGAATATAGAAACAAAGATGAAATGCTGAGGCTTTATAAGGCAACGGCGAGGCCTCACTTGGAGTATTGTGAGCAGTTTTGGGTCCCTTATTTAAGAAAGGATGTGCTGACATTGGATGGTGCCCAAAGGAGATTCACGAGAATGATTCCGGGAATGAAAGGCTTATCATATGAGTGGTGATTGATGCTTCTGGGCCTTGCTGGAATTTAGAAGAATGAGGAGGGATCTCATTGAAAGCTATCGAATGCTGAAAGGCCTAGATACAGTGAATGCGGAGAGGGTGTTTCCAATGGTGGGGACTCTAGGACTGTAGAGCACAGCCTTAGAATAGAGGGATGACCATTTAGATAGGAGGAATTTCTTTAGCCAGGGGGTGGTGAATCTGGAATTCATTGCTGTAGGCGGCCTGGAGGCTAGGTTATTGGGAGTATTTAAGGCAGTGGTTAGTAGGTACACACAAAATAATCTGCAGGTGCTGTGATCAAAGCAACACTTTCAGTACGCTGGATGAACTCAGCAGTTCGGGCAACATCAGTTAGAAATGATGAGTCGACGTTTCGGGCCAGAACCCTTTGTCAGGACTGAAGAATGAAAGATGGGGAAGGATTTGAAGAATACTTGTAGCTTCAGTTGAAAGACCAGTAATTTGAAAGACAAAGGGGTGGACGAGGGGAAGTGTTGACATCATCGGTTCTTGATTAGGGCGTTAAAGGTTACGCGGGAAAAAAGGCAGGATTAAGGTGGAAAGGAATGTGAATGAGCCATGAAGAAATGGTAGAGCAAGTTCTGATCGAGATCGAATGGCCTAGTTCTGCTTGTATGTCTTGTGTTCTTATGGACTTAGAATAATATATTATTTTGTGTCGAGTTACAGAATTTGGGTTTCCAGCATCTCCAATTTTTGAAGCTTCCTTTTCTAGTTGGTGTCTATTTTTGAGCCTTTGCAGTGGGTGCCTATGGAAGTGAGACAAAGGGTGTAGTGTGTGTGTACTGCGTAGGTAAAGAATGAATGGATGTTGGAGGTGTGATTTCTGAAGTGTCAGGAGTTCCTGATAAGATTGTAAGGAGGTAGCCAACATATTTTGCCATGCACTTTGTATGTTAGTTCAAAAGACAAGGTCTTGCCACTGTCCTTTATTCTTACTCAGGGTCTGAGCTAGTTGGAAACTTTTAAAAATGTGTGGAAATTTTACAACATATAAGTCTGGTAATAAATCTGCTTCAGATGTTTGAACAGTAAAATTGCTATGCTGTTTGTATTTATAGAAACAGTTTGTAGTTGTTGGGTGATTCTTTCCTGATCTGGTCACTTGAGTGCATCAGATTCCAATTGGTGTCAGATGAGTGAAAATTTGATTTGTTAACATTGAGTGCTAACTTTAAAATGGAAATTTTTGTCATTTCAATGGATACAATTTTCCTCAATTCTGAAGAAGATTCCTTTGATCAATTTGTATCATTTTACTATGTGAGGCAAAATTCCATAATACCTGTTCCACAAATGGGGTTGTTGCTAGGCAGCTTAAAATTGCAGTTTGCTTTGTTATAAATGTTTTAAGCTAAGTCAAGATACTGCTGCATGGATTATTTTCAGAACATTGGGTGATAAGTCATTGAAAATTCTTTCATATTGCACAATCTAAAGGGTTTCCCTGAGGTTTCTGGTTCTTATTGCAGTCACCATAGGGTGGGCCTAATGTACATTTTCATTAAATTTTGGGCTTGTGCCCAGCATCCATATAAGCTTTGCATTGTAGCTTCCTGCTTGAAGTTTGTGGCTGTAGTTCAGCTTTAATGCAGCTACGTTATGGAAGTTTCTCCTTTGTTGTAAGTTTTTTGAAATTTCAAGATAATTAGTGCAGAATTTAAACAGATGCAATTCAGAAAAGTGTGAAGTGATTCACTTTGGAAGGTCAAACTTGAAAGCAGAATACAGGGCTAATGGCAGAACATGTTGTGTTGGCTTTCATTAGTTGCGGGATTGAATTCAGAGCCTGTTCTGGTTGCCTCATTATGGAAAGGATGTGGAAGCTTTACAGAGGGGGCAGAGGTGATTTGAGATGCTCCCCAAATTAGCGTGCATGTCTTGTGAGGGTACGTTGAGTGAACTAGGGCTTTTCTCCTTAGTGGAGGAGGATGAGAGGTGACTTGATAGAGGTAAATAAGATGCAAGACATAGTGGACAGCCAGAGACGCTTCCCAAGGCTAATGTTAGAGGGCTTAAGTTTAAGATGTTTGGAGGAAAGTATGTGGAGATGTCAGGTATATTTTTAAGAGCAGCAAGTGTGTGGAACGTGCTGCCAGTGGTGGTGGTAGTAGAGGCAGAAACAATGGACGCAAGGATGAAAGAATAATGAAGAGCTATGTGGGAGGAAAAGGTTAAAGAGA
This sequence comes from Mobula birostris, assembly GCF_030028105.1. Taxonomy (NCBI): domain Eukaryota; kingdom Metazoa; phylum Chordata; class Chondrichthyes; order Myliobatiformes; family Myliobatidae; genus Mobula; species Mobula birostris. Next base: position 51,195,266 of record NC_092383.1, on the reverse strand, counting down.
CAGTACAACATAGGCTGAAGGGCCTGTGCTTAACAGTCCTATGTTCAAAAAGGAAAACTAGCAAAGACTTTCACATCCAGCAGCTGAGGGAGGATGGAATCCTCCAGCAGATAGTTGCTTCAGATTACAGCATTGTGTTTTCTTGTGGACTTTGCATCCAATAGTTATCTCTGCTAGTGTTACTGATTCTCAGCTGATTACTTGATTTAGTTGGACTGGTGTTTATTGCTTGGTGTTTCCTGCAGATTTGGGTCATTAACGATTTAACCAGTGTTTTCTGCTTGGGTTGATGGTGATGTTGCAGTCAGGTTTAAAGTTGCCTTTCTGGCAGATGGGCAAATATGAGGAGCAGCACTGAACAACATTTTTGTGCTGCTGTACGCTATTGTTCCTTCATAAGGTGTGGTATGGGTGACATTACTGTCATCTATTTTTTTTACATGAAAGGTTTAGTTCAAGGCAGAGTGCAATTAACTACCATAGCATTTATATAAGTCTAGTGTCACATTGATCAAATGGTAAAGTTAGCAGATTTCTTTCGCATGTTAATCATAAGAATTCTTAATGATAGTTTAAGGTATCATCATCTTATCCAATACTAACTGGATTTAATTCTCACTGGGTTTTCAACTGGTCTTCTGATTAATTTCAGTTTTTGTATTCTTGTGAACTTTTACTATTTCACAGGAGCTAGTGTATCTCCCCTTAAACTTGTTTGTTTGTTGAGGTACAGTATGGAATACACCCTTCCCTGCCCTTTGAGCTGTGCTGCCCAGCGATCCCCAATTTCACCCTAGCCTAACCACGGGACAATTTACAATAACTAACCAACCTACTAACTGTTACCTCTGGACTGTGGGAGGAAGCCGGAGAGAAAACACGTGGTCACGGGGAGAATGAAAAGCTCTTTATGGGCAGTGGGGGGAATTGAACCTGGGGTCGCTGGTACTGTAAAGTGTTGTGCCAACCACTATGCTATCATGCTGAATCCAGTATTTTGTATTCATCTTATTAAGTATAATTACTTTGAGCTTTTTAAAAGAAATTGTGTTTGGTTTTTTGAAGTACTACTTGAGAGTCACAATTGAGTACTGGTCTCCTTACTTGGGGAAGGATATACTGGCTTTGGGGGCAGTGCAGAGGAGGTTCACCAGGTTGCTTCCAGAGCTGAGATGGTTAGGCTACAAGGAGAGATTGAGTTGCTTGGGACTACTCGCTGGAATTCAGGAACATAAAATTATGGGAGGGATAGATAGAGGCAGGAAAGTTGTTTCCGCTGGTAGGTGACACTGGCATTAGAGGTAATAGTCTCACGATTTAGGACAGAGATGAGGAGGAATTGCTTTTCCCAGAGAATGGTGAATCTGTGGAATTCTCTGCCCAATGAAGCAATGGAGGCTACCTCAGTTTTAAGACAGGGTTTGATAGATTTTTTGCATAGGAGGGGAATTAAAGATTATGGGGGTAAGGCTGGTAGGTGGAGGTGAGTCCATGGCCCGATCAGCCACGATCTGATTGAATGGCAGGGCAGGCTTGATGGGCCAGATGGACTACTACTATTTCTTATGTATTATAGATTTGGGGATTGGCTTTAAAATATGATTTAATGAAATCTGCATGTTTTAATTCATTTGACTAAGCAAAAGTTTTTTTTTAAAAAAAACATCCATTTGATTTTTCTAGTTGGATCAGACAAGAAGGCTGAAGCTGGTGCTGGTGCAGCCACAGAATTCCAATTTGTAAGTTTTTAGTTTTTGTTTTTTTTAGGGACAAGTGATTTTAAAATGTACTGGTCTAGTTCCTTGAAAGTAACATCATATCTTGCCATCTACGTGAAATTTAAATTATCTGCATTGTTACAGCTGTTAAAAATTAATTTTTGGTATATATATATTTATCTGTGCCCTTTTAATTATACTGAAGTATTTCATAATTATATTTATTTCTTTAGTAGATTAATACAATCATCTAATAAAGTAAAATCAGATTTGTGAAACAACAGCCTTTTGCATGATTTGAATAGATTGCATTCTCCAAACATTGAATGGGAGAAGTTAGTAAATTGCCATTTATTTATTTTTTTTCTTCCAAATGTTCTTGTATCAATTAGCGGTTAGTATTTTCCTTGGCAATATCTGGGGATTGATTACAAATTGCCAACTGTTTTATTGTTTGTTTTACAGAGAGGTGGATTTGGCCGTGGACGTGGGCAGCCTCAGTAAATGTGCACAACCTGTTCTGTAAAATAAAAGTCAGTTGAAATGTATTAGAGATCCACGTTTATTCTTTATACTTGGACTAGTTTGTTTTGGATTAGCTGTTTATGGTTTTGCATAAGATTTTTATCTTTTGCCATTTTGATTGTGGGGAGCCAGTGCAGTTCGTGCAAGTGAACGTGCTTGGCTTTTATTCTGGACAGAGTAAATGGATTTTAATGAACAAATACATTCACGTCATTTTTGTGGACTCTCAATAAGTGATTGCAAATCAATCAGTAAGGCATAACTTAGAATATGGTCTTGATGCTAAAACAAAAGAAGCAAGCGTTCAGCTTGGATATACTGTATATGAGCATTCCCAAATGAACACTATATATGAATGATCTGAACTTTGATATATAATAAAATGGGGGCTGTAGAAAGTGTTCAGTAAATCAGGCAGCATCTGGAAAGAGAAATAGTTGGTGTCAGTGACCCTTCAATTAAACTTGGAATGAGAGAAAACAAATTATTAAGGTGGAGGAGGGGTGGATGTAACAAAAAGAACTTAACCGGATGAGGCCTGAGTAGCTTTGGAGCTGAGTTGTAACCAGAGGAGTTAAGGGGAAAGAACAGGATTTTTTGAATGAAGGCAGTAGACACCGTCTGCAGAATGGAGTTAGAGAGTAATCACAAAATGCAATATCTACAGACTGGAAGGTTACTGAATGTTCTATGATAATGGAACAATGATTGACCTGTCGGGCAGATTCTGTAGCCTTGAGTTTTGCGATACCATAATCTCGTTGTTTTGAACAATGATAATGTTCTGTTACACACACACTTGTGTTCATTCTAACTGTCCTTTTTCATTAGCTTTTATGAACAAAAGACCAAATTCTTTCACCCCTAACTGCCCTCATTTAGAGTATATCTCTTGGGTAACCCTGTCCTCTTTATGAGACTGCCTTTGTCTTGTCTATCCTCTCTGCAACTTGATGCTAACTTTTTCCTTCCATTCTGATGAGGGTTCATTGATTAAGAAACATGAACTCTCGTGTTTTGACAGATGCTGCATGACTTGCTGTTTCCAGCATTTCCTATTTCAGACAAACAGCATCTGCAATGCCAGACATTTTGTACTATTAAAATGCTGCCTCAGATTGGCAGAAACTGAACTGAAATAGTCAGAGGCTCTTGGGTGTTTCAAGCTTATTTGACGTCACTTATGTCAATATTTACCCGAGTACTGCGCCTGAACTGAAGATTCAGAATCAGATTTTTTATTTCTGACTTGGATGGCTTAATTTGTTTTCAGCAGCAGTACAGTGCAAAGACAAAGTACAAAATAACTAGTTAAAACAAATGACTTCTGAATTGTATGGAGCTCATTGGGTTCCTGTACTTTGTAATGGTACTAATGAGAATACAGGATGTCCTGGATGATGAAGGCCCTTCGTAACAGATGCTTCCCTCTTGAGGCCCCACTCCTGAAGGTGTTCTCTGCTGGTGAGGGTTGTATGTGTAATGGAGCTGGCTGAGTCTGTAATCCTCTGCAGCCTTGTGTGATCTTGTGAATTGATAATACCAGGCTGTGATGCAGCTAGTCAGAATGTTCTCCACCCTACATCTACATAGCAAATCTAACAAAAGTACCACCCCTAGCCTGCTTTCTACACATTTGCATCAATGTGCTGGGCCCAGGATAGATTATCTGAGATGTGAAACACCCAGGAATTCATAGCTGCGCACCCTTTTTCCACTGCTGATTCATTGAGGAATGATGTGCTTGTTCTTCCAACTTTTCCTTGCTGAAGTTCTTTGGCCTTGCTGACATTGACTGCACAGCTGTTGTGACACTACACAACCAGCTGATTTATCTCAGTCCTATATAACTGCCTTGTTGCTGTCTTACATTTTACCAATAATAGTTTGTGTTCCAAATAACAGTTTAGTGTTAGGTGGCTTCTGGCCTTACTGGGGCTGTTGTCATTGTCTTTATTTTTGGGAGTTCTTAATTTATCTGCTTGTGATTTATCTTTGCAATCACTGCAAATGTTCTCCCCACCAGATATCTGCAGTCTTCTCCTTTACATTCTCACTCTTTGAAATTTTCCACCATCAGCTACATAATTCTTGTGCTGCGACTACCACTCTGCAGGGATAAATCTGAAGAAATTCTGTATGTTCTTGCACTATTAGAACAACAGACCAATTTAACATCCTTGTTATGTTTAGTTTCCAATGTTTAATTTTTATTTCATGAGCATAATTAACATACATTGGCAGACTTTAAATATGTATATCTAGAAGCCCTGCATGTAAATAAATATAAGTTGAGGAAACAAACTATTAACATTGGAACACACACGAAATGCTGGAGGTACTCAGCAGGCCAGGCGACATCTATGGAAAAAAACTGAGAAATCATGATTAGTTATCAATGTTGGGCCAGTTGCATGGACAAGTAAATGGGAGATGTTGAAAATGACAACATGAAGTATTTGGTAAAGAGTTCAGTCTGACTGAGTACAAATAATCTAAGTTACTATAAGGTGAATTGTCTTCCACAAGTCGTTGATCATTTGTGTAATGCAAAAAGAATATCTGGGTGGCCACACAATTTTTAAGAATCTCTACTTGTGAGGCAAAGGGAAACCAACAGCAGACTTAACACCAGCTTTGATTGACTTGGATGTTTATAGCCAACATTCTTTGTTCAAGTAGGAACACTACTTTGCAAAAATTCCTAAGTTTGCTCTCTGCCAATCAAAACTCGTCGAGGATAACTGATTTTGTTTTGCATGGTTATTGATAGTTGGCCCTTTTGAGGAAACAAATGTCTGGCAAAGTGTTTGGAATCGGTAATGGCGTAACAAGGATCCAAAGGAAAGGTGCAGATGCAGGTTATCCCATATCCAAAATCTGATAATCTCAGAAATCTTAAATTTTTAGAGTGCAACATAATGTCACCAATGGAAAATTTTGCAAGGTGCTGGGAAGTTCCCTCAGACAGTGTGTAGGTCTAAACATCATAAGAGTTTTGTGGAGTGACTTCACATGCATAATGAACAGAAGTTAATTAAAAATAGAAAAACACTGCATGAAGTAAAAATTGGATATCTTCATTATGTTGGGGAAAAAAATGGATCTGTCTATGAATTCTGCTTAATAGTATGCTGATGATCTATCATGAACTGAAAGTTGAAGGTAATTGTGAATATTCAGCAAGTTGATTGCAGAAATGTTAAGGCATTAAATTTTTAACGATAAGCATAACAGCTTGCAAGTCCAACTTGCACAGCAATGACAGTGGCGCCTCCTTTCATGATAAACTGAATGCCATCTATGCACGATTTGATGCATGTGACATCAAAGAAAGCCTCTTCCCCGAGGAACAGGCATCCTCTGGCCGCAGCTGAGATGAGGGGGGTCTGAGCCATGGTAAACCCAAGCAAAGCTATGGGCTGGAGAGCACACCTGGTGCTGAGGAACTGCGGATCAACGAACAAAGTTCTTAGCAGATGACTTTAACATCTCTTTAAAGCAATCTGTCCTTGCAGGCTTCAAGGCAGCCACAATCATTCTGGTGCTGAAGAGAGCAAAGGTAACTGGCCTAAACAACTACTGCCCATGTGGCACTACCTTCAATTATGAAGTGTTTTGAGTGGCTGGTAATGGGTCACATAAATGCCACCTTCCAGCTACATTGGACCCTTTCCAGGTTGCCTTCTGGTGCACTGATACCATAAATTTGGTCCTCCACAGTGTCTTGTCCTACCAAGAAAATAATGCCTCACATGCAAGGATGCTGTTTGGCATTTTAATGCTATCATTGCTCAGAAGTTAGTGAGTAAATTGTCTTCAATAGAAACCAACACTCCTCTCTAACTAGATCTTGAACTCCTTAACAGAAAGATCCCAGTCAGTCTTGAGATGGCAGCAAGATCTCAAGCTCCATCACACTGAGCACTAGTGCACCCCAGGGCTGTATGCTCAGGCTGCTTCTGTTCACACTGAAAACATGTGACTGCATTGCTAGATTCAGCTGAATCTTATCATCGAGTTTGCTGATGATCCAACAGTGCTTGGCCTCTTCAGCAATAGTACTGTATATGGATTTCAGCAAGGCATTTGATAAGGTAGCCCATACAAGGCTTATTGAGAAAGTAAGGAGGCATGGGATCCAAGGGGACCTTGCTTTGTGGATCCAGAACTGGCTTGCCCACAGAAGGCAAAGAGTGATTGTAGATGGGTCATTCTGCATGGAAGTCTGTGACCAGTGGTGTGCCTCAGGGATCTGCTCTGGGACCCTTACTCTTTGTGATTTTTATAAGTGACCTGGATGAGGAAGTGGAGGGATGGGTTAGTAAGTTTGCTGATGTCACAAAGGGTGGGGGTGTTATGGATAGGGTGGAGGGCTGTCAGAGGTTACAGCAGAACATTGATAGAATGCAAAACTAGTCTGAGAAGTAGCAGATGGAGTTCAACCCAGGTAAGTGTGAGGTGGTTCATTTTGGTAGGTCAAATATGATGGCAGAATATAGCATTAATGGTAAGACTCTTAGCTGTGTGGAGGATCAGAGGGATCTTGGGGTCGGAGTCCATAGGACGCTCAAAGCAGCTCCGCAGGTTGACTCTGGTTAAGCCATACGGTGTATTGGCCTTCATCAATCATGGAATTGAACTTAGGAGCTAAGAGGTGATGTTGCAGCTATATAATAGGACCCTGGTCAGACCCCACTTGGAGTACTGTGCTCAGTTCTGGTCGCCTTACTACACGAAGGAGGTGGAAACCATAGAAAGGGTGCAGAGATTTACAGGGATGTTGCCTGGATTGGGAAGCATGCTTTATGAAAACAGGTCGAGTGAACTCTGCCTTTTCTCCTTGGAGCGATGGAGGTGTATAAGATGATGAGATGCATTGATCGTGTGGATAGTCAGAGGCTTTTTCCCAGGGCTGAAATGGTTGCCACAAGAGGACACAGGTTTGAGGTGCTGGGGAGTAGGTACAGAGGAGATATCGAGTAAGTTTTTTACACAGAGAGTGGTGAGTGCGTGGAATGGGCTGCCTGCAACGGTGGTGGAGGCGCATACGATAGGGTCTTTTAAGAGACTTCTGGATAGGTACTTGGAACTTAGAAAAATAGAGGGCTATGGGTAAGCCTAGTAATTTCTAAGGTCGGGACATGTTCGGCACAACTGTGGGCCGAAGGGCCTGTATTGTGCTGTAGGTTTTCTATGTTTCTAATAATAAGTTGGCATACAGAGAGGATGTTGAAGGGCTTGTCAAATGTGTGAGCAGCAAGCTGAGTTTCAATTTGGACAAAAGTGATGAATGTGGACTTCAGGAAGGCAGGCTGATCACTCTGCATTGCACATCAATGGCTCTGCATAGACAGTTAACAGCACAAAGTTCCTTGCTGTGCACATATGGATGATCTAACCTAGACCCACATTTCCTCATTAGACAAGAAGGAACAACAGCGTCTACTATTTCTGAAGAGATTAAGGCATGCAAGGCTCCCTGTCCCATTTTCTACAGGAGCACCATTGAGTGTGTCATGTCTGGCTACATAACTGTGTGGCAAAGAGGCTGCAAGACCCTAAAGGGAATAGTTAAACCTGTTGAGAGGATCACTGGGGCTCTCCCTGCCCCTCCCCACCCCCATCTGTGACATTTACTGGGAGCTGTGATGGGATCCTAAATTACCCCTATGAACTGTGTTTTTGAGGAGGGAGAGAGAGGGAGTTATTTCATACTGACTTGGTTGTAAAAAAGAAAGAGATGTGGGACTGTCACTTTAGGGAACGAGAAAGAACTGGTTAACTTGGATTTCGGGTGAAGTGGAGATAGCATCAAGCAGCTCGTAAGTTGCTATGGTGACTGAGGGCGTTATTAAATGGACAATTGATGTTATGATTTTCAGTATGTTGTTGATACTTCTTCAAGGACTTTTTGCCTGCTTGCATTTCTTCAGAGAGAGAGAGGAAGGAGGAGTTATTTGAGTGACAGTTGATGCTCAGCACGGGAAGATAAAATAGGAGGCCAGATGACACAGACCTCGGACACGTGTTCTGGACACTGAATGAGCATTATTGTGACCCCAGGAAAAGTGGGTTTTGGAGGATTGATCAGGTGGATCGATCCATCGCTCTTGCAGTGGAAAGAGGAAAAGGATTGACTGGTGGGGAGTTGTCCATGTGTCCATCCTCACCTGGGGGATAGCTCCACCACAGAAAACAGGTCCCCTTTGTTAAAGTCACAGTTGGTGACTTCTGAAGGATTCCGAAGGACAACGGAAAGATTGATGGCGTCAGCTCACCTGAAGACTCAAATCTCTCCCCCTCTCCATCACTACTCAATACCACAAACTGAACTTTACTCATCATTGTAACACTGTATCTTTTTACCCCTAGATTTAAAGAAGCTTGGTTTCTCATACATATATTTCCACACTTACTGATATACTTATATAATCATTACTAACCTGTTTGATTTATCTACATTTGTATTACTGTATTGCATAGTTACTAATAAATATTATTAGTTAATAGCAATACTAGACTGCAAAATGTTTTCCATCTCTGCTGGTTCTTTATTCCTGTCCCGGGGTTCGTGACAGAGCATTTACAGACCAAGTGCCCAAAGCATTGTTGAGAATCCTCACCACCCATCCCACAATCTTGTTGACCCACTACCATCAGAAAGGAGGTACAGAAACATCAGGACTAGGACTGCCAGACTGTAACAGTTTCTTCCCTCTGGCTGTGACCCTGCCACCACAAAGGTCTCAACACTAGGTCAACATACTGTATACTGTGCTACTTGCATTTTGATTTGTATTTTATTAACTTATGGTAATGTTTTGGTTTATGCGCTGTGTGTGTTAACGTTTTGTTGGTGCGCTACGGGCAGAAGAAAGTTTCATTTGGGTGTACGTGTATAGGTAAATAACAACTGGAATTTTAACAAAGCGTCTGCTAATCACAGCAGAAAAATTCACTGAGTTTGTGAAGATAATTGATGAAAATCTAACAGAATAAGTCTACAATGCTGATTGGTTTTTGTACTTTAAATAAAACTTAAAAGTAAGTAAAATACAGTGTACCGTAACTTTTTAATCAAAGCATTGTGTCATAGGTGGAGACTAAAAGTCTGCCGTTGTTTGTTGTTCAACACTGATTTGGGTATCCTCTCGCAGCTGCTGTGCTGCTTTTGTTACCCTGCATACATTATATTTTCATTATATAAATGGTACGTAATGCTTTTTACTATTAAGTAAAAACAAGTTTAAGATAAAGACAGTTTACTGGTAGCACACAAATTCAGTCAGAAATGATGGCGATCCCAAGCTATCTCAATACACTCCAAAATCTGAAACACTTCCAGCTCCAAGCTTTTTGGATAAGGGGTAATTAAACCTCCACTGTAAACGCTCAGCAAGTCATGGCCTTAGAATGGAAACTACTTCAGGTTGACTATCTTTCATCTAAATAAAGAAAATTTGGAAATCAAAACGTTATTAAATTGTGAGAGGGGGAATGAACAACGGCTGATGTGTGCAGACTGAGAATATGACCAAGTGATGTCAACTGAAAGGGGCGGTGAAAGCTGTTTACTCAATTGTGTGTAATTTTCTTTCAAATAATGTATAGTAGGTAAATAGGGGTGATATTCAGTGCTGGAAAAACAACTTCACAATTCAGTAACTATTTGCAATGTAAACAATTGACCAGAGTTTAATAACTATCGTCCTAGTTGTATAAGGAATACAAAACATTACCAGGCACGGTATTTAATAAGGTACATTATGGTTGCAAATAAATAAACACTGTAAATTCAAAGCACAATTCCGGACATCTTCATGATATCCTAGTAGATTTCAACAGTAGTCATGGGTAAAAGACCAAAGCCATTAGTGTTGCTACCAAGAAATCTTTTAAAACTTGTAAAATACCAGCAATGGTTTAGTAGAATTTGAATAAATTCCTCAGTCTCTAACTCCAGTATGGTAGTTACATATAAGATAACTTCAGTCCTCTAGTTTTCATTACAAAAGGTACTATGGTAGGAACAACCACCCAAACCTTGAAAGGGTCAGTATACCAGCCTCAAAAAAGACTGGGTAATTGTCATGTCACATGCAAACTGAGTATTTATTTCATGTCAGATTTGACATTTTGCAATGTTGGCTTAATTAGTTACTTCACTGATGAGGGTTTGCAGCATCATAGGCCACCTGCTCACTTATGTCATTTTAAAAACAAAAAATACACTAAGCTAATGATATAGCACATTTACAAATAATTTGATGCTTGCATAGTCTTTTACACAAGATTTGAGTGGGCAGATGGTCTGGTATTCAGGAAGGATGCATTGTCTTTTTATGACATTAATACTGTAACTGGAATGGCATTGTACGACATGAAAATGAGGATAAATAAGAGCATCATTTTGAATATTTGTGCATCAGTTTAGTTTATTTCCAAGTTGAAAAGGGCTTCCTGGTATCTTTCTGTCGAATGCCTTTATTCAAAGCAAGTCCCAACCGTGGTTTTCCTTCATATTCCATGCCTTCAGTTTGTGCCAACTCTTCATCATATCTATAGGAAGAAGAGGTCCAAAATGAGTAATTATTTTGAAACATTGCCCAAAGTTGTAATTTAAAAAAAAAATCAGGTTCTGTTATCCAAGCATAAAGCTGAGCTACTGTGTTTTGGACATTGTTGCTTAAACTAATAGCATTGACTTCTCAACAGTCTGGGCAGTATCCATTGCATGTTAATTTACGTACATAATTTGAACCAAATGGAACATTTACTTCCAACTGGCAATTTAAAACAATTTCAAAAAATGCTGTAGATGCTGAAATTGACATTCTGTGAATGTCCCCTATCTGAGATTGTTGAACTGCATTGTTGAGTCTGGAGGTTGGGATGTTTGGATTCTGTTTTTCACACCTGAGCTGCGTTAGGACAGTGGACAAAAGCAAAGTCAACTGTCAGAATGGGATAGAGATTTTGAGGAAGCAGTGATAGTTTGTGTTGTTTACAGAATAACTGGAGATAATTCCTTAATCACTCATTCTGCATTTGCTGGCAACATCATGAATGGTGAATATATTTTATTGTGTCAGAAATGCAGGTGACATTTCTGCTACATCAGGAGTCCTCACTGAATGGCAGGATTGGAAGTCTACCCCGCCTCCCCAATACTGATCAAAGATAGTTTCTTGACAAAAGTACTTGAGCCTTCCAAACCACTTAAAGTACTTGATAATTTGGACAAGTGCAAAATATCACTTGGCTTACAGGTACTGTTCTGCACAAAGTTAATATTGTCATCCAGAAATGACTATTCCAATTATTAATCACTGTAGATTGATGAAGAGAACAAGAATTAAGACCTGACTATATTACCTGGATGTAAGTGTTAAGATCAAAGGTGAAAGGAACAGCAAAGAAAAACTAAAATACAGGAAACTATTGCAGGTTAAACTCTTACAAGAGCTCATAGTATCCAAGTGTTTCCTTTGGTGGGCATCTGTTCCACTTGCAGTCCGGCATTTCACCATTTGGTACAACAATGTTTAAGGTGTCATTGATGAGGTTGTACTTCAGAATGCGGTCATTGGTAGTAGTAGAAGAGAGTGAAGGTGAAGCATTCACCTACAATTTAGACCAATATATAAAAACACGAGTTTTCAGTGCAAACAGCAAATTAGTTATTAACAAAACCTTTCAATCAGAAATATGGCTATTACCTCAATGAGCCAAGGTTTCAGTTTGTCATCGATGATGATGTCATAACCATAGCATTCAAAGCAGTGCCGATCATTAATCATTACTGGCTGTGAAGATTGCCAACATTTATCAGTTATTTTTTAATATCAAAAATGCAATTTTATGACAGACAAGGTTAAGATACGAGGTAATTGCTAAAATGTTTTGGTGTATATTCATTATTAAAGTTGTATTGTGGCCTAAGTTACTGTGTTTCTGTATTTACTTTTCATCCTCAGATGTTCTTTTGAAGCCAGAGTATGTATTCACTATTTTTAGTTACCTAATCTCTTATTTCTTGTGAAGCCATAAGCAGATGAAAGAGGCTGTGGGATGATTTAGTAATAGGCTCAATTGAAAAGCAGGAGATTACGAAGGTTTAGTACAGCACACCACTGTAATGGCATCAGACAGCTATAAGGCATGTAGGTTCTGAAGATGGTGACAACAGGCTACATCAGATCTAACAAAGACCAATATAATTAGCATTATTGAAGAAAGATTTACCTCTGGGCAAGGCGATTGGGAGTTGTCATGTAAACATGGAAAACAAAGTTTTTGGATAATGCCACTAGAAGAAATTGGGGCCCATTGGCTGATCCTCTTATGATAGCAGTAATAAAGGTATGGGCATGGTGGGTGTCATTTGTAGTATTATAGAACACAGTACAATACAGGCCCTTTGGCCCACAACGTCATGCCAAACTCTTAACCTACTCCAAGATCAGTCTGATGTTTCTTTCCCACATAGTCCTCCATTTTTTTTTCATCCATTTGCCTATACAAGAGTCTCCTAAACATCCCTAATGTATCTGTCTACCACCCTTGGCAGTGGGTTCCATGCAGTTATTGTTTTTCAAAAATAATACTAATTATGATATCTCCCTCATACTTTCCTCCAACCACCTTTAAATTATGTCCTCTCATTAGCTATTAATGCTTTGGGGAGAAAGATGTCCACTTTATCTATGCCTCTGAGAATCTTTCACACTTAAGTCACCTGACCTGCTCAGAGAAAGCCTTAGCTCACTCAATTTCTTTAAGACACGCTTTCCCCTCCAAAGCAGAAGCTCCCAACCTTTCTTATGTTATGGTCTCCCACCATTGACTGAGGGGTCTGTAGACCCCAGGTTGGGAACCCCTTCTCTAAAGCTTCCACACCTTTCCAAGTGTGGTCTAATTAGAGTTTTATAGAGCTTCAACATAACCTCACAACTCTGGAAGTCAATCCCCTGACTAACACACCACATGCCTTCCTAACCACCCTATCAACTTGTATGGCAACTTTATGGGATCTATGGACATGGACACCAAGATCTCTCTGTTCCTCCATACTGTGAAGAATCCTGCCTTTACCCTTTTCCTCTACTTCAATTTTTACCTTCTAAAGTTTGTCACTTAACATTTTCTAGATGAACTCCATCTGCCACTTCTCAGCCCAACTCTACATCCTATGTCTCAATGCAACCTACAACAGCCTCCAACACTACCGACTCTTGTCATCTGCAAACTTGCTAACCCACCCTTCAACATCCTCATCCAAATTATTAATAAAATTCACAAAGAGCAGGAATCCCAGAACAGATCCCAGTGGAACACCACTGACCTCTAAGCAGAATATGCTTGGTCTACTACCATCCTTTGCCTTCTGTTGGTAAGTCAATACTGAATCCATGCAGCCTAGTTTCCATGCATTGCAGGTCTCCTGACTTTATAAATGAACATACTATGGGAACCTTGTCAAAAGCCTTACAGAAATCCATATTCACCTCATCTACTGCAAGACACACAAAATGCTGGAGGAACTCCGCAAACAAGGCAGCATCTATAGAAAACAGTCCACATTTTGGCTGAAACCTCAACTGTACTTTTCTTCCATAGCCTGGCCTGACTTGCTCCAGCATTTTGTGTGTGCTGCTCCGATTTCCAGCATCTGTTGATGATTTTAATCTTGTTCGACACTTTAATTGACACGGAGTAGTGGAGCTGACCACGGGTTCATTTTCTGCCATCAGGTTGATACGCATCATCCACCACCAGCAATGGCTGCCTTGGCTGTACCTGCACTCAGGAGCATCTAGTTCACCGAATCCTCCATATGTTTGCAAAAATGCCAAATCTTTTTTAGTTGGCTCAAAAGTGTATCCTTAAAAGGGAAATTACAGGCTGCAGACTGCAGCAATTGCTGTTCCGAAGAAGAGTATCAAGTATCAAGTGTTGGTCATTAGCACCATCTTGCACATCTATTCTTATACCTCCCTCAACCTCAATTGTTTTCTCCATGTGAAAAATATAGACTCTGAAAATTCACCTGGGCCCAACCTATGCTAATTCTTTGTAGGATATGTGGAATAGTGCTAGTTTCGGACCAATTGTAGTCTCTTCCTCTCCTGCTCTGAATTGTTTATGACTATTTGCATTATTTCAACAATGCCCAACACAAGTTCCAGAACAGCACCTTATTTTCTGTCTGGAGTCCTCAGGACTTTAAGCATAATTCAACAATTTCAGGAAACTAGCCTTCTTTTAGCTGTATACGTATTTCAGTGTCAATGTGTTCCTTTTCTATATCTAATTGCCTGTTTTAGAATTTATTTTTACCTTGTTAACTTGACAACTTTGGTCTGCACCCTGACATACACATTCTCTTGGTTCTCTCTACTTTGCCCTTTCTGCTTAAAACGTGTTTTTTTTTCCACTTTTCCAGTTCTGATGAAGGATCATTGATCCAAAGCATTAACTGTTTCTTTCTCTGCAGATGCTACTTGGCTTGCTGAAAATCCCTAGAATTTTGCTTTTGTTTTGGATTTTAAGGCTCACAGTTTTTTTATTCCAGTAGAATAAGGAACAGGACATGGGTCTCGTACACAAGATGGAGCTTGGGAAGGGATGTGGGAAAGTAAGATGAGGTTTATATTAATGGAGTTAAAGGAAGAAGGCTGATTAGTGAAATTAGAACTGAGCTTGATGAATTGAGGTGGAGAAGAGAAATCACAAGAATTAAAATTGGCTCATTTCGGAAGCTAAGGGAGGAAAGCAATGAAAATATTTTGTGGCCAAAATTTACAGCATCAAGTTGAACATGACGAGATGGTCAAAGGTGGAAAAGATGCTAAAACAGGTTGACAATGTGTGATTTGGTGAGTGGAGACATGGCACCAGCATCATCAGGCTAGGCTAGTAGAACGAGGGATGGTCAAACAGGGAAGCTGTCAAGGAATGAATCATCTCTCTGATAGTTTACTATGATTGCATGGATAATGTAGTCATGATGAAAAGCTAACGAATGCCAATAGCCTTGATTACAAATGAATGAAATTACAGCACAAGCTGATGATATCTAATCCACTAGACTGGGAGCGAGGAAGAAAGAAAGCAAGCTTGCAGGATTTGAGCCCTGTTTGTATGCTGGAGTTTAACCAGCAACAGAAAGTGGAACATTTCAGGGATGCTGCATGTGAAGGATTGGTGAGTGCTTAATGAGCCTTTGGAGGATAGGTCATGCACACCTACCCTCAGTAATCAGATCTTTTTGCACTGAAAAAATGTATCTTATTTGCTTGCTTGGCTCATTTAAATTTTGAAGATCCAATGGTCTAGAAAACTTATTTCCTAATTTTGAATAAATCCTAATAAAAAGGTTTATTGTTAGCATTGATCTCAAGTTCAGACAATGAGACTGAAGATATAAAGATGCCAAGACAGTTTCAAGTGGCTCCATCGCCTGCTCATGTGTTATATCTGGGAGCTCATATTTCTTGGTTTTAATAAGGGGTTTAAAAAATAAGATGCCTAATCTATGCTACATTATACTATTTATGACCAAAAACAGATTCACTTACAAAAAGGAACTCAACGACTTTCACTTTACCCCAAGAAAAACTTTATATATTTACCAATTTTTTGTCAAAAAAGCCCCAAAACATGGCAAAATGAAAAGTGCAGAGCTTCAAACAAAATCAAGTCATAAGAAATCATATGTCCCTTCAAAAGAAATCTTTGCAAGATGTACTTACTGCCACAGCTTTCAGTGAGTGAACAACAATCCAGTGAATATCATCAAAGACTTTATCAGTTACATCTTTCCCTTGTGTGCTCTCCAGATATAGCCTCAGGTTATTCACTGACCATTTCCCACCGTGTATAGGATTATAATCACCCTGGAAATAGAGATACAGATGAATCCCCATAACTTAATAGGAAAACAGAGGATGATGTGTTCTTAAGATAAATAGATGGGAAACTTTGGTCTGTTCGTGGTTCTTCAACCAGTTCTTGTCTGTGCTTTTAGCCAAATCAGCCTGGGAATTCAGGGAAGTCTTACAACTTGCATCACTGTTTCCGAACTGGTGGCAGAAATAAGGATGTAAAATAAATATGAATTATCAACCCCATTTAATTAATTAGAGACCATTACATCCATTTTATTGATTGTATGAGGTTATTTATTATGGATCTGAAACAATTATTATTTGTGATAAGAAGGACCTCCGTTGGCTGATGTCGACCATGGACTTTGCATCTAAGCTGTCATATGCAAGGCAGGGCATTACAATATGGAGAACAAGCTGTTGCCCATGCAGCAGGCTCCTGCTCTCCACCCAGCTGATGAATCCAAAGGAATGGCAGAGCAGCTCAGTGAAGAGGGTGAGGCTTTAGCACCAGAGGTGTTGCAGGAGTTGCCAGTCAGCATTGAACTCAATGTATGTCTGCCTTAGGGACTCAAGCTCTGGGCTTTTCCCTCTGGGTTTACTCCTGAAGCCTTCCCCATAAGTGGGTATAGCCACAAGGCACAAAGGTTTGAGATCAGAGATTTCCTTCTTGTGGATGAGCTGCTAACCAAGGCTAACAAGCCACATCTGCCAAAGCAACTGGTTTTAAAGTACCTGTTACCACCTTTGCCCCTTTACCTATCAGTAGAAACGATTCCCCCGGGCTTAGAAAGCCACACGTGAAGGCCAGGAACTAGATTTGGTTGGCGGAGGCCATTTGAGAAACACGCCATTGGGCGCTAGGTAGTGGGAGCTTATCCCCACACCTTCCATCCCTCCCCCACTCCCAGCTATAACAATTTTAAGGAACCTAAAAATGTTACTGTTACAAGTTTATGATATTTTTTCAGCCACTTCAATCATTTTTTTGACTTTTCCCTTGGTTTCAATCAGGATGAAGGTATCAGTGTTCAGAAATGGAATATTTTTTGCTTTGAATATTCCAAATCAGCCCTTGGATACTGTCTTTTGAATGCGTTGCAGAGACAAATCTCTCGGCTAATGATAAACGTCAACTACAGCCCCAGAATAGCATCTCTTGCAGCACTGTCATGAATATTTGCATTGTACCTTTTAATCTGAATAAGACACTTAATTTGAAAAATATGATTTAAGAAACATTTAAGGTACACTAGGACCAATAAATCTGTTCCCAAATGGGAGTTTTGGTGCTGAACCCTTGCATTCACTGCACTTCACAACAAGTCCTAACAGCTAATAGAGTTCGTCAATCATTCTGACCCATATGTGAAGCCTTTTATTAGAACTGATGCAGATACAGCTCAATTCCAGCTGATTCATTTGGAATCCATGGATTCCAAATGTGGAGTTACCTACTGCATAAAAGTTTTAACCCTGACCTGCCAGGTACTCCCAGTATTTCAATCTCATGCAGTCATCTTGACTGTTTATATCGTCAATTTAACATTCAACATGCAGTTGTTAATCAACTTACTCCCAGTTTTTGTACAGACACATTTGTAAGATGCACAAACATGTTATCCAATTCACTAGTGCTTGGTGTGTACTTCATTGTACAAAACCGACAAAATCCTAGCCGATACCTACAATATAAAGGAAATGAGAATGATTCATCCTGCAAGAGAGTTTCCATTTGTCAAATTTCAGGAATTTAGCAGAAGTAATAGTTCAAAATCACAATTTTATCCTAAATATCATCTATCTTCCATATTAGAAAACAGGGAAAACAAAATAATTTGCAAATGACTCCAGGCAGTACTAGTTTGCTTTTAATTAAATTGTTATAAAGCTAAGAGTACAATTGTGAACCGTATCAGCAGGTGATTACTGACTTGCCCAGCAGCAGAGCTGAAAGTAAGATTTTCATGTAGCCAATGATGTGCAGAAGGGTGAAATTACCGAAGTTCATAATGGCTGACACTTAAACCACCAGCTGTCAGCACAATTGATCCAGTTTCTAAGCTGACAATATTGAAAAGGGATTCAATACAGATAAATATACCAAAAGAAGAATTTTTATTTTTCACTTTTCTGGCATAGATTTTTCTGGATTTCCATTAAAATTTAGGCAATTATTTTCTCTATTCAAAATCTGTAGGTTTCCTTGAATTTTTGAGGAAACTATTATTATATATAGAACTAAATCAATTGCGTTCTTCTTAAGATTGATTAAATTCAATTTTATTTAACATGACTGGATAATTATGCTACCTGCAGAGGTACAGACTTCATCAAAATTCTGTCCAACTGTGATGAAACACATGAACATGAAAGTAATTTGACTGATTTCTCTGACTTACATGTAACATTTAAGTGGTCGATAGGAGGTCACCAACACATACAAGCGTAAATCAAACTTCTTTCCACCGATCAGTAGTGGATTGTCTATGTACAATGAAATGACATATGCCTCTTTCCCAGCTGGAGATATAAATCTGCAAATTAATACTTTGAATTTGTAAAAGAAATAAAGAGGACTAGAAATTAAAACTTTTAAAATCCTGATAGAAGGTAATCAATCCAGGACATTAAAACTGCTTTCTCTGCCAATATAGTTTTGTAGAGATACAGTTGTAAATTCAGCATTTCCTGGTTTTATTTAACAATCCCAGCATTTGTAGTATCTCACTTTGTTATTGCAACTAGTTTCTAACATAGATATACTGTGTCCATTTGGGTGCCAATAAAAGTAATAACAAACCAAAACACAGTCATTCTCACGTGGTTGTCCGACTGTCTCGTGACCACTTCTTGATCTGGGAAAGTTTATTGATAAGAAAAATTCCTTTTCCCTGAGCTTTTCCACATGGTTTCATTATCCAAGTGCTAGTTGGGTTCTTTCGGAACTCCTCCACAAACAAATTGTAATCGCCAGGCAGCATGAATGTGACTGGAATAAAATCTGAAAAGTAATGATTCGACATTGTCAATACAGCCAAAGTAGTGAAGTTCTTTGCTCTTAGCTTTATGTCACAGTCAATTTGGATTAGAATTCATACCTATTCAAAATAACTGACTGTAATAAATGTACGCAATAAAAACATTGTGATTTCTACCAAGGTAAAATTCCATACCTGATATTCTTGGGTAGATATGATTACATGAGAGCAATTATGTCAATGCGATTCATTTATAATTCCTACAAAAATTGAGCTCAAATTTATATGAATTTAATGCACTTAACCAGTTCTTAATAAAATCTTAAAATGCGAGTCAGGATAAACTGTGCTTCAGGATAAGGTTGTTGCCTCAATGAAGTTTAAATAAAGGGTAGGTTTGCTATTCTTGATTGTGCCCAGAATTCCATTCAAGGTCTCACTCACATTGAATTAGTGTACAAAAACACACACAGAATTTTGTCGAAGTTAGCTTGTTGTTCAAAAACAGTTCATAGAGCATTGAACATGGAACAGTAACACACCCATCAACAAACCCTTCACCCAACCATATAACCATATAACAATTACAGCACGGAAACAGGCCATCTCGGCCCTTCTAGTCCATGCCAAACTCTTACTCTCACCTAGTCCCACCGACCTGCACTCAGCCCATAACCCTCCATTCCTTTCCTGTCCATATATCTATCCAATTTAACTTTAAATGACAACATCGAACTTGCCTCAACCACTTCTGCTGGAAACTCATTCCATACAGCTACCACTCTCTGAGTAAAGAAGTTCCCCCTCATGTTACCCCTGAAGTTTTGTCCTTTAACTCTCAACTCATGTCCTCTTGTTCGAATCTTCCCCACTTTCAATGGAAAAACCCTATCCACATCAACTCTATCAATCCCCCTCATAATTTTAAACACCTCTATCAAGTCCCCCCTCAACCTTCTACGCTCCAAAGAATAAAGACCTAACTTGTTCAACCTTTCTCTGTAACTTAGGAGATGAAACCCAGGCAACATTTTAGTAAATCTCCTCTGTACTCTCTCAATTTTATGGACATCTTTCCTATAATTCGGTAACCAGAACCATGTCTGCCAAATTAATCTTATCAGCCTGCATGTGGTCATATCCCTCTATCCCCTGCCTGATCATGTCTTTTCGAAATGCCCCTTAAATATTACTATCATAGCTATTTGTTACACCTCCTGGGGCAGTGCTTTCCAGGCACCTGTCCCTCCGTTTTTAAAAAAAACTGCACATCTTCTTTAAGCTTATGTGCTTTACTATTTGCCATTTCCTCCCTGGGAAAAGGACTCTGACTGTCAATGCCTCTTGTAATTTTATACACTGTACTTCAATCACATCACCATTCAACCTCTAGCACTCCAAAAAAATATTAAGTTTATCCAATTGTCCTGATAGCTAACGCACTTCAGTCTGGGCAACATGCTGGTGAACGTCTTCTGTACACTCTCCAAACTTTCTACATCCTTCCTGTATGACAAAGATAAGTGCACACTACAATCCAAATGTGGCCAAGTCAAAGTTCTATACAGCTGCAACATGAACGACCAGTGCCTCCAAGTAATGATGGTAAGCATGTTGTATGCCTTCTTTACCTACTGTATCCTCTTGAATTACCATTTTCAGGGAACCATGGAATCACACCCCAAGATCCCTCTGTGCATCAATATACCAGAGAGTTCTGCCATTTACGGGCTACTTACCTCTTGTATTTGACCTCCTAAAATGCAACTCTTTATCCAGATTAAGCTCCATCTATCAGTTCTCCACTCAAATTTCCAACTAATCTATATCCTACAGTATCTTTGTTGGCAACCTTCTTCACAAATGGCATCTGTATCAACTTCTGTGTCATCTGTATCTTATACTGTCATTTCAGATTGTTAATTCCCATCATAAACAGAGGTCCCAGCACAGATCCTTGCGGAACACCACTAGTCAGAGACTTCCAGTTGGGAAAACATTTCTCTAACACAATCCTCTCAGACAGCAAAGCTAATTTTGGATCCAATTTACCAGATCACTGCTGATCTGGCATGTGACCTTTTTTAAGAATACTTTACTGTAGTCCATATAGACAACATCCACCATCCTACCTTCAACAATCATCTCCATCACTTGCTCAAAAACTCAATTAGATTTATGAGACATAATCTCGCTGCACTAAACAATACTGACTATCCCAAGTAAATCCATGCTTTCCCTAAGAATCCTGTACCTAAGAATCTTATCAATGATTTCTCTTCTATCAATTCCATATTCACCGACCACAATTTCCTGGTTTGCTCCTGTTGCCCTTCTTAAACAGATGAACAACTCTGGATATTCTCAGTCTTCACCCAGCTTCACCCATGGTTGAAGAAGATACAAATTCTTCTGTAAATGCCTTAGAAATTTTTTCCTTTACTTCCTTCACTATTCTGAAATAGGTCGCATCAGGCCCTGGGAACTTAATTATTTTAATATCTTTCAAGGTACTTCCACCTTCTAAATATCAATATACCCTTAGAATAAGAGCATTCCTCTCCATAATCTCACCATCATCCTACTCTATGCTGAATATCAATACAAAGTATTAAGGATTCACTTACTCCGACTACAAGCAACTACTCTCCATTGTCCTTAAGTGGTCCTGCTCTTTCCCTAGTTATCCTCTTGTCCTAACACATGGAGCAAAAACCAAGCTGCTTAATGAACTCAAGCAGCAGCTATAGAGGCAAATGGACAGCTAATACTTTGGCTCAAGACTCTGCTTCAGAATTTATTCAGGGTCGCAACCTGAATTGTTGACAAAGTCCTGGTATAGGATCATGAACTGAAGTGTCACCCACAAGAGAAAATTTGCAGATGCCAGAAATCCAAGCAATACACACACAAAATGCTGGAGGAACTCAGCAGGCCGGGCAGCATCTATGGAAAAAAGTACAGTTGATGTTTCAGGCCAAGACCCTACGGCAGGACTGGAGAAAAAATGATGAGGAGTAGATTTAAAAGACAGGGGAGGGGAGAAAGAAACACAAGGTGATTGGTGAAACCAGGAGGAGGAGGGATGAAATAAAGAGCTGGGAATTGATTGGTTAAAGAGCTATAGGGCTGGAGAAAGGGGAGTCTAATAGGAGGGAACAGAAGGACACGGAAGAAAGAAAAGGCAGGGAGGAGCACCAGAGGAAGGCAATGGGCAGGCAAAGAGATAAGATGAGAGAGGGAAAGGGGATGGGGAATGATGAAAGGAGGGGGCATTTCCCATCCTCTTGGCTCCATAGATGCTACCTGAGTCACTGAGTTCTTTACTTGTTGTCATAAATTCCAGCACCTGCAGTCGCGTGTCCCAATCTGTGTAACTGTGTACAATACCAAGAAGTTAGTACGCAAATTTCACATCTGAACATTCTGATATATGGTTTAGGTACCCAATAAAACATACCTACAAAGAAATTTTATGGATAATGGTATGCAGAGTTAAAATAATACTTTCAATAGAAGCATTCAATTGCATGCACCAGAACCAGAACATCCAAACTTCCTAAACAAGCCTATGTTAAGGATACATTTCTCACAAATCTTTACATTTTCTGGTATAGTGCTCTTCTGGAGATGAAACTTTGTCTGTTGTCAATGACAAAAACGAAGTAATATTCAGGAATTTACCAGATTTCTGAGCTATGAAAGAACACTGTGCTCCTGGTCTTTCAAATTTCAAGATTCAAGATTGGTTATTGTCCTTCTTCACTACATGGGTGTAAAGCAGAACAAAATGACTTGGGTCCAATGCAGCATAAAAAAACACAATAAACATAAAAGTAATCCTATAAAACACAATGTACGAGTAAATGTCAAATAATAGTGTGGGGGGGGGGAATTTAAGAGGGTGCTGAGAGGTGGAGGAGTAGCTGAGGCGGATGTAGTATTATAGAGTCACAGAATAATCTAGTCTGTGCCAAACCATTAATCTGACTAGTCCCATCAACCTGCCAACCGGACCATAGCTCTCCATAAAACTCCCACTGATGTATTATCCAATATTTTTCTCAAATGTTGAAATCAAACCTGCATCCACCACTTGTGCTGGCAGCTCACAAACCTCTGAGTGAAGTAGATCCTCTTAAACATTTCACCTTTCACCCTTAACCCATGACCTCTAGCTGTGTCGCACCCAACCTCAGTGGAAAAAAGCCTGCTTGCATCTACCCTCAATTTCGTAGAACTCTATCAAAACTCCCCTCAATCTTCTATGTTCTAGGGAATAAAGTCCTAATCTATTTAACCTTTCCCTATAACCCCGGTCCTCAAGTTCTGGCAACATCCTTGTAAATTTTCTCTGTACTCTTTCAGTCTTATTTACATCTTTCCTGTAAGGAGATGATCAAATCAGGCCTCACCAATGTCTTATTCAATTCCATCATAACATCCAAACCCCTATACTCAATACATTGATTTATGAAGTCTAATGTGCCAAAGCTTTCTTTACTATCCTATCTAGCTGTGACGCCATTTTTAAGAAATTATGGATCTGTGTTCCCAGATCCCACCGTTCTACTGCACTCCTAAGTGCCCTACCACTCATGTATAAGGCCATCCCTGGTTGGCCGGGGGGGGGGGGGGGGCAGGTGGTGGGTTTAGTAAATGAGTGGATGTGTTGAGCAGCCTGATGGTGTTTGGAGAAGTGACTGCTTTTGAGTCCAGTGGTCCAACTGCACTCTCTTTCTTCCCTGATGGGAGTGAGACAAACAAGCAGGGTGGGTGGGATCCTTCATGATATTGCTGAACTTTTTCTGGCACCTTTGTGCATATATTGCATATTCTGTATATGCACCTTTCTGCCAACAATCAGCAGGAAAACACCCAATTTTAAGAAGTAACACTTCATTTTATTCATATAGCTGCGAGATCAATTGATAATCTTAGATAAAAACAATATTAATCTGTTAAAGTAACTTTAAAACTACCAATGTTTCATTCAGCAGTTCTTAATGAATGTTTCTTTATCAATGAATAAAACTGGAAGTTGTTTATTTGAGGTTTGCTTGCTTTCTAATTCAAAAACAATAATGTTGGCTAACATGCAACATTAACAATATTTATGCAAACATTCGAACTATAAGATCAATCAGCATTTACAATGTATAATCAAGTATGAAAATATTACCAAAATAAATTGTATGAAAGACTCAGCTCTTAATGATTTTGAACTAATTTGCCTTTAAATCAGAAAGATATTGGTTCAGAAAACTGGTCAAAAAATTCTAGGCTGATCCTTCAGCATGGAATGGAAAGGCTGCTGCTTTGAAATAAATTTTGTGAGGGGCTCAAAGTTGACATTAAACAAAGGGCATGCCGGCCTTTTCATCAGCATTTAGAAAGATCATGGCACTACTTTAATGAAAATTAGCTGTTATTCTCACCTTATCCATCCCTTATTCAAATAACTATACTGTTTTCCTGTTCTTTTACATCCTATTATTTTTGGAGGCTTGGCAGCCTCATTTCTTACATTACATTACCAAAATTTACCCAGTATAAAAGTACTTTGGTATAACTAAAACCACAAAAGTTGCCATCAAGTGTGAATTTACTTTACTTATAATTAAGTAAAATACAGTTGTTCTCCAGTACCCTAGATCAGCTACTTTATTGCAGGTAAAGTCTTTCCATTTACCTAAATGAACATATTTGCCATTTTCGTCCTTCTCCACAAGTGGGCTTGCTTCCCTTTCTAACTCTCGGCGATAGCGCTTGATATTCTTTACCATCAAGTCCTTCCGTGTCAGCTCATAATGGTTTGGAAAATGATTCACAATTTGATCATCATTCAGACGGTAGCCATTTTCAATGCTGAAAACATTTCGAATTGTCTGTACACTCATCCTATGAGAATAAATGTCCAATAGTGACCATAACATTAAATATACAAAGGGCAAATATTTAAATATTAGGAATAAAAAAAACTCCCTTTTCCCATTCATGCTACTCCTTGTACCACATTTGATCTCCAGATGGGACATCTTTCATAATTCTCACAACACGGAAGAAAGTAATTCAGCTTACTTATGCTGGCTCTCCAATTCCCACCATTTATTTCCCATTAACTTAAGACCATAAGATATAAGAGCAGAAGTAGGCCATTTGGCCCATCGAGTCTGCTCCGCCATTCAATCATGGGCTGATCCAATTCTTCCAGTCATCCCCACTCCCCTGCCTTCACCCCATACCCTTTGATGCCCTGGCTAATCAAGAACCTAGCTATCTCTGCCTTAAATACACCCAATGACTTGGCCTCCACAGCCGCTCGCAGCAACAAATTCCACAGATTTACAACCCTCTGACTAAAGTAATTTCTCCGCATCTCAGTTCTAAACGGACATCCTTGAATCCTGAAATCATGCCCTCTTGTCCTAGACCCCCCTACCGTGGGAAATAACTTTGCCATATCTAACCTGTTCAGGCCTTTTACCATTTGGAATGTTTCTAATGAGATCCCCCCTCATTCTCCTGAACTCCAGAGAATACAGCCCAAGAGCTGCCAGACATTCCTCATATGGTAACCCATTCATTCCTGGAATCATTCTTGTGAATCTTCTCTGAACCCTCTCCAATGTCAGTATATCCTTTCTAAAATAAGGAGCCCAAAACTGCACACAATACTCCAAGTGTGGTCCCACATGCCTTATAGAGTCTCGACATCACATTCCTGCTTTTATATTCTATACCTCTAGAAATGAATGCCAACATTGCATTCGCTTTCTTCACAACCGACTCAAGCTGGAGGTTAACCTTTAGGGTACCTTGCATGAGGAATCCCAAGTCCTTTTGCATCTCTACATTTTGAATTCTCTCCCCATCTAAATAATAGTCTGTCCATTTATTTCTTCCACCAAAGTGCATGACCATACACTTCCCAACATTGTATTTCATTCAACACACACAAAATGCTGGTGGAACGCAGTAAGAAGTATAGTCGACGTTTCGAGCCGAGACCCTTCATCAGGACTAACTGAAAGAAGAGATAGTAAGAGATTTGAAAGCGGGAGGGGAAGGGGGAGATATGAAATGATAGAAGACAGGAGGGGGAGGGATGAAGCTAAGAGCTGGAAAGTTGATTGGCAAAAGGTATACAGAGTTGGAGAAGGGGGAGGATCATGGGATGGGAGACCAAGGGAGAAAGAAAGGGGGAGGGGAGCCCAGAGGAAGACGGGGAGCAGGCAAGGAGTGACTGTGAGAGGGACAGAGAGAAAAAAAAACACGGGGGGGGGAATAAATAAATAAGGGATGGGGTAAGAAGGGGAGAAGGGGCATTAATGGAAGTTAGAGAAATCAATGTTCATGCCATCAGGTTGGAGGCTATCCAGAAGGAATATAAGGCGTTGTTCCTCCAACCTGAGTGTGGCTTCATCTTGACAGTAGGGGAGGCTATGGATTGACATATCAGAATGGGAATGGGACGTGGAATTAAAATGTGTGGCCACCGGGAGATCCTGCTTTCTCTAGCAGACATTTGCCACTTCTTTGCCCATTCCCCTAAACTACGTAAGTCTCTCTGCAGGCTCTCCGTTTCCTCAACACTACCCCCTCCTCTACCTATGTTTTTATCATTGGCTAATTTAGCCACAAATCCATTAATAGCATAGTCCAAATCATTGACGTACATCATAAAAAGCAGCGGTCCTAACACCGACCCCTGTGGAACTCCACTGGTAGCTGGCAGCCAGCTAGAATAGGATCCCTTTATTCCCACTCTGTTTTCTGCCGACCAGTCAATGCTCCACTCATGCTAGTAACTTCCCTGTAATTCCATGGGCTCTTATCTTGCTAAACAGCCTCATGTGCGGCACCTTGTCAAAGGCCTTCTGAAAATTCAAGTACACTAGGTCTCCTGCATCTCCTTTGTCTACCCTGCTTGTAATTTTCTCAAAGAATTGCAGTATGTTTGTCAGGCAGGATTTTCCTTTCCAGAGACCATGTTGGCTTTCGCCTAACTTGTCATGTGCCTCCAGGTACTCCGTAATCTCATCCCCGACAATCGATTCCAACAACTTCTCAACCACTGATGTCAGGCTAACAAGCCTATAGTTTACTTTCTGCTGCCTCCCACCCTTCTTAAATAGCAGAGTTACATTTGCAATTTTCCAGTCATCCGGTACAATGCCAAAATCTATCGATTTTTGCCTCCGCAATCTCTCCAGCTACTTCCTTCAGAACCCAAGAGTGCTTTCCATCAGGTACTGGCGATTTATCCAACTTCAGACCATTAAGCTTCCTGAGCACCTCCTCAGTCGAAGTTTTCACTGCACAAGCTTCACTTCCCTGACACTCCTGAATGTCCAGTATACTGCAGACGTCTTCCACTATGAAGACTAGTGCAAAATACACATTCAGTTCCTCTGCCATCTCTGCATCTCACATTACAATATCACCAGCTTCATTTTGTATTGGTCATATATCTACCCTTGACTCTCTTTTACCCTTTATATACTTAAAATGCTTTTAATATCTCCTTTGATATTAGTTGCCAGCTTCCTTTCATAATTCTTGTATTTCTTCACATGCCCATCAATTCCCCAGTGATTTTCCTGCTAAGTACACTAGCATATACAATAGCTAACTGAAAAACCAGCACATTTTTGGGCTGTGAGAGCAAACTGGAGGACATGTGAGAAACCACACTGTCACAGGCAAAACATACAAACTCCATAAAGATAGCAGCCAGGATCAGGTTTGAAGTCAGGTCCATGGCGTTGGAGAAGAGATCGATCCCAACCATTGCAGTATCCTTTTCCAGTTGAAAAGCTCAAAACCAAAACATAGAACATAGAATAGTACAGCACAGTACAGGCCCTTCGGCCCACAATGTTGTGCCGACCCTCAAACCCTGCCTCCCATATAAGCCCCCACCTTAGATTCCTCCATATACCTGTCTAGTAGTCTCTTAAACTTCACTAGTGTATCTGCCTCCACCACCGACTCAGGCAGTGCATTCCACGCACCAACCACTCTCTGAGTAAAAAACCTTCCTCTAATATCCCCCTTGAACTTCCCACCCCTTACCTTAAAGCCATGTCCTCTTGTATTGAGCAGTGGTGCCCTGGGGAAGAGGCGGTGGCTATCCACTCTATCTATTCCTCTTATTATCTTGTACACCTCTATCACATCTCCTCTCATCCTCCTTCTCTCCAAAGAGTAAAGCCCTAGCTCCTTTAATCTCTGATCATAATGCATACTTCCTAAACCAGGCAGCATCCTGGTAAATCTCCTCTGTACCCTTTCCAATGCTTCCACATCCTTCCTATAGTGAGGTGACCAGAACTGGACACAGTACTCCAAGTGTGGCCTAACCAGAGTTTTATAGAGCTGCATCATTACATCGCGACTCTTAAACTCTATCCCTCGACTTATGAAAGCTAACACCCCATAAGCTTTCTTAACTACCCTATCCACCTGTGAGGAAACTTTCAGGGATCTGTGGACATGTACCCCGAGATCCCTCTGCTCCTCCACACTACCAAGTATCCTGCCATTTACTTTGTACTCTGCCTTGGAGTTTGTCCTTCTAAAGTGTACCACCTCACACTTCTCTGGGTTGAACTCCATCTGCCACTTCTCAGCCCACTTCTGCATCCTATCAATGTCTCTCTGCAATCTTTGACAATCCTCTACACTATCTACAACACCACCAACCTTTGTGTCGTCTGCAAACTTGCCAACCTACCCTTCTACCACCACATCCAGGTCGTTAATAAAAATCACGAAAAGTAGAGGTCCCAGAACAGATCCTTGTGGGACACCACTATTCACAATCCTCCAATCTGAATGTACTCCCTCCACCACCACCCTCTGCCTTCTGCAGGCAAGCCAATTCTGAATCCACCTGGCCAAACTTCCCTGGATCCCATGCCTTCTAACTTTCTGAATAAGCCTACCATGTGGAACCTTGTCAAATGCCTTACTAAAATCCATATAGATCACATCCACTACACTACCCTCATCTATATGCCTAGTCACCTTCTCAAAGAACTCTATCAGGCTTGTTAGACTCGATCTGCCCTTCACAAAGTCATGCTGACTGTCCCTGATCAGACCATGATTCTCTAAATGCCCATAGATCCTATCTCTAAGAATCTTTTCCAACAGCTTTCCCACCACAGACATAAGGCTCACTGGTCTATAATTATCCGGACTATCCCTACTACCTTTTTTGAACAAGGGAACAACATTCGCCTCCCTCCAATCCTCCGGTACCATTCCCGTGGACAACGAGGACATAAAGATCCTAGCCAGAGGCTCAGCAATCTCTTCTCTCGCCTCGTGGAGCAGCCTGGGGAATATTCTGTCAGGCCCCAGGGACTTATCTGTCCTAATGTATTTTAACAACTCCAACACCTCCTCTCCCTTAATATCAACATGCTCCAGAACATCAACCTCACTCATATTGTCCTCACCATCATCAAGTTCCCTCTCATTGGTGAATACCGAAGAGAAGTATTCATTGAGGACCTTGCTCACTTCCACAGCCTCCAGGCACATCTTCCCATCTTTATCTCTAATCGGTCCTACCTTCACTCCTGTCATCCTTTTTTTCTTCACATAATTGAAGAATGCCTTGGGGTTTTCCTTTACCCTACTTGCCAAGGCCTTCTCATGCCCCCTTCTTGCTCTTCTCAGCCCCTTCTTAAGCTCCTTTCTTGCTTCCCTATATTCCTCAATAGACCCATCAGATCCTTACTTCCTAAACCTCATGTATGCTGCCTTCTTCCACCTGATTAGATTTTCCACCTCACTTGTCACCCATGGTTCCTTCACCCTACCATTCTTTATCTTCCTCACCGGGACAAATTTATCTCTTACATCCCGCAAGAGATCTCTAAACATCGACCACATGTCCATAGTACATTTCCCTGCAAAAACATCATCCCAATTCACACCCGCAAGTTCTAGCCTTATAGCCTCATAATTTGCCTTTCCCCAATTAAAAATTTTCCTGTCCTCTTTGATTCTATCCTTTTCCATGATAATTATAAAGGCCAGGGAGTGGTGGTCACTGTCCCCCAGATGCTCACCCACTGAGAGATCTGTGACCTGACCCGGTTCATTACCTAGTACTAGATCTAGTATGGCATTCTCCTGGTCGGCCT
This sequence comes from Mobula birostris, assembly GCF_030028105.1. Lineage (NCBI taxonomy): Eukaryota > Metazoa > Chordata > Chondrichthyes > Myliobatiformes > Myliobatidae > Mobula > Mobula birostris. Next base: position 51,164,988 of record NC_092383.1, on the reverse strand, counting down.
GTCCACATACTGTGACAGGAATCCATCTTGGACACACTTAACAAACTCTGCCCCATCTAAACCCTTGGAACTAATCAGGTGCCAACCAATATTAGGGAAGTTAAAGTCACCCATGATAACAACCCTGTTATTTTTGCACCTTTCCAAAATCTGCCTCCCAATCTGCTCCTCTGTATCTCTGCTGCGACCAGGGGGCCTATAGAATACCCCCAGTAGAGTAACTGCTCCCTTCCTGTTCCTGACTTCCACCCATATTGACTCAAAGGAGGATCCTGCTACATTACCCACCCTTTCTGTAGCTGTAATAGTATCCCTGACCAGTAATGCCACCCCTCCTCCCCTTTTTCTGCCCTCTCTATCCCTTTTAAAGCACTGAGATCCAGGAATATTGAGAATCCATTCCTGCCCTGGTGCCAGCCAAGTCTCTGTAATGGCCACTACATCATAATTCCATGTATGTATCCAAGCTCTCAGTTCATCACCTTTGTTCCTGATGCTTCTTGCCTTGAGGTACACACATTTCAGCCCTTCTACCTTACTGTCTTACACCGTTTATTCTGCTTCTCTTTCCTCAAAGCCTCTCTGTATGTTAGATCTGGTCAAAGCCTCTCTGTATGTAACACCATGATTCACTCCAGTCAAACCTAATAATGTGTAAACAATCAATTGCATTCACCAAGATCATAGCCATACAGTAAACCTGCATCAAATAATCTGCCTGGCAGAAAGACCAACTGGATAAATAAGGAGTCACCGAAGTTATATTTTCAAAGCAATTTATAGACTGCTACAACAGCATTCTGAAAATGAGCAAGAAAGTGTGGCTGAAGACCATTAAGCAAATTTCAGTTAGATGCAGATTCTTAAGAATATGCCAGAGAAAGCAGCATTGGAATCTCAAGACTAAGTGGAGGTGGAAATGACAGAAATCCAACTAATGGTGGCCGAGCAGGAGAACCAACATCAGACTGGCATCCAAGGTGATGTTCCAGCAGAAAGAACACAGCAAGGAACAGCATGGAAAACCGGAAGCAATTTGAGGTAGTGCAAAAGATAATGATGAATCTTGCTGGTGTAGAAATAGTTTAAAGCACCAACAGTAAGGACAATGGGGGCAAACTCCAGAGTAAATGGATAAAACTGCAGGTGTGAAGCAACAGTTAAAATATGAACTGAAAAAGCTTAAATGACAATGACTTTCAAGTCAAGAGGAAATTGGTCACAACTGCATTTAGCCATAGGTGTGACCCAGCTTCTAGTTACTTGCCATTTTAAATCACCATATCCCCCCTCCAACCTTTCTGTCTGTGGCCTCCTGCAGTACTACAACAAGCACCAGCACAAGCGTGAGGAACAGCACGTCTTCCATCTGGGCATGTCCCAACTTTCAGGACTTAATATTGAAATCTCCAACTTTAGGAAATTCACTATATACCCTGTATATCTCTATATTGATAAACCATATCTGTCTGTCATCATTTTGGCTTAATTTTTCTTTCTCTTCCTGGTAGCTTACTGGACTTCTCTTTCCACTTCTGATGCAAGATCCTGGACCTGAAATATTAACTGTTCCTCTTTCCACAAATGCTGCATTTCCAGCATTTTCTGTTTCTATTTCAAGCTTACAGCATATACTTTTGATTCGCAGTAGTAGTCTTCAATAGGTTAAGAGGGCTATTTTAGAAATAATAGCATGCCTGTCTGGACAGAAAGTTAGATGATTAGCAGATTAATGAAATTAAAGCAAAGCAAGGGAGAATATCTCTAACAAAATAAGTTTGGAGATGACATGGGTAGAGTCAAATATGGACGAGAGGCTAACTAATACAAGGTCAGCACAGAGGTAAGACAGAGGAGGAAAATGGATCAAGCAATGGATCAAGAAAGCGTGCAAAAGCAGTAGATTTGACTCATTCTTTGAGGCAGAAGTCTAAAAAATGGTACATGATAGATGGAACATGAACCTTCTAAGGAGTCTGCATAATTTTTTGAGGAATGCTTGTTTGGCTCCACACATCATGGTTTTAGGGAACAAGCTGCAATGAACTCTCACTGAGGTCTGAACTGTAATATATTACAGTTTAACTTGTTTAATTTGCTTACAGTTTGCTTATAGTTTAGCATGCTTAACTTGTTTTTGCAAGTATAATGCTTTTTCCCCAAACTACATTACCAATTATCTGAGAAGTGTGTAGGTTAGCAGAAATCACTTCTGTTACGACTCAACTAGGTAAGATGTTGGTGGTGATATGTGAACTTTGAACTTCAACTTCCACTTTTATTCTCCACAAATGCTATTTGACTTGATGAATATTCCCAGCAATCTGTTTTTATTCACGATCTCAGCATCTTCATACACTAAAACTAGTTCGTGACACCTCCAATGACAGAGTAAGGACAGCTTTAAACTGTATTGTAGATAATGGTCAAGAAAGAATCCTTGTCTTTGCATCACAAAGAAAAAGAGGAACAACACAGAGAGAAAGAGGTTCACTGATTTCCACCGGTTCTAATTAGGCAAACCATTCACATTGGTCTCTGCCACAAATTCTTCCTTCAGTCCTGACGAAGTGTTTCGGCCCGAAACGTTGGCTTCTTTTCAGCTGATGCTGACTGACCTGCTGAGTTCCTCCAGCGCATTGTGAGTCTTCTACTGAGCATTCTTGGACCTAAACCTCCAATTTTTACATCAGAATATCACAACGGACATCCCTCTATTCCAGCATATCTGTGGCTTTGAAACCTAGGATACAAATAGAATGCCAGAGCACATATGGTTACATTGGTCTTCCTTGGGTGAGGGATGGGTTTCATTTCCACAGACATCCATAAATTGATTTTGTTCTTAAGTCCAGAAACACACAAGTATAATTTCATATGGTAACTGTACCTCCAGTATTGTAATGAACAGCTTCAAAAGCACAAAAGCTGGTAGGAAATAACAATTATTAAAAGTGCTGAGAGAGCATTCCCAGGAACAAATGTATGCATGTTCATCAGACTTCTGAATTTAATAATATTATGGGAGCTTGTCCATAATTTGGGTGTTCTTCACCTGGGGCTGGCCTGCAAAACAATGGATAAAAATGCAGTAGAGATAGTGAAGATGATACAGAAGAATACTGTATTGAAGCATACACAGGTTTTCTTCTCCTTAGGGGGTTGTTTGAGGACCAAATGCTACCACTCCAGTTCTGAGGTGGTTGATAAAGCTTTTGTGGGATCTAGAAACTCTTCCACAGATGGGACAGGAGGTGTTGAACAGGACAGAAAGGTGAGCAATCTGTACAATGCTGTGCTCCTTCCACCACATACACAAGGCTTTTGTGTGCTCCTGACAAATGGATTTGAGGTTCTCAGTTCTCTCCTGAATGCTCCATCTTCACTTTGAGTGGATAGGATCCATGGGTTTCAAGGAGTTAGTGGTGACATTACATTTGTTCAAGGTGCCATTCAGAATATAATGGAATCCTTTTTTTCTGTCCACCTAATAATTTTTTAAAATTAGTTCAGTGCATGTTATCATTAACTCATTAACAGTTAAAATTAACAAAAACTCAGTGAGGAGGAGGAGGAATGTCTGACAGGCAAAACTTAGAAAGCCATGAGGATAAGCTGCAAACAGGGCTCTGGTTCAATGAATGAATGGATGTAGTTAGAAAGTGAGAACACAGACAAAAGGAGGGGTAAATTGCAAAATGCAGAGCAGAAAGACAGTCCCACCAGGCCAAGCCAAGCTTGTCCTCAACCAAAGGGAAAAGTGATAATCAGGCTGAGCCAACGTAACAGTATTGTCACAATCTTGGTATCAGCAATTTTTGTGTCAGTTGTGAATATACGAATTAAACCTCCTACCTTCATGTCCATGTCACCAGTGGTTACAGGAAACAATCAGGACCTCAGTATCAATCCTTATAGTAACCACTGGTCACAGAATTCCAATCTCAAGGACAACCATCACTTTTTGCCTGTTATAATCATATCAAACTTGAATCCCTAACTTGCCTTGGATCCCATGGGCCTGTCTTTACCATAGGCATGACTACATTAACATACACGACATCATCCATACTGCTCTGTAATTTGTTACTTCAAGTAATTTGTTTGAATTTGTCAAAAAGGTTCTCCTACTAACAAAGCTATGCTGACCATCACTGATCAATCTCTGCTTACATCTCATTAGGCTCTGGGTATTTATCCACCCACATCTGCTAAAATATATTCATAGATGTATTCCAAAAACAAAGAAATACTTAAATGGCAAAATAGTATAACCGTGGCTGACAAGGTAAGTCAAAGCTAATGTAAAAGCATAAGAGAGGGCAGACAAAGCAAAAATTAGTGGAAAGACAGAGGACTGAGAAGCTTTTAGAAACCTACAGAGAGCAACTACAATAATCATTAGGCAGGAAAAAATGAAATATGAAAGCAAGCCAGCAAACAACAACAAAGTGGATCTTTTTCAAGTATGTAAAAGACTAAAAGAGAGATGAGAGTAGATATAGGACAGCTAGAAAATGAGGCCAGAGAAATAATAATGGGAGCCAAGGAAATGGTAGATGAACTAACTGAGTATTTTGCGTCAGTCTTCACAGTGGAAGACACTAGCAGGGTGCCAGATGTTGAAGGGTGTTAGGGAAGAGAAGTGAGTGCAGTTACTACTACAAGGCAGAAGGTGCTCTAAAACTTGAAAGACCTCAGGGTACAGCAGGCACCCGGGCCAGATTAACTGCACCATAGAGTTCTGAAAGATGTAGCGGTAAAGATTGTGGAGGCATTAGTAATGATCTTTCAGAAATCATTGGACTCTGGCATGGTGCCAGGACTGGAAAATTTCACATGTCACTCTACTCTCTAAGAAAAGAGGAAGGAAGCAGAAAGGAAATTATAGACCAGTTAGCCTGACCTTAGTTGTTGGGAGGATGTTGCAGTTAACATAAGGACATAAGAAATAGGACCAGGAGTAGGCCATCTGGCCCATCGAGCCTGCTCTGCCATTCAACAAAATCATGGCTGATTTGGCCATGGACTCATCTCCACCTACTGCCTTTTCCCCATTACCCTTAATTCCCCTACTACGCAAAAATCTATCCAATCTTGTCTTAAATATATTTACTGAGGCAGTCTCCACTGCTTCATTGGGCAGAGAATTCCAGATTCACCACCCTCTGGGAAAAGCAGTTCCTCTTCATCTCCGGCCTAAACCTACTCCCCCGAATCTTGAGGCTATGTCTCCAAGTTCTAGTCTTACTTATAAGTGGAAACAACTTTCCTGCCTCCATCTTATCTTTCCCTTTCATAATTTTATGCTTCTATAAGATCTCCTTTCATTCTTCTGAATTCTAGTGGGTACAGTTCCAGCTCACTCACTTAACCTATCTATATCTCTCTGCAGACTCTCCATATCTTCTGCACAATTTGCTTTTCCACTCAATTTAGTATCATCAGCAAACTTACACTACATTCGGTCTCCTCTTCCAGATCATTAATGTATATGTGAACAGTTGCGTGCCCAGCACCGACCCCTGTGGCACACCACTCACCACTGATTGCCAACCAGAGTAACACCTGTGTATCCCAACTCTCTGCTTTCTTTTAGTTAACCAATCATCTATCCATGCTAATACATCACCCCAACTCTATGCATCTTTATCTTATAGACAAGTCTTTTATGCGGCACTTTATTGAACACCTTCCAGAAATCCAAGTAAATAACATCCATCTGTTCCCCTCTATCCACTGTATTCGTTATATCCTCAAAAAACTCCAGTAAGTTTATCAAACAGAACCTGCCTTTGTTGAACCCATGCTGCGTCTGCCTGATGGATCCACTTCTTTCCAGATGGCTTGCTATTTCTTCTTTAATGATAGCTTCAAATTTTCTCCCAACTACAGATATTAAACTAATTGGCCTATAGTTACTTGCCTTTTGCCTACATTCCTTTTTGAACAGTGGCGTGACATTCACCGTCTTCTAATCCGCCGGGACCTGCCCAGAATCCGGAGAATTTTGGTAAATTATCACCAAAGCCTCTACTATAACTTCATCCATTTCTTTCAGTACCCTGGGTTTCATTCCATCAGGACCAGGGGACTTATCTATCTTCAGGCCCACAAGTTTGCTCAGCACTACCTCTTTAGCGATAGCTATTGTATTGAGGTCCTGACCTCCCATTACATCCATAACACCTCTCTTTGGCATGTTAGGTGTGTCCACCACTGTGAAGACAGAGAAAAAAGTAGTCATTCAAAGCCTCAGCCATTTCCTCATTACCAAATATCAATTCCTCATTCTCTTCCTCTAGGAGAACTACGTTCACTTTAGCCACGCTTTTATGCTTTATATAATTATAAAAACTTTTACTATCTGCTTTTACATTTTGTGCTGGTTTATTTCCATAATCTATTTTCTCTTTCTTTATTGCTCACTTTGTGGTTCTTCGTTTTTAAAGACTTCCCAATCTTCCTGTTTCCCACTACTCTTGGCAACTTTGTACACATGAGCTTTTAGTTTGATGCTTTCTTTTATTTCCTTAGTTTTCCAAGGCTGGCTCTCACCACCTTGGAATTAGAAGGTACCCATTTAAAACAGAGATGAGGAGAAATTTTTTTAGCCAGAGGGTCATGGATTTATGGAATTCATTGCCACATACAGCTGTGGAAGCCTGATCATTGAGGGTGTTTAAGGAAGAGATTGATAGGTATCTAATTAGTCAGGGTATCAAGGGATATGGGGAAAAAGCCGGAAATTAGAACTAGATGGGAGAATAGTTTAGCTCATGGTGGAGTGGCAGAGCAGACTTGATGGGCCGAATGGCCTACTTCTGCTCCTTTATCTTATGATCTTGTGACCACTTCTACAGTCCTTGCTTTTAACAGGAATATACTTTTGTTAAGCACTGTGAAAAATCTCTTTGAAAGTCTTCCACTGTCCCTCAACCATCCCACCATATAGCCTGTGTTCCCAGTCAATTGTTATGGTTGAGGTTATGGAGTTATGACACAGGACATTAGGACAAAGCCAGTATGGTTTCCTTAAAGGAAAATCTTGTCTGACAAACCTGTTGGAATTTTTTGAGAAGATTACACGTAGGATAGATAAAAGGGGATGCAGTAGATGTTGTATATTTGGACTTTCACAAGATCCACACATGAGGCTGCTTACCAAGTTAAGAGCACATGGCATTACAGGAAAGTTACTGGCTTGGTTAGTGCTTTGGCTGATTGGTAGGAGGCAGAGAGTGTGAATAAAAGGATCCTTTACTGGTTGGCTGCCAGTGACTAGTGGTGTTCTGCAGGGGTTGGTTTTGGGAACCGCTTCTTTTTCTGCTGTATATCAATGTTTTAGATGATGGAATAGACGGTTTTGTTGCCAAGTCTGCAGCTGATATGAAGATTGGTGGAGGGGCAGGTAGTGTTAAGAAAACAAGGACTTAAGACAGATTACAAGAATTGCAGGAGAGTGGCAAGTGAAATACAATGTTGGAAAATGCATGGTCATGCACTTTGATAGAAGAAATAAATGTGCAGACCATCTTCTAAACAGGGAGAAAATCCTAAAATCTGAGATGCAAAGGGACTTGTGCAGAACACCCTAAAGGTTAACATGCAGCTTGTCAGTGGTGAGGAAGGCAAATGCAATGTTAGCATTCATTTCAAGAGGTCTAGAATACAAGAGCAGGGATGTGATGCTGAGGCACTGGTGAGGCCTCACCTTGAGTATTGTGAACAGTTTTGGGCTCCTCATCTAAGAAAAGATGTACTGTTTGGAGAGGGTTCAGAGGAGGTTCACAAAGATGATTCTGGGAATAAAAGGGTTATCGTACAAGGACGTTTGATGGCTCTGGATTTGTACTCACTGGAATTTAGAAGGATGAGGGGAGGATCTCATTGAAACCTTTTGAATGTTGAAACGCCTAGACAGAGTCGATGTGGAAAGGCTGCTTCCAATGGTGGGGGAGTCTAGGATAAGGGGACACAGCCTCAGGATAGAGGAGCGTCCATTTTAAACAGAGATGCAGAGAAATTTCTTTCGCCAGAGGGTGCTGAATTTGTGAAATTTATTACCACACACAGCTGTGGAGGCTAGGTTGTTAGGTGTATTTAAGGCAGAGCTTGATCAGTTCTTGATTGGACACAGGGAGAAGGCTGCGGAGTGGGTTGAGGAGGGGAAAAACGGATCTGCCACAATCGAATGGTAGAGTAGACTTGATGGGTCGAATGGCCCAATTCTTCTCCTGTCTTATATATACACATCTTCCATTTTAATATGTTCTATATTATCCCAGTCACTCCTTTCTGGAATCCGCAATAACAGCATCTTTCTCCTTATAAAATATGGATATGACCTATTCATTAAGAGCATACCCCTTGCAAATATTCTGTTCCCAAGAGGCCCAATACTTCGATTACCTCCTTGCTCTTAATGCACTTCTGCAAAAGAAATATAGAAAATCTACAGCACATGTTGTGCTGACCACGTAACGTACTCTACAAAGCTGTCTACAATTTCCCTACCGCATAGCTCTCTATTTTTCTAAGCTCCATGTACCTATCAAAGAGTCTCTTAAAATACCCTATTGTATCCACCTCTACCACCTTCGCTGGCAGTGCATTCCATGCACCCACCACTCTGTGTGAAAAAATTACCTCTGACATTCCCTTTGTATCTACTTCCAAGCACATTAAAACTATGGCCCCTCGTGTTAGCCATTGCAGCACTGGGAAAAAGCCTCTGGCTATCCACATGATCAAACCCGCTCATCATCTTGTATACCTCTATCAGGTCACCCCTCATCCTCTGATGTTTTGAGATTGTTAGTGTTAGCATTCACTTCGAGAGGATCAATATATAAAAGCAAGGATATTAGTTGAGGTTTTATAAGGTGTTGGTTAGATCACACTTCAGTATTCTGAGCTGTTTTGGACCCTCATCTAAGAAATGATGAGCTGGTTTTGGAGACAGTACAGAGGAGATCCAGGGAATGAAAGCCTTATCTTATGAAGAATATCTGATGAATCTGGGTTTGTACTCACTAGAGTTTAGAAGAATGAGGGGATTATTATTGAAACCTATCAAATGATGAAAGGTTGGATGTGGAGAGGATGTTTCCTAGAGTGGGGGAGTCTCGGACCGAAGGGCGCAGCCTCAGAATAAAGGGGTAACCATTAAGAATGGAGGAGGAATTTCTTTAGCCAGAGGGTGGTGAATCTGTGGAATTCATTGCCACAACCAGCTGTGGAGGCCACATCACTGGATATATTTATAGAGAAGGTTGTTAGATTTTTGATTGGTCAGGGCATCAAAGGTTACAGGAAGAAGACAGGAGAATGGGGTTGAGAGGGAAAATAAATCAGCCATGATAGAATGGCGGAACAGACTCGATGGGCCAAGTGGCCTAATTTTGCACCCATATCTTATGGTCGATAGTGTTATGGTCTTAATCTTAAACGCCTTTAGATTCTCTTTGCCCTCAATCTTTTTACTGTGTCATAATCCTTATATGCAGTCCAAGAACCTCAGATAAACCACACAAATTGAAATCCCCATATTCTTCTCAGTTTAGTCAGTACTCACTATATGCTACTGTCACCCAGGTGAGGAATCTATGAAGATGTATACATTACGTGAGGATATCTGTGAAAGATCACAGACCACAGTAATCACTCATAGAGACATCTGGAATATCCATAGGATCCCCCTCTGCTCCAAGCATTAGGTTTGTGGGAAGCAACCTTAAAGGTGTCGAGAACTAAAATAAATAACTTTGGGAAAAAATATCACAGAGCAATACCCGTACTTCACTCACCAGTAGAAGTTCCAGTCTTCATCAGCAGAAGTCTGAATCCAGCCCCTCTTTTCAAAATTATTTAAGAGTATTGATTTCTCAATGTCTGTCGCCCATTTTACTTTTCCGGCCATAACTTGGAGGTGAAATTGTATTAGTCAATTACTGAAATAGAAAATGCGGCAAAGCATGAGCAAGCAGTTCGATAATACACCTCACCCAACTGGCAAAATCCTCACGGCCTGACACGGCGAGAACTAACGCGCATGCACACCGATTGGTGCGTTCCGGGGGATTTGACGCGCATGCGTGACTGAACGGAATTATGGGAGCTGTAGTTCACATCTCCTCCTGCTATATCCCATGATGCAGTGTAAGGGTAAGCAGACAGATTTGTGAGCGGGAGCTTGGATTCGCTGAAGGTTTCTTGCGCTGAAAGGTGGGTTCAGCGGAGCACTCGACGATAGAAGAACCTTTAAGGTGAGATTTATGATCGAAAGGAATTTCGAACAGATGGGTACCCAGATAATTTTGTAGAGAGGAGATCTGTTCTTGGATGAGGACGTGGGTTTCGGGGGGGGGGGGGTGGCGGAGTCAGCCTTCAGAGTGGAGAAGGCCAAGTTATAAAATATTGAGGACTTCAGAGAACAAGTGCACATGCAGCTCTACACATCGCCGTGTTCGGGAAGGCTTCTTTTTTGCTCACTGCCGCCCTACCACCCATATCTTCAATCTTCTTGCCTTCGTGCACCCGCAACACCTCAACCTCTGTCCTTCAACCCATGGATGCCCTTTTCTTACCCAGGATCTTCCCTATCGTTGAAGATCCTTAACTTCATTTACTTAGCCCCACCCCTTCACTAGCCCCGAATACTCTAGGTATCCTTCGTTCACCCAGCACAGGAGATGGCCAGAACAAGGCAGTGAGTAGACTGTGACTATAAACCAGAAGGGATATATATCTTGGGGGTGGATTTTGCCCCACAAATAATCTGGTCTGGCATCACGGGTCTTTTCACCAAAGGGGAGCACCTTTGATCTTTCAGGACTTCCAACACCAAATTAGCAAACAGTGAACAATCAACCCTGGAAGCCATGGATAAGAGCTGGTAATGTTTCTACTCTTAATTGGGAGGGGGAGGGAGGACCCTAGCTGTTATTCTTGAGGGATGTAAATGTAAACCTTGGGGTGACTTAACTGTTAGGACTGTTATGATGCAAACATCAGTTTGGTAAAGGGAAGTATTTTCCTTATGACAAAATGCTTGCAGCACAGTCTTGTCTAATTAAAGAGGTAAGCGCAAGACCTTTGTGGCATCAGCTCCAATCCTAGCAATAGACCTGTTAGACTGTGCCATTGTCTGAGCAAGAAACTGAGGACAATGGAAAATACTTCTTTTGAGAAGTTAATCAGGAGTGTAAATTTTAAGTAGGTGGAGGTATTAGAAGGAAATTGATGAGAGACTTTTTGTTTGAGGAGTTGTCATGGGTTTGGAACTTCCTGAAGATAGGCTAATGATAAACAGAATCCACTCAAACAAAATGGACAGGTTCTTAAGATTTAGGTTGTGGAACACGGAGAATTATTTTTGCTTTTGCACATATATTGTATATAAGAAATGTGCAAATAATTATCAGGAATGTGACATCACATTAAGGACATTCATTTATAGTTTAGAAATAATATTCAGACTCACTAGTGCCATTGTCACAAAACACTAAGTGCTATGAGGTTAAACCCCTGTTTCTGATACCCTCTCTCAGATAATTTATTTCTTTATAACTCATGTTTCACTAATGCCAATACTAACTTTGTTCTCCCATCCAAACATCCTTCTCTCCCTGCTTCACACCCCCAATTATCTGGTCATCTCTCCCCATTCTAATATTTGCCATCCAGCAAGCCCTCTTTGCCCACATCTTATTTCTTGCTCTTACAAGTAGAGAATAGATGATAAGTTAGCTTTGGGCTACAGGCACCAGGCAGGTAGTATATGTGACATAGCTTTGACCCAATTGGAGGTTGTGATGATGTTTAGGCTTCCCAATGAATAAGGCATGAAAACAGTAATTTATTACCTGCAATTTTCCAATTATTTGATCAGTTGTCAAAGATTTTTGTGAACCAAGGTGTTTTTTTTTGTTTGGAGACATTACCCAATGACACTTTGCCTAGATGATGTGGATGTATGTTCACCCAGCTGAAAGGATAATAAACAAACATAGAACAGTATAGCACAGGAGCAGACTATTCAGCTCACAATGTTGTACCGAACCAGATAAAAAGCAAATCAAAAAACACTCGAGCACTAATCCCTCCTGCCTACACAATGTCCATATCTCTCCATCTTCCTTACATCCATGTGCCGATCCAAACATCTGTTAAAAGCCTCTAATGTATTTACCTCTACCACCATACCAGGCAATGCATTGCAGGCATCCACCACTCTCTGAGTTTAAAAAAAACTTGCCTGTCACATCCCCTTTGAACCCACACCTTCTCACTTTCCATGCATGCCCTCTGGTTAGAGATTTCAACCCTGAAACATATTTCCCGTCTACTTTATCTATGTCTCTTATAATCTTCTAACGTCTATCGGATCTCCCGCTCAGCCACCCACTCCAGAGAAAACAACCAAAGTTTATCCAGCCTCTCACAATAGGATATGCACTCTAAATCAGGCAGCATCCTGGTAAACCCCTTCTGTACACTCTCCAATGCCTCAACATCCTTGCTATAGTGGGGCAACCAGACCCCAGTCTATGCAATATTCCGGATGTGGCCTAACCAGAGTTTTATGAAGTTTCACATAACCTCTTGACTTTTGAACTCAACGCCTCAACTAATGAAAGCTAGCATTCCATCAGCCACCTTAATCTGAATTGACCTTATTTCTTACATCCTTCACATGCATGAGGAGTAAAAATCTTTATGTGGCATCTTCATCAGAATGTGTAATGTGCAATTTATAGTAATTTGTAATGAATAGCATGTACAACAGGATAGTCAGTATAGCTTAGAAGTACAATTTTATCAGCGTGAATTAATCAGTCTGATGGCCTGGTGGAAAAAGCTGTCTTGGAGCTGGTTGGTCCTGACTTTTATGCTACGGTACCATTTCCAGATGGCAGCAGCGAGAACATTTGTGGTTGGGGTGACTTGGGTCCCCAATGATCCTTTTTACGCACCTGTCTCTGAAATGTCCTGAGTAGTGGGAAGTTCACATCGACAGATGTGCTGGGCTCTCCGGACTACTCTCTGCAGAATCCTGCGATCGAGGGAGGTACAGTAATGCAGCCAGTCAGGATGGTCTCAATTGTGCCCCTGTAGAAAGTCCTTGGAATTTGGGGACTCATACCCTTTGTCAAATGTCTGAGGTGGAAGGGGTGCTGCTGTACTTCTTACACCAAACAGCCAGTGTGTACCAACCACGTGAGATCCTCAGTGATGTGTATGCAGAGGAACTTGAAGCTGTTCACCCTCTCAACCCCAGACCCATTGATGGCAATAGGGGTTAGTTTGTCTCCATTCCTTCTTGGTCCACATCCAGCTCCTTTGTTTTTGTGACATTGAGGGAGAGGTTTACTTGACACCACTGTGTCAGGATGATGACTTCCTATCTGTTGGCTGCCTTGTTATTATTTGAGATGAGGCCAGTCAATGTAGTATCATCAGTAAATTAGCAGATTGGAGCTGTGGGTGGTGACACAGTCATGGGTATAGAGAGAGTAAAGGAGGGAGCTTAGGACACAGCCCTGAGGGTCTTCTGCATTGAGGGGCAGAGGTGAGGGAGCCCACTCTTACCACCTGCCGGCATTCTTACAGGAAGTCCAGGATCCAGCTGCACAAGGCAGGGTGAAGGACAAAGTCTCTGAGCTTCTTTTCACCTTATTGATCTGTGTAGCCACTTTCCAGGAGCTATGAACTGTATCCCAAGGTCTCACTGCTCAACAACGCTGTTAAGGATCTTGCCCTTAACAGCGTATTGTCTCCTTGCAAATGCCGTACCAAGTTACAACAGCCCACATTTATCTGGGTTAAAATCCAACTGCCATATCTGTGTCCATATCTATAACTGGCCTATATCGTGCTGTATTCTTTGCCAGCCTTCTACACTATCCACAATTCCACCAATCTTGCTATTATCTGCAAATTTACTAACCCACCCATTTATATTTACATCCAGGTTATTTATATACATCACAAATAGCAGAGGTCCCAGCATAGATCCCTGCAGAACACTACTAATTACAGACCTCCAGTTTGGAAAAGTCCCTTTAACAACTACCCTCTGTCTGCTGTACACAAGCCAATTCTGAATCCAAACAGCCAAGTTGCTGTGGATCTTAATCTTCTGGATTAGCCTCCCATGTGGGACTTTGTCAAATGCCCTATTAAAATCCGTGTAGACAACATCACTGCCCCATCCTCATCAATGTCTTCGTCACCTTGTCAAAAACTCAGAATCAAGTTGTAAGACACGACCTATGACCTGCCGTGCACAAAACCATGTTGGCTCTCCCTAATTTTCCAATGATTTTCAAATGCTTATATATCCTATCCCTGAGAATTTTCTCCAACAATTACTCTGCAACTGACATGATATTCACCAGTATACAGTTCCCAGGATTTTCCTTAGTTCCATTCTTGAAGAGAGGTACAACATTGGCCACTTGCCGGTGCTCTGGGACCTCGCTTGTGCCTAGAGAGGGCATGAAGCTATTGGTCAAGGCCCCAGCAATGTCGTCTCTTGCCTCCTTCAGTAACCTCAACAAGGATCTGGTCCCACTGTTGCCACAATAGGTGTACGGCAGACACCTTCTCAATGGCTCATCACATGGCCTTAGATCGCCTGGTTAATAGAAACACCTTTGTCAGGATTCTGTGTGTTAACTATAGCTTGGCTTGTAACATCCTCATTCCCACTGTCCTGACCGATAAGTTAAAGAAATTAGGCCTCTGTACCTCCCTCTTGCAAATGGATACTCAACTTCCTAACCAGAAGACCACAATCTGTGTGGATTGGTGATAATGTATTCTCCTCGTCAACACTAGTGCACCTCAGGGCTGTGTGCGTAGCCCACTGCTCTACTCTCTATATACACATGACTGTGTGGCTAGTTATAGCTCAAATACCATCTATAAATTTGCTGATGATGCAACCATTGTTGGTAGAGTCTCAGATGGAGATGAGAGGGCGAATAGAAGTGAGATATACCCACTAGTTGATTGGTGTCACAGCAAAACCTTTCACTCAATGTCAATAAGACAAGAGCTGATTGTAGACTCAGGAAGTGTAAGATGAGGGAACACGGACTAAGCTTAGAGGGATCAGAAGTGGAGAGTGAGCAATTTCAAGTTCCTGGGTGTCAGCATCTCTGAGGATCTAACCTGGACCCAACATATTGATGCAGCTATAAAGAAGACAAGATGAGAGATAGAGGGAGAGAGAGAGAGAGAGAGACTCTTGTTTTTAAAGCAGTTCCCAGCAGGTGCTGGCAATGGAGGAGGATTTGTAGGTGTACCAGGAAACCGTAACACAATAATAAGGAAAAATAGAGGCCAGAAAATGTACGGGACATTAATATTCTCTTCAGCCCCTTTCATAACTATATACTCACTGCGTGGGGCCTCTTATGTCATTGGTGCCAAAACGCACCATGACCTCTGGCTGTTCAGCCTCCCCCTTGAGAATATCTTGCAGCTGCTCTGATATATCCTGGACCCTAGCACTCTAGGGGCAACACACAATCCTGGTGTCTCTTTTGCGGCCACAGAACCTCCTCTCTCTCCCTGAACTATCAGGTCCCCTATAGCTACTGCACTGCCTGACTTTTCCTTCTCTGTTGAGCCTTAGAGTCGGCCACAGTGCTGCCAGCCTGGCTGTTGCTCCCATGCCCTGATGGGTCATTCTCCCCCCCACCACCACTAGTATCCAAAGAGGTATACTTGTTGCTGAGGGGAGTGGCCATAGGGGAACCCTGCACTGACTTCCTAATCCCTTGCTTCTCTGGGTGGTCACCGATCCACTCTGACTGAAGTCTGTACTCTGGGGGTAACCACCTCGTCAAAGGTTTCATCACTACTATCTTCAGCTTCCTGAATGATCCTAAGTACATCCAACTCCAGCTCCAATACCTTGACTTGGTCAGTCAAGCATTGAAGTTGGGTGTACTTCCGCAGATGTACTCATCAGGGAAATAGTCAGGTATCCTGAATTACCACATCTGACAAGACGAACTCCTGCATTTTAAAAAGTACTTTGGTGTGTACTTAAAACTTCATGATCTGTCTTGCAGAGTACAAGCTAAAGAAAGTCTAGCCTAGATTAGCTGCCATCATTTTGGGCAGAAATGATGAGCTCAATGGTCATGGATGTCTGATTTCTAGTGGTAAAAGTTAAGGGCTATATGATTTGGACTCCTCAGAACAACATTTGCTGTCTTAAATTAAGCTTCCTATTGCTGTAGGATTCACAAGCATGATTAGCTCTAAAATCTGAGTGGATGATCCATCTCTGCTTCCTGCTGAGACCCTCACAATGACCAGCTGATTTTTCCACTAATTTTATTCCCTCCTTGATTTTAAAAAGCAACTGGGAGCTTTGGATACAACAAAGGCTTTGGGTGCAGAAAATATCCTTTTCTGTAATTGAAAACTTGATTATAGATGGTAACAAAGACTTGCCCTCCAGAGCAAATTGTGGCACTAGCTAAGTTGTTCCAATGCATTTCTAACACCACCTTGATGGTTGGAAAATTGGCTATACATTTCTTGTCCGTAGAAAACAGAATATATCTAATCTGACCATTGATTGCCCGATTAGTCTTCTTTCAAATTGAGGTTTGTTCTATCAGTTTGATACCTGTTCATCACTAACATGCTCATCAGTGCAAAGTTTAGGTTTTGCTCAGTCCAATTTCCATTAAGGCCTTAGCACAAATGTGGACCTAATACATCAATGTTGAAAGAGCGATTGTCTTTGAAGCAGCATTTGACCAGTTGTGGAGTGGAGTGGACTTTGGACCATTATAAAATGATGCTGGATCTGCGCATGGAAAGTCTTCACTCTCCAGGGCGCAGGCCTAGGCAAGGCTGTATGGAAGACCAGCAGTTGCCCATGCTGCAAGTCTCCCCTCTCCATGACACCAATCGTTGCCCAAGGGAAGGGCCCATACAGCTTGGCACCAGCGTCGTTGCAGAGCACTGTGTGATTAAGTGCCTTAAGGACACAACACGTTGCCTCGGCTGGGTCTGGAACTCGCGTCCTTCAGATCGCTAGTCCAATGCCTTAACCACTTGGCCACGTGCCCACGCAACACTGATAACATGCCAGAAATTCAAATGTATCAGGGGACAGCAGTTTGTGTAGTAGCTTTTACTTAAGGAGAAGGTGCTTAAGAAGCTAAAAAGTCTGATGGTGTATAAGTCAACTGAACCGGATGGGCTACACCACAGTCCTTCTGAAAGAAGTAGCTAGAGGGATTGTATTGAGGTATTAGTAGTAATCTTTCAAGAATCACAAGAGGCAAAAGTGGTTGCAGAGGGTTGGAAAATCACTCACTCTTTAATGAGAGAGGGAGGCAGAAGAAAGGAAATTATGGGCCAGTTAACCTGACTTCAGTGGCTACAAAAATGGTGAGTCCATTATTGAATCAGGATCATATGCCAGTGATATTAAATATGTCTTGAAATGTGTTAATTTTTGCTGCTGCAGTACAATATGGGAGGCAGGGATCTTGGAATAGGCCAGGCACAATTATTTAAACACCGTAACGCTGTACAGTGCCAGCCATAAGATCAGGTTCCAGTCCTGTCGCTGTCTGTAAGGATAAGGAGTTTGTACATTCTCCCTGTGACTGTGGGCTTCCTCCAGCTGCTCTGGTTTCCTCCCATCATCCAAAAAACATATGTTTAGGGTTAGTAAGCTGTAGGATGCTATGTAGGTGTTGGACGTGTGGCGACGTGTGCAGGCTGCCCAGCACAGTCCTTGTTGATTTGATTTGCAGGAAATGATGCATTTCACTCTGTACTTCGATGTACTGTACATGTAACAGACAAATCTAATCTTTATCTTCAACATAAGAGATTTTGCAGATGCAGGAAATCCTGAGTTACAAACACAAAATTCTGGAAAAACTCAGCAGGCCAGGCAGCATCTAGGGAGTAAACAGTTGATACTTCAGGCCAAGATCTCTCATTAGGACCATGTTGCTTTAATCTTTATCATATATATTTATCATACATAATATATGGATATCTTACTCATTTTCTTGTAGGCATTTATAGAAAAGTATAGAAATACAACAGAATTTACAAAAATCTATATTTGTGTATTATATAAGTTAGTTACAAACAACCACTGCACATAAGACAAATACACTCAGTGGCCACTTTATTAGGTATGCCTACTCATTTATGCAAGTATCTAATCAGCCAATCTTGAGGCAGTAACTTAGTTCATAAAAAACATGCAGACGTGGTCAGAGATTCATTTGTGTTCAGACCAAACATCACAATGGGGAAGAAATGTGATCAAAGTGACTTTGACCATGAGATGACTGGTGGTGCCAGACAGGATGGCTTGAGTATCTCAGAAACTGCTGATCTCCTGGTATTTTCACGCACAACAGTCTGGAGTTTACAGAGAATAGTACAAAAAAAACAAAAAAAAAAAAAAACAAAATCCAGTGCACAGCAGTTTTGTGGGTGAAAATGCCTGTTAATGAGAGAGGTCAGAGGAGAATGGCCAGTCTAGCTCAAGCTGACAGCAAGGCAACGGGAACTCAAAAACTCAGATAACTATGTGTTACAGTGGTGTGCAGAGGGCACCTCTGGATGCATAAAATGTCAGACCTTGAAGTGGATGGGCTACAGCTGCAGGAGATGCCAAACAAACACTCAGTGGCCACTCTGTTAGGGACAGGATGTGCCTCTCTGTCCCTTTCACTGCTCTTCCCATTTGGGAGCCTATCTCCCTCTGCCTTGTCTATCATCGTCGGGCTCTTTTCCCTCCCTCCCTACCCTTCCCATCTCTCTGTCTCTCTCCTAACACAGCTCTGGACCCCCCCCCCCCTTTGCATTGTTCCCCACTTATTACCCACCCATTTCAGAAATCTGATGGTGGAGGGGAATAAGCTGTTCCTCAAGTGTGTATCTTCAGGCTCCTGTACCTCCTCCCTGATGGTAGTATTGCGAAAAGGGCAAGTCCTGGATGGCGAGGGTCAGATTCAGATTCATATCCTAACACTCTTGTACGTGTTAACATGCAGTGAGTGAAATGTGTCATTTGTGTTAACAACCTAAGGATGTGTTGGTTCTTGACACAAAGCTCTGCTTTGTTGAGTACATCTACTCTATATCTGCCAAGAGGAAACACCATAGTGGGAGATAACCTATTAGGACACAGGCTTCCAAAGTATAAAAATGGGTCGGAATAAGATGAGAAACATCAGTAATAAACTAAGGATGGTCTGTATAAATGAAAAAAGTATTAAGAATAGCTGGAATTGTATGCAAGTATGTATAAGTATGATATAATAGTAATAACTGAAACCTGGCTGACATCAAAGGATGATGAATATGCAGTATTAAAGCATATACTAACTATACTTCAGAAAGATAGGCAAGATTGTAAATGTGGAGGAGTAGCCATATACATAAGAGATAATTTAAACATGAGGCTGCTTGTGACTGGAAATGAATCAAGACCTAGTGAAGATATCTGGGTGAGAATTAAAAGCAATAAGGTTAAGGGAATAACATTGAGTGTATGTTATAGACCCCCTGATGCTGATAATGATTTCAGTAAACAACTCTCTCAGAATATTAAAAAAGCAAGTTATGGGAGACTTTAATTTCCCAAATACAGGTTTTCCCCACCATCCGAAGGTAGAGCGTTCCTATGAAACGGTTTGTAAGCCGAAATGTCATAAAGCGAAGAAGCAGTTACCATTTATTTATATGGGAAAATTTTGTGAGCGTTCGCAGACCCAAAAGTAACCTACCAAATCATGCCAAATAACACATAAAACCTAAAATAACAGTAGCATGATATGATAAATACACAGCCTATATAAAGTAGAAATACTTCTCCACAATCATTACTGAACTGTTCTCTGTAGCGAAAATCTCACACAAGCGCTGTTGGCAAGAACACTCTCTCCAGTGACCTTTAAGCTATGAAGCTGCCAAATCATACCAAATAACACATAAAAATACACAGCCTATATAAAGTAGAAATAATGTATGTACGTTGTAGTATCACTTACCGGAATTGGGATAGCGCCGAGCACACTGATGATGGTGTGTTAGACTGAGTCGTCGCAGGTTGGGTGGTGCAGTGGCCCCCACCCTCGAGACCACCGAGCAATACATTGCCGCGAAGCACGCAGGGGTCCAGTAGTAGCTGGGAGGTACACAGCACATCTTTAAGGAAAAAGCCGGAACAAACATGCTAATTAATTAGGTGCAGCCCATAATTGTCGGCCCAGATCAGTGCCGATTTACGATTGCGTCGTCTCTGATCTGAGTCGACAATTACTTGTCAGCGGCACCTAATTAATTAGCATGTTTATTTTGGCTTTTTTCTTAAAGATGTGCTGTGTGCCTCCTGGCTACCTTTGCATTCTCTGCGAATCGGTATCTGTCCGTGGCCTGGGGGTTGGGGTATTGGGACACTGGGGTGTCATCTCGTCGTCTGTTTCCATTAGAGCAGACAACTCATCTTCTTCTATCTCTGTCCGCCTCGATGTCGAAGGTGGAGGTTTGTCGTCTGCTGTGGCTGATGTGGAAGGCTTGCTTGACTGCTGAGCCTCGCGCATTTTTCTATCGCACAGTTCTTTAATAAGGATTCAAACCATCCTGCAAATATCTCCTAAACCGACGTACCCTTTCAAAATTAAAATCGTACTTTATCATTACTCATTCAGTTTCGATTGTTATCCTTTTTTCTTCCAATTGCATCAGCCCTTCATCTGTCAGTTCTTGGTGATGGGATGCCAAAACCTCTTCAACATCATGTTTGTCAGCTTCCACAAGCCAAACTCACGTTGTCCTTACTTCGTTCACCACGATCGAAACGCTTAATTATGTCTAGTTTTACCGTAAGTGTAACACCCTTACGAGCTCTTTCAGGCTTTTCTGATACCATAGAACTCATCTTGCAAACGGCTGCTCACAGGCACGTGTTAAAGCAATACAGTTCCGAATCCGGGGGAGAGCAGCTGCTTGGGGTGCGCTGCCTTTTATCGCGCGCTGATTTTTTATCGTGCACTGAATTTTTTTTCGTAACAGCGAAAACACCTTCTGAAAGCGAAAACGGTAATAATGTAGGTCTTTCGTAACAGTGAGGTTTCGTAAAGCGAATGTTCGAAACGCGGGGGACACCTGTATTGAGTGGGAGAACCCAGTGACTACTGGATTACAGGAATGTGAATTCACTGAGTTATTGAGTGATTGTTTTATGATCCAGTATATCAATGCCCCAACAAGATGGGAGGCCTGTCTAGATTTGATATTTTGTAACAATCAGGATAGAATTTTAAGTATGGAAGTTGTTGAGCCTCAGGAGCAAGTGATCATAATGTTGTTAGTCTCAAAGTTTTTTGGGAGAATTTATCAGTAAAAACTAAGGCCACTAAATTGAATTACAGAAGGGTATAGTTTGTGCAGATGTGGTAAAGACTTCAGAAGGTAAACTGGCAAGAACTGTTTAACATTAAGTCAGTTGAGGAACAATGGGATCAATGACTCAAGGTTGGGAGAATCAATAAAAAATATATCAACCACATGGATGAATAAAGATGTACGTAAAAAATATTGAAGAAAAGACAGCTATATAAGGAATTCAGGAAAAAAGTAGTGATGACATTAATCATAGGACATATGGAAAATATGAGAGCGATAGTCGAGGGAAATTCAGATTGTCAAAAGGCAGGTTGAGAAGGATGTTGCTGATAATGCTAAGACTGACCCTGAGATTTTTTCAATACTTTAGTAATAAAAGAAAAGTCAAGGAGGAAGTCAAGTGTATTAGGAATAATAGTGGGTTGATAAATTACATAAAGGACAGAGTGGATATTTTAAACTCATATTTTATTGAAGTATTCACTTGTGAAGATATTAACAAAGTGCCAGTAAGTGTAAGGTTCATTTAAGTGAGCTCCTGCTTCTGATGAAAAAGCTGAAAGTTAATAAATCTCCAGGGCCAGACAATATGTATCCAAGAGTACTTAGAGGTCTGTGATTATATATACAAACCCCTATCAGGTATTCTTCAAAAGTCAGAAGACTGGTGAAATCCTGAAGGACTGGAAATGGGGTAACGTTATCCTGGTGTACAAGAAGGATGACCGGATGGAGCCTGGTAACTTTGACCAGTAAGCTTACTGTGTGTCATAGGGAAGATAATGGAAATATTAATAAAGAATGAGATGGAAAAGCAGCTGATAAGAACAGGCATGTTAGCAGAAAGCCAGCATTGTTTCAGAAGGGGCAATCACGATTTACTAACATACTGGAGTTCTATGTAGAGACAACTAAAATTTATGATAACAATAGGGCAATTAATATTATTTACTTGGACTTTCAGAAGGCTTTTGACAAGGTACTCCACAAGAGGTCGACCAATCAGTTTGTAGGAGGTAGGGACTGAGGGTAAGGTGCAAATAGGTGCAGAATTGGCTGAAAGATAGAAAACAACGAGTTATGGTGAGAGGTTCATTTTTCACACCGAGAAGACGTTAAAAGTGGGGTTCTGCAGGGATCAGTTTTGGGGCTGCTGCTGTTTTTAAATTTTTGTTAATAATTTGGATAAGCACATAACAAATAAACTAGTAAAGTTTGCTGATGACACGAAATTAGGTGGGTGGCTGATAACTTCCAGGCAGTAGAATCAATACAGTTAGATCTAAACACAATCCAGATAAATGGCAGATGAAATTTAATGTAAGTAAATGCAAAGTATTACCATATACAAAATAGAAATATTAGATATAACTATACAGTGAGGGGGGGGAGGGGCCTTGAGTTAGAAAGTGCACTGTATGAGAAGGATTTGGGCGTCCTGGAAGACTCATCACTATCAACATCTAGACTAGTGGTCACCAACCTTTTTAAGCCCAAGCTCCCCTACCTCGACCTCAGTGAAAGGCAAGATCTACCTACTGAATCGTTTAGAGAAAAACATAGCTCAGATTGTACTTCCAATTTGAGGCCTTTTATTTGGGTGAATTGTATTTGAATTACATAAAATACTTTTGTCAAACTTTCAAATTAATTCAAACAAGAAAACTCTGTAACTAGCATATCAAACAGGCCATAGCTGTCTTTCTTTAAGATTATTACAATACTTCACACCTTTAATTCTAAGTTTCATTATTTAATTTTATTTCAACACGAAAAATAGATGAATAAAAATTGACTGTTGCACTCAGTGTGATGACTGGGGCTGAATACTTTCTGCTAGTTCCCTGAAATTTGGCTCAAAACTATTATTCTCCGTAACTTCCGCCACCTCCAACGGGATCCCACCACTAAGCACATCTTTCTCTGCCCCCCCCCGCTTTCCGTAGGAATCGCTCCCTACGCGACTCCCTTGTCCATTTGTCCCCCCCATCCGCTTATCCTTGTAAGCAGAACAAGTGCTACACATGCCCTTACACTTCCTCCCTTACCACCATTCAGGGCCCCAGACAGTCCTTCCAGGTGAGGCGACACTTCACCTGTGAGTCGGCTGGGGTGATATACTGCATCCGGTGCTCCCGATGTGGCCTTCTATATATTGGCGAGATCCGACGCAGACTGGGAGACCACTTTGCTGAGCACCTCCGCTCTGTCCGCCAGTGAAAGCAGGATCTCCCAGTGGCCACACATTTTAATTCCACATCCCATTCCCATTCTGACATGTCTATCCACGGCCTCCTCTACTGTAAAGAAGAAGCCACACTCAGGTTGGAGGAACAACACCTTGTATTCCGTCTGGGTAGCCTCCAACCTGATGGCATGAACATTGACTTCTCTAACTTCTGCTAATGCCCCACTTCCCCCTCGTACCCCATCCGTTATTTATTTATATACACACATTCTTTCTCTTTTTTTCTCCCTCTGTCCCTCTGACTATACTCCTTGCCCATCCTCTGGGTCCCCCCCGCCCCCCATCTTTCTCCCCGGACCTCCTGTCCCATGATCCTCTCATATCTCCTTTGCCAATCACCTGTCCAGCTCTTGGCTCCATCCCTCCCCCTCCTGTCTTCTCCTATCATTTTGGATCTCCCCCTACCCCTCCCACTTTCAAATCTCTTACTAACTCTTCCTTCAGTTAGTCCTGACAAAGGGCCTCGGCCTGAAACGTCTACTGTACCTCTTCCTAGAGGTGCTGCCTGGCCTGCTGCGTTCACCAGCAACTTTGATGTGTGTTGCTTGAATTTCCAGCATCTGAATTCCTGCTGTCGTGGGATTTGACTGTTATTTGGGAGTGAGAAAGTTGGCAACCCTAGTGAGGTGTCTGTCAGTAAATCAGCTCCTGTACTTAGACTTAATAATTTTCATCTGTGAAAATGCAACTTCACATTGATAAGTTAACCCGAAGTAGGCACTTTTAGTGCTATAAAACTAATGCACACACCGCACATTGCTCGGCCCCATCAGCAGTAATTGCCACCAGTTTATGAATGGGGATGTCATTTTCACGGACATATTTTTTAAAACTCATTGTAAGTATCCTTACCTCTCATTTTTTCCTCTAATTGCAAAAGAGTGCGGAAGTCCTCCTTTGTTGTAAAATCCTGGAAAGCCATTCTGACAAATACAACAAGCTGAGCTGTTTGCATTACATCCAGGGATTCATCGAACTGCAGTGAAAAATATTCACGTCCTCTGACGGTGACTCTACCCTCCTTGTCACTGTTGCAGGGCCAAGCGGTATATTATATATTGCCATTGTGATGCCATTTTTGTTTCTAAAGTCATTAAAAACAGTCTCTGCGGTAACGACCATTGCTTCCTTGAATAAATCGCCATCTGTAAAAGGCTTCTTGTGTTCAGCCAAAAGGTGACTTACACGAAGTGATGCTTCAATAGCAGCCTTATTTTGAGCAGCATGTTTTGAGAAAAACGATTGCTGGGCCTTCAACCCCGATTTCAGCTCCTCAACTTTCCAGGCACGAATTGCGCTCTTTGTGGGGTAGGTGTCTTTAAATTCCTGGTGGCTGGTGTTGTGGTGCCCCTCCAGATTCCCTCTTTTAGTCACTGCTTGTGTTTGGTGGCACAACATACATACATACTTGTCTTTCACCAAGGTAAATAGAAATTCCTCTTCCCATTCTGGATGGAATTTGTATGTTTTCGCCTTCTTTCGTGGAGCCTCCGCCATGCTATCGGGTTATCACGAGCGAGTGCTGATTGCGTTGCCTCTGATCTGAGCCGACATTTACGTGCCAGGCAGCACCTAATTAATTAGCTTGTTTATTTCGGCTTTTTTTCTTAAAGATGTACTGTGTGCATCCTAACTACCGCTGTACCACTGCATGCTTTGCGGCCCGGGGGTTGGGGACACTGCCTTATATTGATGTTTGCGACAGTCAGTACTCTTATCTAATCTGATTGGTCGCTTTGATGCAACACAGGCTACGCTGAAAACGCGGTGCATGGCAGGGGAAATACACACATGCGCACTGGGCAGAAAGAATGGAACTAAACCCCCGCAACCGGGAAACAATCTCTCTTTACAAACAGCTTTTTAGCGAAAATATTGCTATATTACCATTATCCTAATTAGTATTACTTATTTTTATAATGCTCACATTACAACAGTATTTGTGTATTTATTTTTGATTTTTCTTCGGGATCTACTGGGAAAGTCTCACAATTGACGGGTTGGTGACCCCTAATCTAGACAATGCACAGAATCGCAAACACGAGGAAATCTGCAGATGCTGGAATTTCAAGCAACACACATAAAATTTGCTGGTGAATGCAGCAGGTCAGGCAGCATCTCTAATAAGAGGTACAGTCGCATTTCCCCCTCCCCCTCCTGTCTTCTCCTATCATTTTGAATCTCCCCCTCCCCTTCCCACTTTCAAATCTCTTACTAGCTCTTCTTTCAGTTGGTCCTGAGGAAGGGTCTCGGCCTGAAACGTCGACTGTACCTCTTCCTAGAGAACTTTTATGTGTGAGGCTAATAGAATGTTGGGGTATATAAAACACTCAGTGGAGTTCAAGTCTAGGGATGTTCTCCTTAAGCTGTATAATGCACTTGTGAGGCCACACCTTGAATACTGTGTACAATTTTGGGCTTCATATTTTGATGGATGTGAAGGTGTTGGAGAGAGTCCAGAGAAGGACGACTGGACTCATTCTTGGTCTACAGGGTATGAGCTATAAAGAAAGATTGAAAGAATTAAATCTTTTTAGCCGAAGTAGAGGTAGAATAAGAGACAAGATAGAAGTGTTCAAAATCATTAAAGGTATAAGTAAGGTGGATGCCAACTTAATCCATCAATGAGGACACACGGCCATGGGGGAGACTGGTTAAGGGGAGATTTCGGACTAATATCTGGAAGCATTTCTTTACACAGCGAGGTGTGGATATATGGATCAAACTACCTAGTTGTAGAGTTGAGAGTAGTACCTTGGAGACTTTCAAATCTAAACTTTTGACAGTTATTTCACCAGAATATGTGAACGGGAATTTGGCAAGCTTTGTTGGGCCAGATGGCCTATTCTGTCAACAACTTTATAATGTTCTAATATAATATATAATAATAGAAAATAAACAATGAATTACAGTTCAATAAAGATGAGCTTTTGAGGTACTTGGAGGCACACAATAAAATAGGCCGAAGTTAGCATGGTTTCCTTAAGGAGAAATCTTGCCTGACAAATCTGTTGGAATTCTTTGAGGGAATAACATGGCAGTATAGACAAAAATCAGTAGATTTTATTTTCTTGGGTTTCCAGAAGGTCTTTGATAAGGTACTGTACATAAGGCTACTAAGCAAGATTGAAGCCCTTGGTATTACAGGAAAGATACTAGCATGGATGCAAGGATGCAAGGTTGGCTGACTGGCAGAAGGCGAAGTGTAGGAATAAAGGGGGACTTTTCTGTTTGGCTGCTGGTGACTAGTGGTGTTCCCCAGGGGTTGGGGTTGAGTCCACTACTTTTCACATAATGTTAATGATATGGATGACAGAACTAATGGCTTTGTGGCCTAGTCTGCAGATGATACAAAGATGGGTGGAAGAACAGGTAGAGTTGAGGAAGCAGGGGCTCTGCAAAAAGGCTTGGACAGGTTGGGAGAATGGGCAAAGAAGTGGCAGGTAGAAACTGTGGGAAAGTATATGGTCTCTGGTAGAAGGAATAAAAGCAAGGACTATTTTCTAAATGGAGTGAATTCAAAAATTACAAGTGCAAAGGGACTTGGGAGTCCTAGCGTATGATTCCCTGAAGATTAACTTGTAGGTTGAGTCAGTAGTAAGGAAGGCTTAATGCAATGTAAACATTCACTTCAGAGGGCTAGAATATAAGAACATTAAGAATGTAATCTTAAGGTTTGATAAGGTGTTGGTCAGATCACATTTCTTTTGGGATCAACAAAGTATCTATCTATTCAGAATATTGTGAACAGCATTGGGACCATAATCTGAAAAGGATGTGCTGGCATTGGAAAGGATCCAGAGGAGGTTTATGAGAATGATTCTGGAATGAAATGGTTAATGTATGATGCACATTTGTTGTGCCTGGGCTTGAACTTTGGAGTGTCGAAGGATGGTGAGGGGCAAATCCCATTGAATTCTACTGGATATGAAAGGCCTGGATAGTGGATCTGAAGAGGATACTCCTAATAGTGGGAGAGTCTAGGACCAAAGGGCAGAGCCTCTGAATAAATTAATATCTGTTTAGAACAAACCAGATGGAATTTCTTTAGCCAGTGGGTGATGAATTTGTGGAATTCATTGCCACGGGTGGCTGTGGAGGCCAAATCATTGGATATATTTAAGCAGAGGGAGGTGGGTTTTGATCAATATCAAAGGTTACAGAAAGAAGGCAGGAGAATGGGGTTGAGAGGGTGTAATAGATCAGCCCTCATCGAATGGTGGAGAAGTCTTGATGGGTCAAATAGCCTATTCCTCTCCTATATCTTATGCTTTAAAAAGTAGAAAAGAAAATTCTGGAAAGTGAAATAATATTTCAGATCAAAAATCCTCTATTGTCCTGGCATTTGTCCAAAACTGAATTGGACTGTTTGTTATGTTTGGCTCTCAAATGAATTGCCATCTGCCCATCTGCAATATTGCTGAGGCCATCTAACCTGACTAATGACTCCACCCCTCTCTCACCTCAACTTTGCTACTGCTGAATAATTTCTTCATACTCCAGACGTGATCATTCCAGTTGGCCTCCCTTTATCTTTTTTCCTTGAACTTGATGCCACCTATATCCTAAATGTAAGCAAGTCATAACGAGTCATTTTATTCTTGTTTGATATCATCCAATGGCTGTCAGTCAAGCAATAACTATTTAAAAATGTTCTTTCCAGATCTCAAATCTCAGCCTCGCATGGTCCCTCCCTTTCTGTAATCTCTTCCAGATTTATAAACTTCTGCGTCTCCAATTCTGATCATCTCCAAATGTAATCATTTTCCATTAGTAACTATTTTTTAGCTTGTGAGCACTTAAACATCCTAGTTGAACCACCGCTTAAATCTCTTCAACCTGCTCATATCTTGCTTGTATAATGTGTACTTAAAAAAAAATTAAATTTTCCATTCTCCCTGTCAGAATTAATAGTCTTACATTATACTCTCGTGGTGACCAATCATTTCAGCCCCTAGGTTATTGTTGCAGTAATTCCTCAGGGCACTACTCTGGAGCTGACCAGTTTTGCTGCTTTAAGAATAACCTCATTTGCTCAATTTTGATCTGATAAGAGAAAGAAGCAGAAGGTGACTTCTTGCGGCTGTTCCGCCACTTAGTAGGATCATTGCTGTTTTTTTTCAAACTTGACATCACATTCCTGCACTACCTGCAGGTGTCTTGATCCTCGTAAGTTTTTCAGAATATATTCATCAACTGAGACTCCAACTGCACATTGCAAAGTATTGCAAAGATTCACTACCTTTTTGGTGAAGAGATTTTCCTGTCATCCTGTGCTGAATAGACAACTCCATGTTTTGAGTTTGTACACCCTGGTTCATGACTGTTCTTTCTACCCTGATCAAGTAATTGTTGCATCTGCTGCTGATGTGATAGGCAGATTTAAAAATTAACCTCTGTGTAGTATCTGCTGCTTCTTTTCCTTTCCCTTGTTTCTCACCAGGATTTTTTCTTTCGGACAGCTGCCATCCAAACTCTAATTCCTCTTTCAAGTTTTTCCCTGTAAATCCTTGTAACAAAGGAATCATATTCATGTATGAACAAATGAAAAACAAGCAGCAAACAGAATTGGAGTTGGTTTATTGTTACTGGTACAGTGAAAAGCATTTTTTCTTGCACAGGATTGAAATAAACTTAGCTCCATCATGAGCGTTAGCCTCAGTAGTATCCAGAACATCTTCAAGGAGTGACACCTCAAAAAGGCGGCATTCATCATTAAGGACCCCCATCACCGAGGTCATGCCTTGTTTTCATTGCTACCATCAGGAAGGAGGTACAGAAGCGTGAAGGCACATACTCAACAAGTCAGGGACAGTTGCTCCCCCTCTGCCGTCTGGTGTCTGAATGGACACTGAACCCCTAAACACTACCTCTTTACTTTTTTATTTCCAGTTTTGCGCTACTTATTTAATTTAACTATTTTGTATGTACATGCTGTGATTTGTCTTTTTTACTATTTGCTATTGCATTGTACTGCTGCCACAAAGTCAACAAATTTCACCACATGCCAGTGTATTAAATCAGATTCTGAACATGCACATTATTACACAGTACTTTGAGGCAGTACATGGTAAAACAATAACAATGCAGAATATAATGCAACATCTGCAGAATGCAGTGTAGGCAGATAGTAATGTGCAAGATCATAACAAGCTACATTGTGAGATCAAGTCTATCTTTTGTATTGGGGGAGCCTGCCATAGCCTTACAACAACAGGATGGAAGCTGTCCTTGAGCCTGGTGGTAGATGATTTTAGGCTTTTGTATCATCTGCCTGATGGGAGAAGGGAGAATATCCAGGGTGTGTGGGGTCTTTGATTTTGCAAGATGCTTTAGAGGGAGATGGACAGTCAATGTTTCAGGTCAGGACCCTTAATTTGACAGAAGGGGTAGGGGGATATAGCCAGTATAAAGGCGGCATCTATGGAAAAGAGTTAACAGTCAACATTTCAGGCGGAGACCCGTCACCAGGACTGGGGAAAAAAGATGAGGTTAGAGCGAGAAAGTGGGGGGCGGGAAACGGGAAGAAGAAGTATAAGGTGGTAGGTGATAGGTGTTTGGAAGAGGGGAAGAAGCTGTTCCTGAATCACTGAGGGTGTGTCTTCGGGCTTCTGTACCTCCTTCCTGATGGTAACGATGAGAAGGCATGCTGTGGGTGAAGGGGGTCCTTTAATAATGGACATCGCCTTCCTGAGGCACCACTCCTTGAAGATGTCTTGGCTACTAGGAGGCTAGTATCCAAGATGGAGCTGTCTTTTATGTCTTTCTGTAGTATCTTTGGTCCTGTGCAGTAGCCTCCTCATACCAGACAGTGATGCAACCTGGGCAAATGCTCTCCATGGTACATCTATATAAGTTTTTGAGTGTTTTAGTTGACAAGCTAAATCTCTTCAAACTCCTAATGAAATATAACCACTGTCTTGCCTTCTTTATAGCTGCATCAATATGTTGGGACCAGCTTAGATCCTCAGAGATCTTCCCTTGTCTTGCCCTTCCTGAAGTCCACAATCTGCTCTTTCATCTTACTAACATTGAGTGCAAGGTTGTTGCTGTAACATCACTTAACTAACTGGTATATCTCACTCTTGTACGCCCTCATCTCAATCTGAGATTCTACTAAAAATGATTGTCTCGTCAGCAAGTTTATAGATGGTATTTGAACTATACCTAGCCACAGTCATGAGTATATAGAGAGAGTAGTTCACTGGGCTAAGCACACACCCCTGAGATGTGTTGATAGTCAACGAGGAAGAGAAATCATCAATCCACACAGATTGTGGTGTTATAATTAGGAAGTCGAGGATCCAATTTTAGAGAGAGGTACAGAGGCCAAGTTTCTGTAACTTAGTAAAAAGGATTGTGGGAATGATGGTGTTAAACTCTGAGCTATAGTGAACGAACAGGTGTTTGTATTGTCCGTGTGATCTAAGGCCATATGAAGAACCATTGAGATTATGTCAATTGCTGACCTATTTGTGGCAATAGGCAAATTGCAACGGGTCTAGGTCCTTGCTGAGGGAGGATTTCATTCTAGCCATGACCAACCTCTGAAAGCATTTCATCACCATCGATGTGAGTGCTTCTGGGTGATGATCATTAAGGCAGCTCACACCACTCTTCTTAGGCACTGGTATAATTGTTGCATTTTTGAAGCAGATGGGAACTTCAGACCATAGTAGTGAGAGGCTGAGAAAGTTCTTGAATACTCTCACCAGTTGGTTGGCATAATTTTTCAGAGCCTTACCAGGTATTCCATTTGGACCTGCCGCCTTTTGAGGGTTCACCCTCCTTATAAATGGCCTACTATCGGCCTCTGAGACAGAGATCACAGGGTCATCGGGTATAGCAGGGATCTTCACAGCTGTAGTTATATTCTCCCTCTCAAAGTGAGCATAGAAGGCGTTGAGTTCATCTGGTGGTGAAGCATCACTGCCATTCATGCTATTGGGTTTTACTTTCTAGGAAGTAATGTCTTACAAACCCTTTCAGAGTAATCGTGCATCAAATATTGCCTCCAACCTCCCTCAGAATTGTCTCTTTGCTCTTGAAATAGCCCTCTGCAAGTCATGCCTGGTTTTCTTATACAGACTTTGGTCACTAGATTTAAATGCCACAGATCTAGCCCTCAAGACAACGTACTTCCTGGTTCAACCATTGTTTTTGGTTTGGGATTGTACAGCAAGTTTTCGCAGGCACACACTTATCCACACAGGTTTTAAGGAAGTAGGTAACAACTGCGGCATACTCATCCAAATTTGAAGATTAATCCCTGAATGCAGTCCAGTCTGCCAATTCAAAGAAGTCCTTTAAGTGTTCCTGCTCTTCCCTTGGTCATACCTTCTTGGTCCTCACTACTGGTGCTGCAGTCTTCAGTCTCTGTCTATACTCGGGGAGTAAAAGTACAGCCAGGTGATCAGACTTTCCGAAGTGAAGGCATGAAATAGTACGGTTGGCATTCTTGAATGTGGTGTAACAATGGTTCAGTGAGTTTCTTCTGTACTACAAGTGATATGTTGATGGTAATTATTTAGTGATTTTTTTCTGTTTTCCAGGCTGGCCTGGTTAAAATCCCCCAAAAGGAAGACATCCAGGTGCGCTGTTTCTTGCATATTGATCCCATTGCTCAGATCATCTAAAGCCTGCTTGACGTTGGTCTGAGGTGGAACGTATACCTAAGAACATAAGGAATAGGAGCAGGAATAGGCCATCTAGCCTGCTGATCCTGCTCTGCCATTTAATAAGATCATGGCTGATCTGACCATGGATTCATCTCCATCTATTGCTTTTCCCCCATTACCCTTAATTCCCCTACTATGCAAAAATCTATCTAACCTCATCTTAAATATATTTACTGAGGTAGCCTCCACTGCATCATTGGACAGAGAATTCCAAGATTCACTATGCTCTGGGAGAAGTAGTTCCTCCTCATCTCCGGCATAAATCTACTCCCCTGAATCTTGAGGCTATGTCCCCTAGTTCAAGTTTCACCTATCAGTGGAAACAACTTTCCTGCCTCTACCTTATTTTTCCCTTTCATAAATTTGTTTCTATAAAATCTCCTCTCATTCTTCTGAGTTCCAATGAGTACAGTTCCAGGCGACTCAACCTCTCCTTATAGTCTTAACCTCATCTGTGGAATCATCCTGGTGAACCTCCTTTTCTTTCAGATGCCTGGCTATTTCTTCTTTAATAGCTTCAAGCATTTTTCCAAATACAAATGTTAAACTAACTGGCCTATACAGGTTTCCCCCGCCATCCGAAGGTAGAGCGTTCCTATGAAACGGTTCGTAAGCCGGAATGTCGTAGAGCGAAGAAGCAATTACCATTTATTTATATGGGTAAATTTTGTGAGCGTTCGCAGACCCCAAAATAACCTACCAAGTCATGCCAAGTAACACATAAAACCTAAAATAACAGTAACATATAGTAAAAGCAGGAACGCTATGATAAATACACAGCTTATATAAAGTAGAAATACTTTTCCGCAATCATTGTCTGAACTGTTCTCCGTAGTGAAAATCGCACGCAAGCCCTCTCCAGTAACCTTTAAGCTATGAAGCTGCCAAATCATACCAGGTAACACGTAAAAATACACAGCCGATATAAATTAGAAATAATGTATGTACAGTGTAGTATCATTTACCGGAACTGGGACACTGATGGTGGTGTGTTAGGCTGAGCTGTTGGAGTTTGGGTGGTGCTGTGGCCCCCACCCTCCGGGCAGCGACCTGATACCAATCTGCGAAGCGTGCAGGGTACAGTGGTAGCCGGGAGGCACACAGCACATCTTTAAGAAAAAAGCCGAAATAAACAAGCTAATTAATTAGGTGCCACCCGGTACGTCATTGTCGGCCCAGATCAGAGGCAATTGTCGATTGCTCGGGGCGCGCCTGCATTTTTCATAACAGAAAACGCCTTCTGTTAGCGAAAATAGGGTACTAATGTAGGTCTTTCGTAACTGAGGTTTGGTAAAGCGAACGTTCGAAAAGCGGGGGATACCTGTAGTTACCTGCCTTCCGCTTGCATCCTTTTTTGAACAATGTTATGACATTCGCCTTTTTCCAATCTGCCGGGACCTGCCCAGAGTCTGGAGAATTTTGGTAAATTATCACCAAAACCTCTACTATAACTTCAGCCATTTCTTTCAGTACCCTGGGATGCATTCCATCAGGACCAGGGGATTTGTCTGTCTTCAGGCCCACAAGTTTGCTCAGCATTACCTCTTCAGTGATAGCTATTGTATCGAGGTCCTCGCCTCCCATCGCATCCATAACATATCTCTTTGGCATGTTAGACATGTCCTCTACTGTGAAGACCAACACAAAATGGTCATTCAAAGCCTCTGTCATTTCCTCATTATCCAATATCAATTCCCCCTACTCGTCCCTCTAAGGGACCTACATTCACTTTAGCCACCCTTTTCAGCTTCATATAATTATAAAAAGTTTTACTATCCATTTTTATATTTTGTGCAGTTTTTTTCATAATTATTTTCTTTCTTTATTGCTTGCTTTGTGGTTCTTTGCTGCTTTTTAAGATCTTCCCAATCTTCCAGTTTCCCACTACTCTTCGTGACTTTGTACACACAAGCATTTAGTTTGATGCTGCCTTTTATTTCCTTAGTTACCCAAGTCTGGATCTCCTCACCCTTACTGTTCTTGCTTTTAACTGGAATATACTTTTGAGCACCGTGAAAAATCTCTTTGAAATTCTTCCACTGTTCTTCAACTGTCCCAGCATATAGTCTGTGGTTTCCAATCTACACTAGCCAAATCCTCCCTCATCCCATTGTAGTATCCATTGTTTAGGCATAATACACTGGTTTTAAATTGAACTATTACACTCTCCATTCGTGTGAGAAACTCAATCATACTGTGATCACTCTTTCCAGGAGGATCCCTAACTACAAGATCACTAACTTTACCTATCTCGTTGCATAGAACCAGATCTAAGATAGCACGTTCCCTTGTAGGTTCGGTAACATGCTGTCAAGAAAGCCATCACGGATGCATTCTCAAGACTGTCTCGACCAAATTGTTTCACCAAATCTATGTGCAAGTTAAAGACCCCCATGATAATTGCTGTTCCATTCTTACATGCCTCAAATTTTTCCATTTATTGCCTGTGCCACTGTAACGTTATTATTTGGTGTCCGATAGGCAACTCTCACCAGTGATTTTTTTCCCTTTACTAATCCTAATCTCTAGCCAGATGGATTCACCATTCTGCTCCTTAGATCTTGTTTTGTCCCTCACTATCGCCCTGATCTCATTCTTAATTAAGAGCATTACCCCACTTCCCTTGCCTTCCTGCCTATGCGCTTCCAAAATTATTATAGAAATCTCCTATGGCACTTAATTGTGAGATATTGCAGGTCTGGTGAGCACACTGATACATTTGTGCACCAAGAGGAGTTGATCATGAGGCATACACCTCCACCTCTGCTTTTGAGAGACTCGATAGTCCTATCCCCATGGTGTACAGTATAGTAAACCCGTCCATCTGAATTGCGGCATCCAGTATGGAAGGGGGCAATCAGATCAGGATTAGAATCAGGTTTACTATTACTGGCATGCGTCGTGAAATTTGTTAATTTAGCAGCAGCAGTTCAATGCAATATATAATATAGAATAAAAGAAAAATAAGTAAATAAATCAATTACAGTATACATATGATGAATAGATAAAATCGTTCAAAAACCAAATAATATATATTTAAACAGGCAGGTAGTGTTCACTGGTTCAGTGTTTATTTAGGAAACGGATGGTAGTGGGGAAGTTGTTCCTGAATCGCTGAGTGTATGCCTTCAGGTTTCTGTACTTCCTACCTGATGGTAACAATGAGCAAAAGGCATGCCTTGGTGCTGGAAGTGCTTAATAATGAATGCTGCCTTTTTGAGACACCGCTCCTTGAGGATGTCCTGGGTACTTTGTAGGCTGGTACCCAAGATGGAGCCGACTAACTTTACAAACCTCTGCACGACCAGGATTCTGTGAAACAAAGGATGCACGCGGTCCTAATGTCCCTCTGTACAGCGCCGTAGCTCTGAGATCTTCGATCTTGTTTACTAGGGACTTTACGTTTGCTAGCACGATAGTCGGTATTGGGAGTCTAAAACCCCGCTTCTTTAAACGTACTCATTTCCCTGACCTGCAACTACGTTTCCTGCGAGAAGTCCGGCCACAATCACATTACGAAGGGTCTCGGCCTGAAACGTCGACTGCACCTCTTCCTAGAGATGCTGCCTGGCCTGCTGCGTTCACCAGCAACTTTGATGTGTGTTGCTTGAATTTCCAGCATCTGCAGAATTCCTGTTGTTTGTGATCACATTATTTCCGTTGGTTTTAAGCAGCGATAGTTTTTTTTTCAATCGCAGTTAAAATATCTTTATCAACCGTACGGCCGTGGAAGCATTTATGATTCTCAGCTGCGTCGGGGTGAAATGGGAATATTTAATTTTATTCATTGAGATCCATTGAGCTGCTCGAGATCGCTGGAAGGCGCCCCGGATCTGTAATCTTTTAAAATTTTGCTTATCACATTTCCTCTGAGTCGGACGTTTGAACACCTAGGTCCCTCTGCATCAGAACGCACTTCCCCCACGTTAAACATTTGCTGGAGCTTTGTACAGCCATAACATATCTATCGCTTCGTAGCCGATTTATGAACTCTTCAAACTAAACTTGTTTTCCTGCTTATACTGTCGTGGCCTAAAATGTATATAAAATGCCATTTTATATGCATCAAGTTGTTTCATAATCACGATATTAGCATCAATGTTAAAGATGGACGGTGACTTCCATATACTGGTAAAGGTTTTGCACTTGAGATCATTCGGGTTGGTTTCCCAATGTAAGATTTTTTTTTACGGCAAGCTTTCGCTACACTTTCGTTTATGTTTAAAATGTTTTCCGGGTACTGTTGTGATGCATCATAAACTACGGTTTCTTCAGGTACAGTTTTTGTTTTTCGGCTCTTTCTCACCCCCCCCCCCCCCAACGAGCCAATCGGAATATGCTTGTAGGCGGGATGTTGAGTGGAATGCGGTCAATCATTGACGTTGCTTCTGGTCTGTGGTAACCAATGAAAGCATTTGATGCTCTCAGTTTGCGACGGGGTACTTGAGACTGCACACGGAAATAGAAGCCGGGCTGGCCGTAGCTGCACAAACATTTGGGGGTTGCGTTTGTTCTTTCACGTCTAGAGAGCTGGATAAAAATTCGGGATTTGCGAAGCTACGCCGAAGCCTGGAGATTTAACGTGATTTGTTGTTCAGCCACCGCCAGTTCAGGTAAATTGGTTATAATGCGGAGCGGCAATAGTATCTTAAATGGATTTGCTAATATTTTTGGTAGAGCGTTTTAATCACTACTCGTCTTTTGTATTTTTGAATTGGCCTATGAATAAACACACTATAAACCAGGACATGGAGTGAAACTTCGCTAATTGGGTGAATATTTTGAGTGTATTCATGTTGACTCCTGATGAATTCTAAATGTATTGGAGATGTAATTACGTAAAAAATGTGTTTTGAAGTGATATTCAAAATAGTATTTACGGTTTCTGTGGCTACTAGGCTGACCAGAGAATTTGTGATTTTTGCTAGAATTATTGAAACCACTAACTTGAGTCAGATATTTAAGATTGGGGTATGGGATATTTCCAAGTCAGTATCTCATCCCGCTGTGAAGTCCAAAATGAGAAGGCAGAAGTTGTCAAATTCAAGTTACCCCCCCCCCTCCATTGGATCAGTTACTACTGATAGTTAATTAAAAACCTTTCTTACAGCTTTAGTCTTGCTCCTTCTTGTCAATATACTGCAGCACAAAAACAGGCTCTTCATCCCATCTAGTCCATGCCAACCTGATGTTCTGCCTTATTCCATCTATTTGGACCAGGTCTTTCCAAATCCCTCCCATCCATGTACTTGTCCGAGATCCTCTTAAGTAAGACCATAAGACATAGGAGCAGAATTAGGCCATTTGGCCCATCGAGGGTGATCCATTTCCTTCTCTATCCCTTTGTGCCCTGACTAATCAAGAACCTATCAATCTCTGCTTTAAATATACCGAATAACTTGGCCTCCACGGCTGCCTGTGGTATCAAATTCAATATATTAACCACTTTGGCTAAAGAAATTCCTCTTCATCTCTGTTCTAAATGAAGCGTTGCTCAATTCTGAGGCTGTGCCCTCTGGTCTTTGACTTCCCCTGTCATAGGATACATCCTTTCCACATTTACTCTATCAACATTTGATAAGTTTCTTTTTCTTTTTCAATGTTTTTATTAGTTTCTACATAGAAGAATACACAGTACAAGAAAGTGTATATAGAAGGTCAAAAAATTTTTTAAAAAACTACCATTTACATTATATCTATTCGTAACAATCTCATTACCCCGTATTCATGTAAGTTAGTCAATAGTTATATTGAAATATACTAATTTATTACAAAAAAAGAGTCTAACCCCTACCAAGACTGAAGCTGTTTATTAAGGAGAAAAAAGGTAAAATACCTTCTCGTATAATAAAAAAATAATAATAGCCAACATCTGAACTTAAGCAATGAATTGAGGGTTTTGAAAGTAATTCAGAAAGTCTTGACGAGATTCAGAAATTGAACAACGAATCTTCTCTAAATCAGAGCACGCATAATGTCACATAGCCATTGAGCATGAGTAGAAGGAACAAAATCTTTCCATTTAAACAAAAGCGGCCTCCTAGCTATAAGAGAGCTAAAGGCCAAAAATGTAAATCGGATGTTTTCAGCTTGATATCTTGTTCTGCAACAATATTGAAGAGGGTCGTCAGAGGATTAGGCTTAAAATTAACTTTGAAAAGTAAAGAAAAAGTTTGGAAAAACTTCCTTCCAATATTTTTCAAGACACGGACAAGTCCAAAACATTTAAATTAATGAAGCTTCTCCATTATTACATCTGTCACAGTAGGGAGATATATCCGAATAAAAACAAGATAGCTTAGCTTTAGTCATATGGACTCTATGTACCACCTTAAATTGTATGAGGGAATGGCGAGCACATAGCGATGACGTATTAACCAATTTAAAAATTTCATTCCAAGTTTCCTGAGATATTGATGTCTGTAAATCTTGTTCCCGGGGATGTTTCAATGAGATCCTTCTTTCATTCTTCTGAATTCCAGTGAGTCCAGGCCCAGTGTCATCAAATGCTCCTCATATGATAAGCCTTTCAATCCTGAATAATTTCTGTGAAGTCCTTTTGGTCCCTTTCTTCAATAGAACATAGAAATCTACCGCACATTACAGGCCCTTTGGCCCACAATGTTGTACTGACCATGTAACCTACTCTAGGAACTACCTGGAATTTCCCTGCCGCATAGCCCTCTATTTTTCTGAGCTCCATGTACCTGTCTAAGAGGCTCTTAAAAGACCCTATTGTATAAGGGGCACAAAGCTGCTTAAGGTGCTCCAAGTGAGGCCTCACTGGTGCTTTAAAGCCTAAACATTATATCCTTGTTTTTATATTCTAGTCCTCCTGAATTGAATGCTAACATCACATTTGCCTTTCTCACGAGCTTCTCCACCTGTAAATTAACCTTTGGGGAATCCTGCATGAAGACTCCCATGTCCTTTTGCATTTCAGTTTTTTGATTTTTTTTTTCTCCATTTAGAAAATAGTCTATACTTTTATTTCTTCTACCAAAGTGTATGACTGTACGATTCCTGCCACTGTTCCATTTTCTGCTTCTTTGCCCCATTCCCCTAATCTATCCACGTCCTTCTGCAGGCTGCCTGCTTCTTCAACACTATTTGCCTCTCCACCCACCTTTGTGTCAACCACAGACTTGGCCACAAAGTCATCAATTCCGTCATCCAAAACATTGACATATAACTTAAAAAGAAGCAATTCCAACACAGACCCTTGTGGGACACCACTAGTCACCAGCAGCCAATCAGAAAAGGATATCTTTATTCCCACTCTTTGCCTTTTGCCAATCAGCCAATGTTCTATCCATGCCAGAATCTTTTCTGTAATACCATGAGCTTACAGCTTGTTACACAGCCTCATTGTGGCACCTTGTCAAAGGCTTCTGAAAATTCAAGTACACAACATCCACTGATTCTCCTTTTTCTATCCTGCTTGTTATTTCTTCGAAGAATTCCAACAGATTTGTCAGGAAAGATTTCCCTTTAATAAAACAATGTTAACTTTGGCCTATTTTATCATGTGCCTCCAAATATCCCGAAACCAAATCTTTAATAGTCGACTCTAATGTCTTCCCAACCACTAATTGGCCTATGGTTTTCTTTCTTCTGCCTCTCTCCCTTGAAGAACGGAGTGACATTTGCACTTTTACATTCCTCCCGAATCATACCAAAATCCATTGATTCTTGAAAGATCATTACTAATGCCTCCACCATCTCTTCAGCCACCTATTTCAGAACCCTGGAGTGTAGACGATCTGGTCCAAGTGACTTATCTACCTTCAGACCTTTTGAGTTTTACAAGCACCATCTCCCTAGTACAGTCGGCCCTCCTTATCTGTGAGGGATTGGTTCTGGGACCCCTCGCGGATACCAAAAAATGTGGATGCTCAAGTCCCTTATTCAACCTGTCTCAATGCGGTGGACCTTAGGACCCAGTAGAACCCTGGACCTTATTTAACCTGTCTTAGTGCAGTGGGCATTAGGACCCGGCGGCGGAGCTCTGAATCCGCAGTGTTTCTGTTCACGAAAATAATCATGATTGCAATTTAAAATAAAGTGGAAATAATAAAGCGATCAGAAAGAGGTGAAACGCTGTTGGTCATTGGAAAAATGTTAGGCTACAGTCGGTCAATGATCAGAACAATTTTAAAGGATAAAATGAGAAAGGCCTTGCCCGATTAAAGCAACAATTATTACTAAGCAACCCAGTGGTTTAATTATTGGGTTTTGGGGTTTTGAGTTTTTGATCCTCCACATCAACCCGGCAGGGATAGACAGCGTGCTCGGGAGCGATCTGTCACTGGATCCAACTCGGGAACTTTTGTTCCCGAGCTCGGCACTGAAACATACGTTTCTTAAATATTTTATATGCATAGAAAGGTAAAATATATACTAAGACAAACGTTTGACTAACTGACACTAAATAATACCGGATGTACCTGTTTCAACTTAGTAAGAGAACTTCCGTTTTTTTTCTCTATCCCGATCCACGATAACCTACGCACATCCTCCCGTATACTTTAAATCATCTCTAGATTACTTGTAATATCTAATACAATGTAAATGCTATGTAAAATAGTTGTTATACTGCATTGTTTAGGGAATAATGACAAGAAAACAGTCTGTACATGTTCCAACAACAAGTGCTAGAAGAGCACTTCTGGGTTTTCTCGATTCGCGGTTGGTTGAATTCACGCATGCGGAACTCGCGGATAAGGAGGGCCAACTGTATTGGCAATTTCATTGACATTTGCCCCCAACACACACTAAATTCTGACATACTGCTAGTATTTTCCCCAGTGAAGAAGACTGTTGCAAAATACTTAATTCAGTTCTTTTCACTTATTTCCCTTGTGGCTTTTTCCAGTTGCCTTTTGTTGTTTTTAAAAGCTTCCCAATCCTCTAAATATCCAATAATTTGTGCTGTATTACATGCTCTCTCTTTGGCTTTTATATTGGCTTTGACTTCTGTTGTCAGCCATGGTTGCATCATCCTGCCTTTAGAATACTTCTTCCTATTTGGGATGTATCTATCATGTGCCTTCTGAATTGCTCCCAGAAACTTCAGCCATTGGTCTGTCATCATTCTTGCTAGTGTTCCGTTCCAATGAGTTTTGGCCAGCTCCTCTGCCATGGCTCTGAAATTCCTTTTGTAATGCTGATATATCTGAATTTAGCTTCGCTTTCTCAAGTCTCAGGGTAAATTCGATCATATTATGCTCACTTTACCCTAAGGGTTCTTTTGTCTTCAGCTCGCTAATCAATTCTGGTTCATTACACAACACCCAATCCAGATTAACTCAACTACGAGCTGCTCTAAAAAGCCATCTTATAGGCATTCTACAAATTCCCCCTCTTGGGATCCAGCACTAACTTAGTTGTCCCAGTCTGCACACATATTAAAATCCTGCATGACTTTTGTAACATTGCACTTTCTCTCTCCGGTTGTAATTTGTAGACTTGAAGGTCTGTATATAACTCCCATCAGGGTCTTTTTTTGCCCTTGCAGCTTCTTAGCTCTACCCACAATGATTTTACAGCTTTCGATCTTATGTCACCACCTTCTAATGATTTATTTCATTTTTTTTTACTAACAGAGGCACTCCACCCCCCTGCTTATATCTGCCTGTCTTTTAGGTACTCTGTATCCTTGGACATAAAGCACCCAGCTATAATCTTCTTTCAGCCATGATTCAGTGATGCCTACAATGTCATATATGCCAATCTGCAGAAGTACTATAAGTATATACCTTATTCCATATAGTGCATACATTCAAATATAACACCTTCAGTCCTGTATCCATCACCACATTTGGTTTTGTTCCCCCTTACACTGCAGTTCATTTTGTTAACTGTAGTTTTGCCTTATCATCAGGCTGTCATCAGTCATCAGTCTCACCACACACTGCCTCTGTTTGTAAACCAACTACCCCACCCTCAGCCTTAACACTCCGGTTCCCATCCCCCTGCCCCCCCCCCCCCCCCGCCAAATTAGTTTAAGCCCTACCACACAGCTCTAGCACACCTGCCCTCAAGGATGTTGATCCTGCTCTGGTTAGGGTATAACCCACCTCTTTTGTGCAGGTTGTACCTTCCCCAGAAGAGATCTCACTGATCAGAAAACTGAACCCTGCACTTTGCTCCAGTTCCTTATCCATGCATTCATCTGCCTAATCGTCCTAGTCTTGCCCTCAGTGGTGTGTGGCATAGGTAGCAATCCAGAGGTAATTACCCTAGAGGTCCTGCTTTTTGGCTTTCTCCCTAGCTCCTTAAAATCTCTCTTCAGGTCCTCCTCACCTTTCCTACCTATGACGTTGGTGCCAATATGTCACAAGACTTCTGGCTGCTCAGCTCACTCTTCCCCTTTAGAATGCTGTGGACCTAATCCGCAACATCCCTGAGCCTGCCGCCTGGGAGGCAGCATGTCTATCGTCCAGGTGTATTCTCTTTCACATCCATAGAATCTGGTCTCTATTCCTCTAACTATGGATCTCTTATCTCTAATGCAGTCCTCTTCAACTCTCTTCTGAGGTACAGCATCGGACTCAGTGCCACAGTATCCAAAGTGGTATACTCATTATTGAGGGGAATGGTTACAGGAGTACTCTGCACTGGCTGTCTATTTCTTCTGACAGTCACCAGTTACCTGCCTCCTGCAACCCAGGGGTGACTGCCTCCCTGTGGCTCCTACCTCTCATTCCTCAGTCTCACATATGAGCCAAAGGTTATCGAGCTGCAGCTCCAGTTCCTTCGCGTGTTCTCTGAGGAGCTGCAGATCAGTGCACCTGGTGCAGATGTGGTTATCTGAGAGGCTGGCGCCTCCCAGAATTCCCACATCTCATGTAGAAGAAACACAGCCCCTTGGAGCCCATTGTCGCTGTACTAACTGCCCTAACAGGCAAGGAATGAAGAAGAAGAAGAAACTGGTCAAATATTTACCTTGCTGAAGCCCGATGAGTCAAAGCCACTCCTGAACTGGCCCACTGACACAATGGCTCCTCTGCTTGTCCCTGCCTTATTTTTATTCGCACTTTATTTGTTCACAGATTGGGTATAGTCCAACTTGAATGTTACATTTGAACCCACATTCTGCTGGCAGCTTGTTCCACATTTGCACCACCTTTTCAATGAAGAAGTTTCCTCTCAGATTCCTCTTAAATATTTTACTTTTCACCCTAAAGTTGTTACTCTAGTTCTAGGCTCACCTATCCTGAAGGGAGAAAGACTACATGTATTCTCCCTATCTATATGCCTCCTAATTTTGTATAGATCTTTGGGATCTCTCCACATTCTCTTGTGCTCTGGGAGTAAAGTCCTAACCTGTACAACCTTTCCCTATACTTCAGATCCTCAAGCACCGGCAACCTACTGGTAAATTTTCTTTGCTCTCCTTCAAGCTTATTAATATTTATCCTGTAGACAGATGACCAGAACTGCCACAATATTCCAAATTTGGACTCATCAATTTACTAATTTCATTGGCCATTGATTTTTTTTTCCCATTGATTGTATTGTATTTCTCTGTACATTGTGAATGTACTCAAGAAAATGAATATGTGTATGATGACGTAGGTATTTTGATAATTAATTAACTTCGAACTAATGTCTTATACAACTTCAATATTTATTTATTGATATACAGCATGGAATAGGACCTTCCGGCTCTTCGAGCTGTGCCCCCCAGCGAATTTTTTTTTCCCACCCTCTCCACCCCTCCCCCAATTTAATCCTAGCCTAATCACAGGGCAGTTTACATTGACCAATTAACCTACCGATTGGTAACTGGGAGCCTGGAAGAAACCTACGCAGTCACAGGGAGAATGTACAAACTCCTCACAGCAGCGATGGGAATTGAATTCAGATTGCTGATAATGTGAAGTGTCACAATGCTACTGCGCTGCCCCAATGTAACATCTCCATTTATGTACATGGTGTTTTGATTTATGAAGGCCAATGTGCCCAAAACTCTCCATGACCTTGTCTACCTGTGATGCCACTTTCATAGCCCCTTTG
This sequence comes from Mobula birostris, assembly GCF_030028105.1. NCBI lineage: Eukaryota > Metazoa > Chordata > Chondrichthyes > Myliobatiformes > Myliobatidae > Mobula > Mobula birostris. The sequence continues at coordinate 51,120,624 of NC_092383.1, read as the reverse complement.
TTTTATGGAACACCTTAGTGCTGACCATTCACTAGGTAAGTCTTAGCTTGGGTTTTCTTCCAAAACAGAAATACCTCACACTTGTGTGCGTTAAATTCCATCTTCCATTTTTCAGCTAATTTTCCCAGCTGGTCAAAGTTCAAAGTGAATTTATTAAAGTACATACATGTCACCATATACATACAACCCTGAGATTCACTTCCTTGTGGGCATACTCTAAATCTAATAATCTAATAGAAGCAAGGAAAGACCACATCAACAAAGTGGACAACCAGTGTGCAAAAGGCTACAAATTCTGTATAAACAAAAGAAAGAAAGGAAGAAAAAATAGTAATAATAAATAAACAGATATCAAACCACATCTCAGTAAAACACAGAACAATACATATCATCTGCCTCATTTCCCTTCAATACATCAATCTTGCCCTTGGGTCCTCGACTTTTGTTCTGCAGTGACTGCACATTTGCTAACAAGATTCTTGGTAGAGGGGGCCTCATCCCTCTGTTTCAGCTGGCTTGAAGTCCTCCCCCTTCCCCCTCCACCTCTCCCCCCACCCCCGGGCATGGTGATGAACCTTTATCTGCTTAAGAGCCTTACCTGCTTGCTTGAGAGTCAGAGAGCAGAGGACAGGAAATTGGGTCACTGTCAGGCGAGGGAAGAGTAAACGGCAGGCAGAACAGGGTTCCCCTGTGGCCATTCCCCTCAACAACAAGTATACCGCATTGGATACTGTTGCGGGGGATGACTTACCTGGGACAAGCTGCAGTAGCCGTTTCTCTGGCACGGAGTCTGGCTCTGCAGTGCAGAAGGGAGGGTGGAAAAAGAGGACAGCGGTAGTGATATGGGATTCGGTAGTTAGAGGTGCAGATAGGAGGTTCTGTGGTCATGACAGAGAATCCAGGATGGTTTGTTGCCTCCCGGGTGCCAGGGTCAAGGATGTCTCTGATCGCTTGCATGACATTCTGAAGTGGGACGGTGACCAGCCAGATGTCGTGGTGCACATCGGTACCAATGACATAGCAGGGAAGAGTGAGGAGGTCCTGGACAGTGAGTATAGAGAGCTTGGTAGGAAGTTGAAAAGCAGGACCTCAAAGGTGGTAATCTCAGGATTGCTACCTGTGCTTGGTGCCAGTGAGGGTAGGAATAGGATGCTCTGGAGGATGAACAAGTGGCTGAGGAACTGGTGTAGGGGGCAGGGTTTCAGATTTCACGATCATTGGGACCCCTTCTGGGGCAGGTGGGACCTGTACAAGAGAGACGGGTTACACTTGAACTACAGGGGGACCAATATCCTTTCAGGGAGGTTTGTTAATGCTATTGGGGAGGCTTTAAACTAGATTTGCAGGGGGATGGGAGCCAGAGTGCCAGAGCTGACAGTGTGGCTGGGGTGAAAATAAATGATGTTGAAAGTTCAAGCAAATTCGCTGATAGAAAGGTTGTGAGTGGTGGTAAAAATCTTCTGAGGTGTATATATTTCAATGCTAGGAGTATTGCGGGGAAGGCGGATGAGTTGAGGGCGTGGATTGACATGTGGAATTATGACGTTATAGCAATTAGTGAAACTTGGCTACAGGAGGGGTAGGACTGGCAGCTTAATATTCGAGGCAGAGGAATGAAAGGTGGGGGAGTAGCATTGCTTGTTAGGGAAAATATTACAGCAGTGCTCAGGCAGGACAGATTAGAGGGCTTGTCTACTGAGTCCTTATGGGTGGAGCTGAGAAACAGGAAAGGTATGGCCACATTAGTGGGATTGTATTACAGACCACCCAATAGTCAACGAGACTTGGAAGAGCAAATCTGCAGAGAGATAACAGGCAACTGCAGGAAACATAAAGTTGTGGTGGTAGGGGATTTTAATTTTCCATACATTGATTGGGACTCCCATACTGTTAGGGGTATAGATGGTTTAGAGTTTGTAAAATGTGTTCAGGAAAGTTTTCTAAATCAATATATAGGGGGACCAACTAGAGGGGATGCAATATTGGATCTCCTGTTAGGAAACGAGTTAGGACAAGTGACGGAGGTCTGTGTAGGGGAGCACTTTGGTTCCAGTGATCACAACACCATTAGTTTCAATTTGATCATGGACAAGGATAGATCTGGTCCTAGGGTTGAGGTTGTGAACTGGAAGAAGGCCAAATTTGAAGAAATGAGAAAGAATCTAAAAAGTGTGGATTGGGACAGGTTGTTCTCTGGCAAAGATGTGATTGGTAGGTGGGAAGCCTTCAAAGGGAAAATTTTGAGAGTGCAGAGTTTGTATGTTACTGTCAGGATTAAAGGCAAATTGAATAGGAATAAGGAACCTTGTTTCTCAAGGGATATTGCAACTCTGATAAAGAAGAGGGAGTTGTATGAAATGTATAGGAAACAGGGAGTAAATCAGGTGCTTGAGGAGTATAAGAAGTGCAAGAAAATACTTAAGAAAGTAATCAGGAGGGCTAAAAGAAGACATGAGGTTGCCTTGGCAGTCAAAGTGAAGGATAATCCAAAGAGCTTTTACAGGTATATTAAGAGCAAAAGGATTGTAAGAGATAAAATTGGTCCTCTTGAAGATCAGAGTGGTCGGCTATGTGCAGAACCAAAGGAAATGGGGGAGATCTTAAATAGGTTTTTTGCGTCTGAATTTACTAAGGAAACTGGCATGAAGTCTATGGAATTGAGGGAATCAAGTAGTGAGATCATGGAAACTGTACAGATTGAAAAGGAGGTGCTTGCTGTCTTGAGGAAAATTAAAGTGGATAAATCCCCGGGACCTGACAGAGTGTTCCCTCGGACCTTGAAGGAGACTAGTGCTGAAATTGGGGGGGCCCTGGCAGAAGTGTTTAAGATGTCACTGTCTACGGGTGAGGTGCTGGAGGATTGGAAAGTGGCTCATGTTATTCCGTTGTTTAAAAAAGGATCGAAAAGTAATTCGGGAAATTATAGGCTGGTGAGTTTAATGTCGGTAGTAGGTAAGTTATTGGAGGGAGTACTAAGAGACAGAATCTACAAGCATTTGGATAGACAGGGACTTATTAGGGAGAGTCAACATGGCTTTGTGCATGGTAGGTCATGTTTGACTGATCTATTGGAGTTTTTCGAGGAGGTTACCAGGAAAGTGGATGAAGGGAAGGCAGTGGATATTGTCTACATGGATTTCAGTAAGGCCTTTGACAAGGTCCTGCATGGGAGGTTAGTTAGGAAAATTCAGTCGCTAGGTATACATGGAGAGGTGGTAAATTGGATTAGACATTGGCTCAATGGTAGAAGCCAAAGTGGTGGTAGAGAATTGCTTCTCTGAGTGGAGGCCTGTGACTAGTGGTGTGCCACAGGGATCAGTGCTGGGTCCATTGTTATTTGTCATCTATATCAATAATCTGGATGATAATGTGGTAAATTGGATCAGCAAATTTGCTGATGATACAAAGATTGGAGGCGTAGTAGACAGTGAGGAGGATTTTCAGAGCCTGCAGAGGGACTTGGACCAGCTGGAAAAATGGGCTGAAAAATGGCAGATGGAGTTTAATACAGACAACTGTGAGGTATTGCACGTTGGAAGGACAAACCAAGGTAGAACATACAGGGTTAATGGTAAGGCACTGAGGAGTGCAGTAGAACAGAGGGATCTGGGAATACAGATACAAAATTTCCTAAAAGTGGCGTCACAGGTAGATGGGGTCGTAAAGAGAGCTTTTGGTACATTGGCCTTTATTAATCAAAGTATTGAGTATGAGAGCTGGAATATTATGATGAGGTTGTATAAGGCATTGGTGAGGCCGAATCTGGAGTATTGTGTTCAGTTTTGGTCACCAAATTACAGGAAGGATATAAATAAGGTTGAAAGAGTGCAGAGAAGATTTACAAGGATGTTGCCAGGACTTGAGAAACTCAGTTACAGAGAAAGGTTGAATAGGTTAGGACTTTATTCCTTGGAGCGTAGAAGAATGAGGGGAGATTTGATAGAGGTATATAAAATTATGATGGGTATAGATAGAGTGAATGCAAGCAGGCTTTTTCCACTGAGGTAAGGGGAGAAAAAAACCGGAGGACATGGGTTAAGGGTGAGGGGGGAAAAGTTTAAAGGGAACATTAGTGGGGGCTTCTTCACACAGAGACTGGTGGGAGTATGGAATGAGCTGCCAGATGAGGTGGTAAATGCAGGTCCTTTTTTAACATTTAAGAATAAATTGGACAGATACATGGATGGGAGGTGTATGGAGGGATATGGTCCGTGTGCAGGTCGGTGGGACTAGGCAGAAAATGGTTCGGCACAGCCAAGAAGGGCCAAAAGGCCTGTTTCTGTGCTGTAGTTTCTATGGGTTCTATGGTCCGCTGAGTTCTTTAGAAGCTTGTGAAATTTGTAGTTCATTAAGTCAATTGTATGTTGTTGATGTAGCTGTTTAAAGGGAAATTACTGCAGATACTACAGATTGCCATAAGAGTAACTCTCAGAACGTTGCCATGGTTCATTGGCACCATCTTGATATACTGGACAAGATCATTCTGTTAGCTTTGATAGAATTTCTTGCTGTCCATTGCACCATCAATCTTGCTTTCATCTACAAATTTGCTGATCCAGTTTACCACGTTGTCAACTAAATTATTAGATTAAAAAAAAACATCCAGCACTGAACCCTGCAGTGTGTCACTAATTACAGACTTCCAGTTAGAAAGACAGCTATCTTCTACTTCTCATGCTCTCTATCTTCTCAGTAACTTTCAATTTCCTGGCCCTGACTGCCTCATCTTCACCATGGATGTTCAGTTCTACACTTCAATCTTCCGTCAAGAAAGCCTCAAAGCCCTCTGCCTCCTTCTTAACAAAAGAACAAATGAATCCCCCCTCCTCCACCACCCTTCTCCATATAACCCTGTCACTGGGGCTTGTACACCAACTTGGCTCATTAGCTAACTCTACTAACAGCCAGGTGACTCAGTGGCTAGAAGGCCTCCTTTCATGAGCAATATACGTTTAGGGTCAGTATGATTTGAACGATATATGTTTAGGGTCAGTATGATAATCCAAACAGAAGTATTTGGATGTTCCGATTAAAGGAACCTCAAATTGAGCTAATGCTGTGTAAATATCGCCCATATAGTTATCAGTAGCCAAGAAATGACGAATTGTACACTAGCATAAACTTGTAAAGAAAATATATTTACCAAATTTACAGTTAAAAGAGAAATAAAAGGGCCAATTCAATTAAACCAGTCTAATGTGCACATAAGTGTTGGAGCTCATTTCTGGAGTAGTTTGGGTTGTATCGCTTCACTCGCATGCTGGACCCACTGACTGTGTGAAAGCGCAGGCACAGTCTGAATTACCCGTGAAGGCCATCTTGAATGAACTGGCTGTCTTGGGAGTATTGACCCTTCGACCTTGGAGCCATTCATTTGCACAAAGCACTCTTTGGAACATGGACTCTCCTTCCAACAGCATTCTGTGGCATCTTCCCATCTGCCCCACTTTGTGACAGTTAGTACTTCATTCTCACATTGGTTCTCAGTAATGTTTTTATCTAAAATGTTCACACAGTAATGTCCAGAGCTGGTGAGCTCAGGAGACACTGGCTGTTGAAACATCATTACTTGGTCAATCTCCGTACCCAGTACTGCTCTTGCTTTCTTTTGGGAAGATTTCCTCAAGGGTGGTAATCTCAGGGTTGCTACCTGTGCCATGTGCCAGTGATGGTAAGAATAGGATGCTATGGCGGATGAACACATGGCTGAGGAACTGGTGTAGGGGGCAGGGTTTCAGATTTCACGATCTTTGGGACTTCTTATGGGGCAGGTGGGACCTGTACAAGAGAGATGGCTTACACCTGAACTACAAGGGGACCAATATCCTTACAGCGAGGTTTGTTAGTGCTTTTGGGGAGGGTTTAAACTAGATTTGCAGGGGGATGGGAACCAGAGTGCCACAGCAGATAGTGGAGGGGGGGTGAAAATAAATGATGTTAAAAAAGTTCACGCAGTCACAAATAGAAGGGTTGTGTGTGGTAGTAATAATCTTCTGAGGTGTGTCTATTTCAATGCAAGGAGTATTGTGGGGAAGGCTGACGAGCTGAGGGCGTGAATTGACACATGGAATTACTACATTATAGCCATTTGTGAAACTTGACTGCAGGAGGGGCAGGACTGGCAGCTTAATGTTCCAGGGTTCTGATGTTTCAGATGTGATAGAGGCAGAGGAATGAATGGTGGGGGGGTGGGGGCGGAGGTGGGGTGGTGGCATTGCTAGTCAGGGAAAATGTTACAGAAGTGCTCAGGCAGGACAGATTAGAGGGCTTGTCTTCTGAGGCTATATAGGTGGAGCTGAGAAACAGGAAAGGTATGATCACATTAATGGGGTTGTATCATAGACCACTCAATAGTCAGCGAGAATTGGAGGAGCGAATCTGCAGAGGTAGCAGTCAACTGCAGGAAACATAAAGTTGTGATAGTAGAGGATTTTAATTTTTCACATATTGATTGGAATTCCCATACTGTTAAAGGTCTAGATGGGTTAGAGTTTGTAAAATGTGTTCAGGAAAGTTCTCTAGATCAATATGCAGAGTTACCAACTAAAGAGGATGCAATATTAGATCTCCTATTAGGAAACGAGTTAGGACAGGTGACAGAAGTGTGTGTAGGGGAACACTTTGGATCCAGTGATCACAACACCATTAGTTTCAACTTGATCATGGATAAAGATAGATCTGGTCCTTGGGTTGAGGTTCTAAACTGGAAAAAGGCCAAATTTGAAGAAATGAGAAAAGATCTAAAAAGCATGGATTGGGACAGGTTGTTCTCTAGCAAGGATGTGATTGGTAAGTGGGAGGCCTTCAAAGGAGAGATTTTGAGAGTGCAGAGTTTGTATGTTCCTGTCAGGATTAAAGGCAAAGGGAATAAGAATAAGGAACCTTGGTTCTCAAGGGATATTGGAACTCTGATAAAGAAGAAGAGAGAGATGTATGACATATATACGAAACAGGGAGCAAATAAGGTGCTTGAGGAGTATAAAAAGTGCAACAAAAACTTAAGAAAAAATCAGGAGGGCTAAAAGAAGGCATGAGGTTGCTTTGGCAGTCAAGGTGAAGGATAAGCCGAAGAGCTTCTACAGGTATATTAAGAGCAAAAGGATAGTAAAGGATAAAATTGGTCCTCTTGAAGATCAAAGTGGTCAGCTATATATGGAAGCAAAATATATTTTTTTGCGTCTGTATTTACTAAGGAAACTGGCATGGAGTCAATGGAAATAAGGCAATTAGTGAGGTCATGGAACCTATACAGATTGAAGAGGAGGAGATGCTTGCTATCTTGAGGCAAATCAGAGTAGATAAGTCCCCAGGACCTGAGAGGGTATTCCCTCGGACCTTGAAGGAGACTAGTGTTGAAATTGCAGGGGCCCTGGCAGATATATTTAAATTGTCGGTATTTGTGGGTGAAGTTTGACGTCGGTCATAGGTAAATTATTGGAAGGAGTACTAAAATAAGATCTACAAGTATTTGGATAGATAGGGACTCATTAGGGAGAGTCAACATGGCTTTGTGCGTGGTAGGTCATGTTTAACAAATCTATTAGAGTTCTTCTAGGAGGTTACCAGGAAAGTGGATGAAGGGAAAGCAGTGGATGTTGTCTACATGGACTTCAGTAAGGCCTTTGACAAGGTCCCGCATGGGAGGTTAGTTAGGAAGATTCAGTCGCTAGGTATACATGGAGAGGTAGTAAATTGGATTAGACAATGGTTCAATAGAAGAAGCCAGAGAGTGGTAGTGGAGGATTGCTTCTCTGAGTGGAGACCTGTTACTAGTGGTGTGCCACGGATCAGTGCTGGGTCCATTGTTATTTGTCATCTATATCAATGATCTGGATGATAATGTGGTAAATTGGATCAGCAAATTTGCTGATGATACAAAGATTGGAGGTGTAGTGGACAGTGAGGAAGATTTTCAAGGATTGCAGAGGGATTTGGACCAGCTGGAAAAATGGGCTAAAAAATGGCAGATGGAGTTTAATACAGGCAGGTGTGAGGTTTGTCCTTCCAAAGTGCAGTACCAAGGTAGAACATACAAGGTAAATGGTAAGGCACTGAGGAGGGCAGTAGAACAGAGGGATCTGGGAATACAGATACAAATTTCCCTGAAAGTGGCATCACAGGTGGATAGGGTCGTAAAGAGAGCTTTTGGTACATTGGCCTTTATAAATCAAAGTATTGAGTATAAAAGTTGGAATGTTATGGTGAGGTTATATAAGGCAGGGGGCCCCAACCTTCTTTGCACCGCGGACCGGTTTAATATTGACAATATTTTTGCGAACTGGCCGACTGGGGGTGGGGGTGGTGTTCAAGTAGAGTTAAACTCACCTCAACATGTCTTTTACAGTTAGGGTTGCTAACTTTCTCACTCCCAAATAAGGGACAAAAGTAGCAGTCAAATCCTGGGACACTTTACCCCAGAAAAGACTACCATGACCATGAAGCCTTGCGTGGGCACCTTTGTGCGCATGCGTGACGTGTGCATGTGATGTGCGCATGTGTGTAAGTGCGGATTTTTTTCCCTCCCACATATCTTCACCTTCCCGACTATACTGTATATACATTATTTCTACTTTATATAGGCTGTGTATTTATCATATCACTTGTGCTTTCACTATATGTTAGTTATTTATTTTCGGTTTTATGCGTTATTTGGTATGATTTGGTAGGTTATTTTTTGGGTCTGGGAACGCTCAAAAAATTTTCCCATATAAATTAATGGTAATTGCTTCTTCGCTTCATACCATTTAGGCGCAAAAGGTTTCATAGGAATTTACCTTTGTTAAACTGTAACATAATTATCAACCTTTAACTTTAACTAGAAAATAGTTACAAACAAATAATTTAAAACGTAGACCCAACAAAGTCAAATAAATGCCTTAAGGGAAACACACTCCCCGCCTGACCTTTGTAAGGTCACTGTAAACATGGTATAGAATTTTAGTCTCTAGATCATTCTTTAGGTAGAAGTAGAACGACCTCTGTAACCGGTCTCAGGTTTCCTTTTCAGGGTTGTTGTAAAGATGTGAACCGGTTGACTGCCTGCTCTTTGTTGTTTGGCAAGCGCTGGCATGGTTCTCTGAACGGTAGTGGGGCGACCCATTTGTTCTCTTCGTCTCTAAAGACCTTTGTGTCCATTATTTTTAAGAAGATGGCGTCTTCCACCGATGGAGCAAGTTTATTATCATGCTTAGTTTGAGGGAAGACTGACTGTCCCAGTGTCTTCTCAGTTACTTTAGTATGCTCGTGCCTTTATTGTGCTTCCTTGATACACACAACACTTGTGGAGGGCTGAGAAATTGAATGGCGGCCACTCTCTAGCACGTTAGTCTTCAGCGTGTTAACTGTCGGTTTGTGTACGTTGCCAGGGCACACCTCTCCTATCACCACCCAGCCCAGATCCAGATGTTGGGCGAAGGGGGCATTGTGTGGTCCATTGACCTGCTGCCTGACTTTGTGCACCCTAAGAACGTCTCTTCCGAGCAACAGGAGTACTGCTTCCGGATCCAGTTCTGGGATGTGCTTGGCAATGTGGTGGAGATGGGGCTGGTGTAGCACTGCGCTTGGCGTCGGAATCTCAGATCGGTTATTTAAGATCTCATTGCACTCTAAGAGTGGAGGGAGACTGATGATGACTTTGCCATCCAGCGACTCCAGCTGGAAGCCTTCTGCCTTCCTGCCATATGTTGATGCCAGAGCAAGTTCTGAGGTAGTATGGGAATGGATTACCCTTTACGCTGAACAACTCGAAGAACTCTGGTCTCACTAGCGAGCGGTTGCTCTGGTCATCCAGAATTACATAGGCTTTGATGGCCTTGCCTTTGGCTCCCTTAGGGTATGCCTTAGTGAGGCAGATCTTTGAGCACGAATGGCTCGACTAACCTGGACCGCAAACTTCTGTGCAGCTCGAGCTGACAATAGTTGTATCAGAGTGATGCTCTCCCTCCCCGCCATCCTCTTGTGGGAGCGGAGGAGCCTTGGCAGTTTGCGATGATGGGCCCGGATGCATGGCTCTATCATAATTAGTGCTGTTACATTCCGAGCACTTTATGGGGAACGTACGCTCTTTAGCGAGGTGGGAGGTAGAGGATCAGCACTTAAAACATATTCTTTTTGCCTTGAGAAGGGTTTTTCTTTTCGTCAAAGGGTTTGTTTCGAAACGTTCTGCATTTTTTGAGGGGGTGGGGTTTGTTGTGCAATGAACAATTCTTGCTAGGATCATTGTTGATTGTGGAGACTTCGGTTTTATGCACTGAGACGGGTTTATTGATGACAAAGTTGTTCGGAATGGGTTTGACTGGGTTGGTGTGAGTTGTGGTGCTGCCTTGATTCATGAAGCTAGGGTTGTTTCGCCTCCTTGCACACAAACCTACTAAAATACTCAGGGAGGGAATCGACCACCGTTCTCTTCCTTGTACTCTGAGCCAATAGACACCCATCTTTCCACAATTGGTCCAACTCCATGTGAGGTATGCAGATACCACAGGCCAGTTAAATAGCCGTCTTCTTTAGCACCTTGAATCTCCATGAGTAAATCTCCGAGTTCTCGTAATTTAGTGTGGTCCTTGGCTGACACCCTACGAAAATTGTCCAGCCATTGAAATAGCGCCTTCTCAATAATTTCAGAGGCCGCATAGCAGTCCCAAAGTCTCTCCCATGCTTTGTGTAAGGCTAGCTTGGGGTTGTTGACGTACACTGAGCGTATGCGTTTCACCTGTTCACTTGATTCCTTTCCCAGCCATTTAGTCATAAGGTCCAACTCTTGGGTTGCTGTGAGGTGGACTCCACCGGTGACACTGGTGAATGAGGAGTACCACGCACGGTAATTTTCAGGCTTATCATCAAACTGGTACAGTCCTGAATTGACGAGGTCTTGTCACGCTAAATACTGTGCCAAGGGTTCTGCTGCAGGTGGCGTGCTAGCTGGGGGAATATGTTGGGGAACATATGACTGAGCGCGTACGTTCATGATGGGATTTGATGTTCTGACTTCAGCCTTTGTCTCTGATCTTGCCGGATCTGGTAAGTTTGGTGTCGGGAAGTATTCGTAGTCAGCCCTTTCATACTTGAGTTTGTGGCAAAGTTGCAATTGAGTTGTCTTCCCCAGGTGGATGCGATGCAACGAAGCTTCCCTGTGATTTCACATGAGACGGGACACCAACATGCAAGTATGGAGAGGGACAATGAATCTGCGGATCAATTTGAGATTGGACATATTCGCTGGTGCATTCCAGTTTGGCCCTTACTGACGCAGATTTTCCTGTTTCGTCTAGGACGTGCATTTCTTCAGCGTTTTCCAACACTTGTGCTTCGACCACGGCTGCATCAGCTTCTCGTTGTAGCGTCAGCACTTCTAACTCTGTATCTATCCTTGCCTTTTCCAACTAGTTTTCTGCTTCTCTGGCAGCCTTTTCCTTCTGGTTTTCCACTTCTCTGGCAGCCTTTTCCATTTTCAGTTTTGCTTCTTGGTTAGCATATGACGCTCCACCTTGGTGGCTTCTGCTTTAGCTCTTGCGAGGGCAGCCACACTTGTCGACGTCCTACTGCTCTTGGCGCTGAGTGCAAGCGACTTGGTGCTTGATCGCGAAACCATCGTAACACTTGTCGAAACATCTAATGACTACGACTTTTCACTGTAGTGTTCTCGTGCAGTGTGTTGAAACTCTGACTAAACACCAAGTTAAACCGGAGCCAATGAAGACAGAGTCGTAGTAAGGTTAACCATTTACTGTTCACGCTTCTGCATTAACATCATATGGTGAAAACTGTTGATAAAAAAAAAAATACAAACATGTACAGCGTCTGTTTCATTCTGGAGACCACGCGTGCTCTCTTCTTTGAGTGAGTGTCTCCAGCCGCCCCGAGTAGCGGGCGAGGAGGGTCCCGACAAACCGCCATCGGGCTCGAGCCGACCCTGCATTTGAAATTGAAAAGCCGCCCCAACCGCCGCTTCCTTAACGGAAACCGCATTAATATTTTTACTCCAAATACATTCTTATGAACTTACGGCGTTGCTTCTATAATGTTTCTTTGTGGGTAGAAACGGGGCTCTTCACGATCATGCTGCACGCCTTCCCGAACCAATTACACATAAGACGCGGCGAAACCGGAGGTGACGTCATTGCATGCTGCGATATACCGTAGACAATGAATTTATCTTTTTTAAACTGTAACATAATTATCAACCTTTAACTAGAAAATAGTTACAAAAGCATCATTTAAAACGTAGACCCAACAAAGTCAAATAAATGCCTTAAGGGCAACACAGTTGAATAGGTTAGGACTTTATTCCCTGGAGCATAGAAGAATGAGGGGAGATTTGATTAGAGGTATATAAAATTATGATGGGTGTAGATAGAGTGAATGCAAGTAGGCTTTTTCCACTGAGGCTAGGGGAGAAAAAAAACCAGAAGACATGGAGTAAGGGTGAAGGGGGAAAAGTTTAAAGGGAACATTGGGGAGGCTTCTTCACACAGAGAGTGGTGGGAGTGTGGAATGAACGGCCAGATGAAGTGGTAAATGTGGGCTCACTTTTAACATTTAAGAAAAACTTGGACAGGTACATGGATGAGAAATGTATGGAAGGATATGGTCCAGGTGCAGGTCAGTGGGAATGGGCAGAAAAATGGTTTGGCACAGCCAAGAAGGGCCAGAAAGCCTGTTTCTGTACTGTAATGTTCTATGGTTCTAGTAATGGAATGTTCACTCATACCACCTATATTTCAATATAACATTTTGTCTGCCCTATTTTTGTGGGAATTTTCACTCTTGGTAGAATGTACAATCTTTTCATCAAATTTGAATGCTTTGTTACTAGGTGTGTGTTCACCAATTTCTGCACTTCATTCTGGTTTTGTTCACTTATATAGTTATCAAGCCATTTTTCTCCACATACTGTACATGTGCATGCTGTATCAATAGCAGCAGATCCTAGAGATTCTTTCATCAAAGTCTCTGCCTTAGTAAGTGATTCCTTCACAAGCAATGTGGTATGGCACTCTTCTACATCTTCAGATTTGTTACTTTCTTCAGTTAGCCTCACTTGTTCAGCTCTGTGCAGGCAGTTTCTTGCCCAGTGGTAAATACTTTGAGATGCCACACATTTCGATCTCCTACCATACTTGTTTATTGGATTTGTGCCAGGTAATGGTACCCTTGTCTGGTCCCTCTGAGATCAATGCTTATAAAAACTCTCTACAGGGGCGTCCTAACTGGCTGCGTTACTGCTTGGTATAGGAACTGTACTTACCTTAATCGCAGGATTCTGCGGAGAGTGGTACAGACAGCCCAGCACATCTGTGGTTGTGAACGTCCCATGATTCAGGACACTTATAAAGACAGGTGTGGAAAAAAGGGCCTGAAGGATCTCTGGGGATCCGAGTCACCCTAACCACAATCTATTCCAGCTGCTACCATCTGGGAAACGGTACCGCAGCATAAAAGTCAGGACCAACTAGCTCCGGGACAGCTTCTTCCACCAGGCCATCAGACTGATTAACTCACGCTGATCTCAGTGTATTTCTATGTTACATTAACTGTTCTATTTATTACTATGATTGCACATTTAGACGAAGATGTAACATAAAGATTTTTACTCATGTATGTGAAGTATGTGAGAAATAAAGTCAATTCAATTTTAAAAAAAATGCTATACTCTTGTCTCTGTTTGGTGAAGTATGCCGTTTCCTGACTCAGACTAATTCCAGCTATTGTCTTAGCAGCCTTTTCCCCAAAAATCCTCTTCAGCGCTGATTCCATTGAGGCACACTGTTCAGGGTATTCAGAGAGGGGGCAAAGTACACAAGGTTTCCTTGTATGCAGGTGACCTGTTAGTTTATATTTCAGATCCTAGGAAATCTATTCCTTCTATGCTATCTATATTTTCTGAATTCAATAGTTTTTCTGGATATAAATTAAGTTTATATAAAGGTGAGTTATTTCCCATTAATAATTACTCAGATCAATATCAAGGACCTTTTAGTATTGCTATAAATTACTTCACTTGGTATTAAAATTACTAAGAATTTTAAGGACCTGTATAAATATAATTTTCTCCCATTAATTGATTACACCCAACAAATGCTTTCTAAATGGTCACCTATGACGTTATTATTTTTTAATGTAATTTTTATTGAATTTTCAAAATGAATACATGAAAAGTTAGTGTCTACCCTCCCCCCTCCCCCATGTATAGTCCTACCTAAAAAAGAAGAAGAAAAAAAAAGAAGAACCGCCTGGGTGTTGGAAGGTTTCCACATGCTCCATGGAGTTCAAAATAAATTTGGTATACTTATTCGTTACTTTCCCCAAGGGACCAAGATCTTTATCGGAGCACTTAAATATGCCATCCTATCTTTTGTAAATAAGGGTGCCAAATATTCAGAAATGTTACATATTTATCTTTTAAATTATAAGTAATTTTTTCAAGTGGAACAGAACTAGCCATTTCATTATTCCAACGATTCATACTTAAACACGAATCAGATTTCCAAGTAACTGCTATAGTCTTCTTAGCTACTGTCAATGCAATTTTTATAAATTCTTTCTGATATTTATTCAATTTAAGTTTCGGCTTTATCCCTTCAATATCACCTAATAGAAATAATACAAGGTTTTGTGGAAGTTGAGTTCCAGTAATTTGTTCCAATAAAACTCTTAAATTTATCCAAAAGGGTTGAATTTTAAAACAAGACCAAGTAGAATGTAAAAAAGTACCAATTTCTTGATTACACCGAAAGCATTTATCGGATAGATTTGAATTTAATCCATTTATTTTTTGTGGTGTAATATATAATTGGTGTAAAAAATTATATTGTACTAATCTAAGTCGAACATTTATTGTATTTGTCATACTGTCAAGACAGAGTCTTGACCAATTTGTTTCATCAATATTAATATTCAGATCTGTTTCCCATTTTTGTTTTGACTTATGGATTCCTTGTTTAATTGTCTGTTCTTGAATCAAATTATACATACAAGAAATAAATTTGTTAATTTTCCCTTTTTGAATTAAAGTTTCAATTTCATTAGGTTTTGGCAAAAACATTGTTTGACCCAGCTTACCTTTTAAGTAAGCCCTTAATTGAAGGTAACAAAAGAAAGTATTATTTGATATTTTATATTTATCCTTTAATTGTTCAAATGACATCAATATACCTCGTTCATAACAATCTCCTATAAATTTAATCCCTTTTTGGTACCAATTATATAAAAGTTGGTTGTCCATTGTAAAAGGAATAAGTCTGTTTTGGAACAAAGGTCTCCTTGACTATAAAGATTTTTGTATTTCATTATCAACATTTATCTTATTCCATAGATCAATCAAATGTATTAATATAGGAGATTCTTTCTTTTCCCGTATCCATTTAGATTCCCATTTATATATAAAATCTTCAGGTCTATTTTCTCCTATCTTGTCTAATTCTATTTTAATCCATGCTGGTTTTCGATCATCGAAAAAAGATGCAATAAATCTAAGTTGATTTACTTTATAATAATTCTTAAAGTTTGGAAGTTGTAACCCTCCTAACTCAAATTTACATGTCAATTTTTCCAATAATATTCTTGACATTTTACCTTTCCAAAGAAATTTTCTCACACATTTATTTAACTCTTGAAAAAATTTCTGTGGCAAGTGTATTGGTAATGTTTGAAACAAATACTGTAATCTAGGAAATATGTTCATTTTTACAACATTGACTCTACCTACTAATGTTATTGGTAGTATCATCCATTTGTCAAGATCTTCTTGAATTTTTTTCAATAGTGGTAAATAATTAAACTTATATAAATTCTTTACATCATTATCAAGTCTTATACCTAAATATTTTATACCATTTACCGGCCATCTAAATTGGTTTGCTAATCGATATTGACTATAGTCTCCTTTGGTAAGAGGTAAAATTTCACTTTTATCCCAACTTATTTTATAACCTGATACCTTCCCATATTCATCCAATCTAGAAGATAATTTATGTAACGAATGTTGTGGGTTTGTTAAATAAATCAAAACATCATCGGCAAAAAGATTAATTTTATATTCCTCCTGATTGACTCTAAAATCCGTAATATCTGGATCAATTCTGATTAATTCTGCTAATGGCTCTATCGCCAGTACAAATAAAGCAGGTGATAATGGACAACCTTGTCTAGTTGACCTTTTTAACTGGAATGGTGTTGAAATTTGAGAGTTTGTCACTACTTTAGCCTTAGGGTTAGAATTTAAAATTTTAATCCAATTTATAAAAGATGTTCCTAACCCATATTTTGCTAATACTTTAAATAAAAAATCCCATTCTAATCTATCAAATGCTTTTTCTGCATCCAAGGCTACTACTATACTCTTCTCGTCCCTTTTTTGTGCCAAATGAATTATACTGAGTAGCCGAGTTACATTATCTGCCAATTGTCTATTTTTAATAAATCCTGTTTGATCCATATGTATTAATTTTGGTAAGTATTTAGATAATCTATTCGATAAAATTTTTGCTATTATTTTATAATCTGTATTCAATAAAGAAATAGGCCTGTATGATGTTGGTTTCATAGGGTCTCTGTCTTTTTTTGGCAATACTATTACAATTGCTGTTGAAAAAGATTCTGGGAGTTTATGTGTTTTTTCTGCTTGACGTATTAACTCCATAAAGAGAGGAAATAATAAATCTTTAAACTTTTTATAAAATTCAGGTGGAAAACCATCTTCTCCTGAAGATTTATTACTTTGAAGTGATCCTAAAGCTTCTTCAACTTCTTTTAATGTAAAAGGCATATCTAATCCCTTCTGTTCTTCCGAATTCAATTTTGGAAGAGTTACTTGTGATAAAAGCCTTTCTATCTCATTAACATCATTTTGTGATTCTGATTGATATAATTCAGAATAAAAACTTTTAAAGGTTTCATTTATTTCAAGAGGTTTATAAGATATTTTATTTGCGCTTGTTCTAATTGCATTTATTGTTTTGGAAGCTTGTTCTGTTTTCAACTGCCAGGCAAGAATTTTATGTGCTCTCTCACCTAACTCATAATACCTTTGCTTAGTTCTTATAATTGCTTTTTCCATTCTATATGTCTGAAGCGTATTGTATTGTAACTTCTTATTGACAAGTTACCTTCGTTTTTCTTCCGACATATAACTTTGAGATTCTTTTTCTAATTTTGTAATCTCTCTTTCCAATTGATCTAATTCTGCCATATATTCTTTCTTAATTTTAGACGTATAACTTATTATCTGGCCCCTCAAATATGTTTTCATCGCATCCCATAATATAAATTTATCATCCACTGAATGAAAATTTGTATCCAAAAAAAATTGGATCTGCTTTTTCATAAAATCACAAAAATCTTGACGTTTTAATAATGTTGAATTAAATCTCCATCTATAAGCCACTTCTTCCTTATCAGTCATTATTATTGTCATTAATAAAGGAGAATGATCTGACAATATTCTTGCTTTATATTCCATATTTTTCACTCTGTGTTGAATATGCATTGATAATAGGAAAAAATCTATCCTTGAGTAAGTTTTATGTCTATGAGAATAGAACGAATAGTCTCTTTCTTTAGGATTGTTCTTCTCCATATATCAATCAAATTTAAATCTTTCATCAATGATAAAGTTAGATTTACTACCTTCGATTTTATAACAGCCTTAGTTGATCTATCTAAGATTGGGTCTAAGCAAAAATTAAAGTCTCCTCCAATTAATATTTTTTCATGTGCATCCGCCAAATTCAAAAAAGCTTCTTGTATGAATTTTGTATCATTTTCATTTGGTGCATAAATATTCATAAATGTCCATAATTCAGAGAAAAGTTGACAATGTATAATCACATATCTCCCCGCAGAATCGGTTATTACATTTTGTATTCTAATTGGTAACGTTTTATTGATCAAAATTGCTACTCCCCTCGCTTTTGAATTAAATGAAGCCGTAACAACACTACCCACCCAATCTCTCTTTAGTTTCTGTTAAATGCGTTTCCTGTAAAAAGGCTAAATCTATCTTCATTTTCTTAATATGTGTTAAGATTCTTTTTCTTTTCACTGGTCCATTAAGCCCATTAACATTAAAACTCAAAAAATTCAATAAATTAGCCATTATTCTTAACAAAGTTACTCCAATCTAAAACATTACTTATCTTCTCAACTCTCATAGTTCCTTGGGGAATCTCTTCGAACTTCACCATGTGTCTCCCTCCCAACCCTCCAGGCAAAAAGAAAAAAGAAGATAGAAAAGATACAAAAAAAGAAAAAACAAAATACCCCCCCACTAATGTTGTGAATGAAAAGATGCACAACACTACCCCCCTTCATTTTACGGGTCGTGGCTAAAGCCATGCTTGCACACATGATTAGCGTAGCAATTGGTCAGTGCTTCTTCCAGCTCCCCCGCAACAAAAAAAAATTATATATATAAACAAAATTAATATTTCTATTCCCAACTAGTATTCAAATTTTAATCTTTCTTCCCCCCCTCATATAATTAATAATATATTTATATATTCATCTGCCCAAAAATCCAACAATTATTAATAGGTCAAATTAATGCTATTAAAATGATAGTTCTACTGAAATTCTTATGTACATTTCAGGCAGTTCCTACCTTTGTTCCTAAAACGTTTTTTGTTAGAATAGATTCTATAATCTTATCTGATATTTGGAATAATAAAAATCCTAGATTGAGTAAACCTTTATTACGGAAATTAAAAAAGGATGGTGGTATGGCTTTGCCAAATTTTAAAATGTATTATTGAGCAATTAATATTTGATATATTACTTTTTGGATTCATTACTCAGACATACATGAATGTCCTTCATGATTGCGTTTGGAGGAAAACTCGGTGAAGGGGTTTTCTTTGGCCTCTTTACTGAGAGCTCCTCTTCCCTTTTTTGTTTTCTAAGATTAGTAGACAAGACTTTAATGCTATTATTAAACATACTTCAAGAATTTGGCTTCAGTTTCGTAGATTTTTTTGAGTTAAATAATTTTGTTCTTTCTAGTAATATCTATTTTAATTATTTTTTTAAACCATCAATTTTGGATAAGACCTTTTTAATTTGGAAAACCAAGGGAATAACAAATTTTTCAGATCTGTTTTAATGGGACTGTTTAATGTCTTTTTCTTAGTGGATAAATATAGTTTACCTAATGTATATTTCTTTAGATATTTTTAAGTTATTTTTTACACGGTTTGCTGCCAAACTACCCTTCTGCTTATCCACCTAATATGACAGATGCTCTTTTTCAGCTTAAACCACTTCAAAAAGTGTTGATAACTATAATTTATAAATGGATATTAAATTTACAAATGATATCCAATGATAAAATTATACGTGCTTAGGAATTGGAAGTTCGAGTCATTTTCAGATAATCAATGGAGTAATATTCTTCATTTGGTAAACAACTCATCTATTTGTGCCCGTCATTCCTTGATACAGTTCAAGGTAGTGCATTGGGCCCATATATCAAAGGATAAACTAGCGCGTATTTTTTTCCAACATCAATCCTATTTGTGACAGATGTAATAGTGAGGTGGCCACTTTAACTCGTATGTTTTGGTCTTGTATAAAACTAGACAATTTTTGGAGAGATGTTTTTAAAACATTATCAAAGGTCTTGGATCTGGACCTACAACCTAATTTACTTACGGCAATATTTGGGATTACCCCATCGAAACCAGGAAGTATTCCTGTTTCTGCTCAACGTATGATAGCCTTTTCAACTTTATTGACTAGGAGAGCCATTTTACTGAAGTGGAAGGATCCTAATCCACCTATTGTCTTTTATTGGCTTTCCTCCATTATGTCCTGTTTAAGTTTAGAGAAAATAAAAAGTTGGACATTTGATACAACCTTTAAATTTGAGCAAATCTGGTGACCTTTTATTCAATATTTTCATTTGATTTGATTTATTACTCTTCTAATTTTTTTTCGAAGTTTTAGATTTGATCAGAAAATCTTCCTTTTTTTTGGTTGTATCCTCAGAATGGACTGCCTAGTCCCTTTGTTTTTTTTATATAGTGTAGTGGTTTTTTTTCTTCATTTAAAATTCGAAGTATTTTCTTTCCTCTTCATGAACTGATAAGAGGAGAATTAGCTGTTTTCTTTTTTATTATATATTACATACTAGCTTAACACTATGTATGATTTTGATAATGTCTATTTCAATCTGTTATTGATGTATATTTGAGATAATTCTCGTTTGTATTTATGTTCCTTTTAAATCAATAAAAAGATTAATAAAGAAAGAAGGAGACTTCATAGATGCAATTGTTAGTTCTGTGCATGCAGTTAATGCTAGCGGTCTGTCCTTTGTCTGGAGGTGCAGTATCCAACAATTTAACAGCGAATACAGCATCAGGAGGTTCTATTTTGTATTTACGCATGGGACTGTACTTTTGTTCAAAGTCAATCAGCTATATTTTTAGAATTGTCTCTATAAATTTTGTCAGTCTGAATATGCCTCCTAAATCCAATCCTTTTCTATCTTCAAAATAAAAAGTCAAAAGTATTTATTAGCGTATTCATACCGACATGTTTGTTCAAGTCTTCCACCAAAATTCCCGTTGAGATTTCTCTCGCTCTTCCTCAAAACGACAGTGCAACAGCCAAGGCTTGCTTCTTCTCTAGTTCCGTAACATAAGTCCATATTCCAATTTCATTTTTCCAGCTTTTGTAAAGCTTGCTCTCATCAAATGCTGGCGGGTTCCTGTAATTGGATACCATCCTCTGCTACCACTGTTAATGCCCAAACAACAAGGACACGTTTTTCTTTTGATTAAATAACTTTGCTTTCAACATCTCCCTTCAATATCTGAGGGCTGCCACCTTTACATCCCACAATTTCCCCCTTCTTCTCCCGCGAGCACATGCATAACAGGTAGAGTGCACCTACGTACTAAGTACTTGCATAGTCCAAATGAACAGAACTCAACTGGTTTTGGACATTCCAAGGAATTTGGGTTATCCTGTCACTCTAGCTATGTACCCAGGATGTAGCATGATGAATTTGGACTGGGTGTATCACACAGTTCCTCATTTATGCTCATCATCCTGCTTCGGAGGAGCTTCCACCTTCTCAACAGCAGCTCTGAACATTGGGTGAATAGACAGGACTTTCCAAGAATCTCTCTATCTCTCTTTTTGCATGCTCCCTCAAGCCTCAATGGGAGTACTTGTTCCTGCAAGAATGGAAGCTTCACATTTTTCCAAACGGATCTGGGCAAGCCAACACAGGTGTATCAGTAGTCTCAGTTATCCCAACATCTGCTTTGGAAAATTCCAGTTTCAACAACAAGTAACCATTGTATGGGAAATCATCAGTAAGAAGCTCCCAAATATCAAGGGCACCAAGTGGTGTCAATGGTAAATGTGTCAAATACCGGTTGAGAAGGATCTATAAAGTAACTTGAGGACTCGTGTGAAGTATGGCTCTAGCATAAATACCATCAATCTGTATGGATACATCAGAGCTTGGTCCCACTGAAACTTTGGGAGTGGTGTTTTGCACTTTAGTATTACCCTTGATGCACTGATTGGAACGTATTCTCTCTGAGGCGCCAGCCTTTTCCTTTACAGAGTCCCTCCTTGGTTTTGCTTTTCTTCTGTTTGATTAACCATTGACTGACTTCGAAGATTTCCTGTCCCTCACAGTCTCGCTTGAAATGTCCATCTTCATATTTGTAACAGAAAATACCAGTCGCCTACCCTTTTCAGCAGCACTCCTCTACTTGCTACAGGTGGGTCAGTTTCCCAACGGATGTGTCATGTTTAGCCGAAACATTGGCAGACATCCATTGAGTCAGCTTGGCTCAAAGGATTTTCACCCCATTCCTCAAAAGCTCTATCTCTGTGGCATCAGGGGTCACCTTAGCAACAGAGGTTGCCACTGAAGACACTACTCGGCTTTTGGAAATGTTTCATTTCTCAGTCCTGTTTTCCACCCCTCTAACTTCTCTGAGTAACTCAGTAAAAGATGGAGAAAGGCAGGTCTTCTGGGTCATTCGAATATGTAGAGCAGTTGTGTCATGTGACTGCATGCCCTTCACAACTTGCTCCATCCTCAAGCAATTTCTCTCAGACAGTTGAATGCCCCCTGTGTGGCAGAGTGCAGCAGTTCCTCCAACCTGAAAATGTGAGCAGAAAGCTTCTTTCCTCATGAAATGTGTGCCTAAACTTCATCCTAAGATCAGCTGCACTTTGTGCAGTGCCAAAAACATTTTCCAGAGCTTGCGGTAATTAGCTGACATGGCTAATGGGTTTTCTGCCTTTAGGAATCTCATTATATTAGCTGCCGGAATTTTTTGAACTTTTGACCAGTCTGTTTTTTCATATTATCTGAGCACTGCCATAAATTCAGTAACTGAGATGTCTACTCAGCCCAAGCCTCATATTCTTGCTTCCCCATCAGTTGTGGGCTTAACTCCAGAGAAAATTCTTAGCCGACGATAACTTTGGCTCTTCGCAGATACACTTTGGCATTTGTCAACCAGTGATGTAATAGCTGAAACCAGCTCAGAACTTAAATCAACAGTTGAAGGACTTCCCACATCAGCCAACTCCTTGCTCTCACTTCGCAAAAGCGAGAACAACTTGTCCTTGAAATCTTCACCCTCAGCTACATTTCCCTCCCTTCTATAAAATATGAACTGCACATGGCCCCACCTCTCCAGGCTCCCCAGTCTTATCAGGCAGCACAACTTCTGTCACGTCATTGATATTGTGGACCAACACAACATCCTTACTAGCTGATTGATCAAAACACTGTTCAATCAGTGTAACTTTCCCCAATACTTTAACAGAACTCAGTGCTCTAAGTAGCAGTTTGGGGATTTGAATATTCATCCTGCTGAGGACACAAGCATTACTTGTGGATAACCTCTTTGAATCGCACCAAACCTTAATCATTGTCTTAAAAGCCAACATGAAGAAATGTAACATCAACATCAACAATTGGGAAACCAATGCTAAGGACAGAAATCTTTAGCAAACCATCATCCAAGAAGGAACAGCAACTTTCGAAGCCAACAGATGTGCAGAATTAGAAGAAAATGGAAAGAGAGGCAGCAACAACCAAAGCCCAATCTGCCATCTGGAACTATCTGTCCTGAATGCGGAAGAACGTTCAAAGCCAAGATTGGACTCATAAGCCACTTGAGAGCCCATAAATAGATCAACGGAACAAAGACCATCATCCTCAACCGCAAGGGATAGCCATGATGATGACGAATCACTGCAGCATCCATAATAAAGTATCTTAATTATGACTCACCTCACTTTCCCCAAACACCATTTCAAGCACTAGCTTAAGTACACAAATCAATCAAACAGCATTCACACAGCATCCGAAAGCCAGGCTGAGCACCCCACCAATGTATCCCTCTCATTAGGGCTTGTACATCAAATTGGCTCATAAGCTAATTTTGCTAACAGCCTCGTGACTCAGCGGTGGGAAGGCCACCTTTCATAAGCAATATATATCTCGGGTCGGTATGATTTGGAGTTCAACCAAACAGTTGTCGGGATGTTCTGATTAACCTTAATTTGGGCGAATACTGTGTAAATTCTGCCTATACACAGTTATCGGTAGCCTGGAAATGACAGATCGTACACTGCATACAATTATAAAGAAAATATATTTACCAAATTTACAGTTGCAGAAAAAGAAAAAAAAGCCCATTCCAGTTAAACCAGTCTAATGTGCACATAACCTTTGGAGCTCATTTCTGGAGTAGTCGGGGCTGTATCACTTTATTCACGCACTACAGGAAAGCACCCATCACAGTCTGAATTTTCCTCCAAGGCCATCTCAATTGAACTGCCTCTCTCAGAAGTATTGGGACTACCTCCTTGGAGCCATTCATCTGCACAAAGTACTTCTTGCAACAGGGTCCCTCCTTCCAAGGGCATTCTACAGCATCTTCCTTTCTGCCCAGCTCCACAGCTCCTGCCTAAAGAACCCAAACCAGTCCTTCAGAAGTCCCTTCCCACCTAGTTCCCTAGAAACTTCTCCACAGCCCATAAATCCTGATTGACTGACACAACATCCCTAAGTTGGACAACATAGCTCCTTGTCTTTAGCCGAAGCCAAAACACACTGCTTTTACACAAAAATGCTTAAATAAATACCTCACAGCACAGCAGGAGAAATCTTAATCGGGGCATTACAGCCATCTGGCAGAACTGGTCCTCACCCTGACCAGTTTTTCCTTTGGATCCTCTCACTTTCTTCAAACCTGAGGGGTAGCCATGGGCACTCACATGGGCCCAAGCTGTGCCTGCCTCTTCATCGGCTATGTGGAGCAGTCTATGCTCAAAGCCTTTCCAGTTCTACTTCTAACTCTTCATCCATTGCATTGATGACTGCATCGACGCTGCTTCATGCACCATGCTGAGCTCATCAATTTTATCAATTTTGTCTCTTGACTTCCACCCTGCAGCTAAATTCATTTATGTCATCTCAGAAACCTCCCACCCCTTTCTTGATCTCTCTGTCCCCATCTCTAGAAACAAACTCAACTGACACCTTTTATACACCACCTGACTCCCATGGTTTTCTCGGCTACACCTTTTCCAACCCTATTTCCCGTAAAAATACTATTTCCCTTTTCTCAGTTTCTTCACTTCCACCACATCTGTTCCTAGGGTGAGGCTTCCTATTCCAGGATATCAGAGAAGTCTTCCAAGGAATGGGGTTTCCCTCCCTCTTCTAGTAATGCTGCTCTCACCTGCATCATCATTTCCTGTACATCAACACTCACCCTATCTTTCTACCCCTGACAGTCCCTCTCGTCCTTACCTACCATTCCATCAGCCTCCGCATCCAACACATTATCCTCCAAGTTCCGCCACCTCCAAAGGGAACCTGACACTTAACACATCTTTACCTTCTCCCCCACCCGTCTGTTTTCTGCGGGGATCGCTTCCTCCATGATTCCCTTGTCCATTCGTCCCTCCCAACTAATCTCCCTCGACTGGCCAAGTGCTACACTTGCTCATACACTTCCACTCAGGGCCCCAAACAGCCCTTCCAGGTAAGACAAATCTTCACCTGTAATCTGCTGGGGCCATCTATTGTATCTCGTGCACCCAATGCGGCCCCCTCTACATTGGGAGACCCATCGTAAATTGGTGGACCACTTCACTGAACACCTCTGCACCATCTGCTGTAAGCGGGATTTACCAGTGTCCAAGTATTAATCTTGGTTCTCGTTCAGAATCAGGTTTATTTTCACAGGCATGTGACGTGAAATTTCTTAACTTAGCAGCAGCAGCAGTTCAATGCAATACATAATATAGAAGAGAAAAAAATAATAAGTAAATCAATTATAGTATATGTATATTGAATGGATTTTTAAAAAGTGCAGAAAACAAATGCTGTATTTTTTTTTGTTAAAAGTGAGGTAGTGTCCAAGGGTTTGATGGCCATTTAGGAATCAGATGGGGCAGAGGGGAAGAAGGTATTCCTGAATCGCTGAGTGTATGCCTTCAGGCTTCTGTACCTCCTACCTGATGGTAACAGTGAGAAAAGGGCATGCCCTGGGTCCTGGATGACACTGCCTTTCTGAAACACCGCCCTAAAGATTTACAACCTTCTGCAGCTTCTTTCAGTCCTGTGCAGTAGCCCCACCCCCATACCAAACAGAGATGCAGCCTGTCAGAATGCTCTCCACACTACATCTATAGAAGTTTTTGACATGCCAAATCTCTTCAATCTCCTAATGAAGTATAGCTGCTGTCTTGTCTTTGTAACTACATTGATATGTTGGGACCAGGTTAGCTCCTCAGAGATCTTGACACTCAGGAACTTGAAGCTGCTCACTCTCTCCGCTTCTGATCCCTCTGTGAGGATTGGTATGTGTTCCTTCGTTTTAACCTTCCTGAAGTCCGCAATCAGCTCTTTCATCTTACTGACATTGAGTGCCAGGTTGTTGCTGCGGCACCATTCCACTAGTTGGCACATCTCACTCCTGTATGCCTCTCATCAGCACCTGAGACTCTACCAACAATGGTTGTATTGTCAACAAATTTATAGATGGTATTTGAGCTATGCCTAGCCACACAGTCATGTGTATATAGAGAGTAGAGCAGTGGGCTAAGCACACACCTCTGAGGTGCGCCAGTGTTGATCGTCAGCGAGGAGGATATGTTATCACCAATCCGCACAGATTGTGGTCTTCTGTTAAGAAGTCGAGGATCTAATTGCAGAGGGAGGTACAGAGGCCCAGGTTTGCAACTTCTCAATCAGGATTGTGGGAATGATGGTACTAAATACTGAGCTATAGTCAATGAACAGTATCCTGACATAGGTGTTTGTGTTGTCCAGGTGTTCTAAAACTGTGTGGAGAGCCATTGAGATTGTGTCTGCCGTTGACCTATTGTGGCAATAGGCAAATTGCAATGGGTTCAGGTCCTTGCTGAGGCAGGAGATCAGTCTAGTCATGACCAACCTCTCAAAGCATTTCTTCACTGTCAATGTGAGTGCTACCGGACGATAGTCATTAAGGCAGCCCACATCATTCTTCTTAGGCACTTGTATAATTCTTGCCTTTTTGAAGCAAGTGGGAACTTCTGCCTGTAGCAGTGAGAGGTTGAAAATGTCCTTGAATACTTCTGCTAGTTAGTTGGCACAGGTTTTCAGAGCCTTAGCAGGTACTTCATCGGGACCTTCCGCCTTGCGAGGGTTCACTCTCTCTAAAGGCAGCCTAACATCGGCCTCTGAGACAGAGATCACGGGGTTATCAGGTGCAGCAGGGATCTTTACAGCCGTAGTTGTGTTCTCCCTTTCAAAGCGGACATAGAAGGCGTTCAGTTCATCAGTTAGTGAAGCTTCGCTGCCATTCATGCTATTGGGTTTTGCTTTGTAGGAAGTAATGTCTTGCAAACTCTGCCATAGTTGCCGTGCATCGGATGTCGCGTCCAACTTCATTCGAAATTGTCTCTTCGCCCTTGAAATAGCCCTCCGCAAATCATAGCTGGTTTTCTGGTAAAGTCCTGGGTTGCCAAACTTTAATGCCACAGACCTAGCCTTCAGCAGACAACGTACCTCCTGGTTCAGCCACAGCTTTTGGTTTGGGAATGTACAGTATGTCTTTGTAAGTACATACTCATCCACACTGGTTTTAATGAAGTCAGTAACAACTGCAGCATATTCATCCAGGTTCGAAGTTGAATCCCTGAATACAGTCCAGTCCACTGATTCAAAGGAGTTCTGTAGGTGCCCCTGTGCTTCCCTTGTCCATACCTTCTTGGTCCTCACTACTGGTGCTGCAGTCTTCAGTCTCTGCCTATACTCAGGGAGTAGAAGTACAGCCAGGTGATCAGACTTCCTGAACTGAGGGCGTGGAATAGCACGGTAGGCATTCTTGATGGTGGTGTAGCAATTGTCCTGTGTAATGTTTCCTCTAGAATTGCAAGTGATTTTTTTTTTGGATTGGCCTGGTTAAAGTCTCTCAAAATGATGGTGACGGTATTAGAGTGCGTTGTTTCGTGCATGTTGTTTCCATTGCTCAGATCACCTAAAGCTTGCTTGACATTGGCCTGAGGTGGAATGTATACTGCTACCAAAATGACCTCAGAGAACTCTCATGGTAGGTGAAAAGGACGGTACGTAACAGCTAGATATTCCAGGTCTGGTGAGCAGAATTGGGACGCACTGATATATTTGTGCACCAAGAAGGATTGATCATGAGGCATACTCCTGCACCTCTACTTTTGAGAGACTCTGTAAATCTATCCTGATGGTGTGCCAACATGGTCGCCTCCTTGTGCCAAGATGAACCCTCGGTACCCTCCAACCTGATGGTGTGAGTAGTGATTTCTCCTTCCAGTGAACAGATTTCTCCCCAACCCGAACCTTTCACTTCTCACCTGCCTATCACCTCTCCCTGGGTCTCCCCCATCCATCCCTTTCTCCTATTATCCACTCTCCTCTCCTATCAGATTCTTTCTTTTCCAATTGTTGACCTTTCCCACCCACCTGGCTTTACCTATCATCTCCCAGCCGGGCATTTCCCCAACCTCACCTTTTGGTTCGGGCATGCATTACTAAACGACAATAAAAGAGGACTGCGTGTCCTCATAATCTAATCTAATCTCTCATCCTTCCTCTCCCCTCCCCCAACCCACCTTGCTTCTCAGTCCCAAGGAAGGATCTTAGCCCGAAATATCGACTGTAGTCTCCCCCACCCCATAGATGCTACCTGACCTACTGAGTTCCTCCAGCATTTTGTGTATGTATTTTCTACCACTCTGGTTCTCTCTCTGTCAATATTGGGTCTAAATGGCTGCTTCATCCTGAATGCGAAGCAATGTAACCTTCTGAACTAGCCTCCCTTGCGGGCGTTCGTCAAAGGTTTTGATTAAGTCCATGTAGATGATGTCCGCTGCCTTCCCTTCATCATTCTTCTTTATAACCTCCTCAAAAAACCTCTAAGATTGGTTAAACATGACCTACCACACACACACACAACCATGTTGACTATCCCGAATAAGTTTCTTCAGCTGAAATGTGTGAACTTCATGTGAAGTTCAGGCATATTTCAAATACTGTTGATCCATGTTTTCTCGTAATCTCCCACTTTATTACTTGTAGAGTGCTTTTGATCCCAACTCTGATTTAGCAATGCAAATCTTTCCAGTTGATTTGCATTCTGCTTTGTAAAATGCTTCAAAAGGCCTTTTTTATTTTTAGTTGTGTTTTGTAACTTTTTAATGCACTTGCGTGTTAGTAAATGTTAATTGACCTAATGCAAATCTGATGTAACTAGAAATATAAATTTGGTTCCATGTCTGTAAACTAACTTTGAATGAGTCCTTGATCAGTCCTGATGAAGAGTCTTGGCCCGAAACATCAACTGTTTACTCTTTTCCATAGATGCTGCCTGGCCTGCTGAGTTCCTCCAGCATTTTGTGTGTTGCTTTGAATGAGTACATAAAGAATTACTAACATTAAGAGGAATGCAGTGGTAAAAGTGGATTGTTGCTTTTCTGAAGGCAGTTGTTGGAACTAGCATGTGCACATTTAAGTCTGGAGTGGCTGTGCAGTATTATGTAATTTTTAATTGAATGATTCATAATGTTGTCCTATTGATCTGTGATAACAACTTTAATTACTCGTAAACAAGGTGCTTGATGTTCACAGAATACAAACCTTTATTGCATTTTTAAACTGCAACTTCATCATGGTTTCTACCGCTAGGCCTCAATTTTGTAAAGTGAATCAGTAAATTTAAGATTAGATTAGATTGTGAGGACACGCAGTCCTCTTTTATTGTCATTTAGTAATGCATGCATTAAGAAATGATACAATGTTTTTCCAGAATGATATCACAGAGACACATGACAAACCAAGACTGAAAAACTGACAAAACCCACATAATTATAACGTATAGTTACAACAGTGCAAAGCAATACCGTAATTTGATAAGAACAGACCATGGGCACGGTAAAATCACAGAGTCTCTCTCAAGTCCCATCATCTCACGCAGATGGTAAACCTCCAGTGCCGCAAACTTGCCAATACAGCCTCCTGGAAGCATCCGACCATAGTCTGACTCCGAGTCCGTCCGAAAGCTCCAACCAGCTCCCCGACACCGATGCACCAAGCACCATCTCTGCGGAGTGTTTTGACCCCAGCCCGGCAACAGGCGATATGCAAGGCCGAGGATTTGGGGCCTTCCCTCCGGAGATTCTCGATCGCGCAGTAGCAGCGGCAGCGAAGCAAGCATTTCAAAAGTTACTCCAGATGCTCCTCCATGCTTCTTCTCACGTTTGTCTCTATCAAATCAGGATTGTGCACAGCGTCCTACTTCAGCGATACGATATCAGATGAGAGAATCTACAGATGCTGGAAATCCATGAAACCGAGATGGGGTGGGGGGGGGTTTGAAATAAAGAGCTGGGAATTTGATAGGTAAAAGAGTTAAAGGGATGGAAAAGGGGGAAATCTGATAGAGAGGGTAGAAGACCATAGAAGAAAGGGAAGGGGATGAGAGGGAGGTGAGAGAGGGAAACAAGAATGGTGAAGGGGGAACAATTACCGAAAGTTTGAGGAAATTCCAGTAATTGCCCCCTCCCCTTCACTATTCCCATTACCCATCTCATCTCATCTCCCTCCCTGCCTGTCACCTCCCTTTGGCACTCCTCCCCTCTCCTTGTTTCAGCTATCACCTACCACCTTGTACTTCTTCCTCCCCTCCACCCACTTTCTTGCTCTAACTTCTCTTTTTTTCCAAATCTAATGAAGGGTCTTAGCCTGCAACATCAACTGGTTACTCTTTTCCATAGATGCTGTCTGGCTTGCTGAGTTCCTCCAGCATTTTGTGTGTGTTACCTGTAAATTTGAGAACCCTGTTTTTAAATATTTATGCTTGCTCATATTTGAGTACAGTATTGCTCTTGTACAGTGCCTCTGAGACACTAATTTAAGTGCTTTACGCAGGTATGATTTCCTTATCTGAGGAAAGATGATTTTGATGTTGAAGTACAGTGAAGTTTTGCAAAACTGGTTCTTGCAATGACAGCACTGATGTACAAAGAGAAATAGTTTATTTATCCTGGAGTTTAGAAGAATGAGGTGATCTAATTGAAATGTATAAAAATTCCAACAGGACCAGATACAAGGATGGTATTCCCATTTGCTGTTGGGAAGGCAGGGTGGTTGGGTCTAGGAACATGAGTCACAGCTTCAAGGACATGTGACATGCTATTTTAATATGTATCAGAAGAAATTTCTTTCTCTAAAGGGGTGAACCTATGGAATTCTCTACCACACAACTGAGGATATCTACCACCTCCTTAAAAACATTTCTATGTTAAATGGATCAAGGAATATCAGAATTGGGTTTATTATCACGACATGTATCATGAAATTTGTTGTTTTATGACAGCAGTACAGTGCAGATCATTAAAAAGACACTTGCTGTAAGTGACAGTAAAAACAAAATGGTGTCAAGGAGGAATAGTGAGGTAGTATTCATGGTCGTCAGTTGAATGATGAAGCTCAGCCAAATTGCTTTCTTTGTACCATGAGCCAAATGTTTGATTAAACTATCTCAAACACGAGGAAATCTGCAGATGCTGGAATTTCAAGCAACACACATAAAAGTTGCTCGTCGGGTAGCATCTCTAGGAAGAGATACAGTCGACGTTTCGGGCCGAGACCCTTCGTCAGGACTAACTGAAAGAAAAGCTAGTAAGAGATTTGAAAGTGGGAGGGGGAGATCCAAAATGATAGGGGAAGACAGGAGGGGGAGGGGTGGAGCCAAGAGCTGGACACTTGATTTGCAAAAAGGATATGAGAGGATCATGGGACAGGAGGCCCAGGGAGAAAGAAAAGGGGGAGGGGAGGAAACCAGAGGATGGGCAAGGGGTATAGTGAGGGGGACAGAGGGAGAAAAAGGAGAGAGAGAGAAAAAGAATGTGTGTATATA
Source organism: Mobula birostris (assembly GCF_030028105.1). NCBI lineage: Eukaryota > Metazoa > Chordata > Chondrichthyes > Myliobatiformes > Myliobatidae > Mobula > Mobula birostris. Next base: position 51,089,197 of record NC_092383.1, on the reverse strand, counting down.
AATAAATAACGGATGGGGTACGGGGAGGAGGTGGGGAATTAGCGGAAGTTAGAGAAGTCAATGTTCATGCCATCAGGTTGGAGGCTATCCAGACAGAATATAAGGTGTTGTTCCTCCAACCTGAGTGTAGCTTCATCTTGACAGTAGAGGAGGCCGTGGATAGACATATCAGAATGGAAATGGGACGTGGAATTAAAATGTGTGGCCACTGGGAGATCTTGCTTTCTCTGGCGGACAGAGCGTAGGTATTCAGCAAAGCGATCTCCCAGTCTGCGTCGGGTCTCGCCAATATATAGAAGGCCACATCGGGAGCACTGGATGCAGTATATCACCCCAGCCGACTCACAGGTGAAGTGTTGCCTCACTTGCAAGGATTGTCTGGGGCCCTGAATGGTAGGGAGGAAGTGTAAGGGCATGTGTAGCACTTGTTCCACTTACAAGGATAAGTGCTAGGAGGGAGATCAATGGGGAGGGATGGGGGGGACGAATGGACAAGGGAGTCACGTAGGGAGCGATCCCTGCGGAAAGCAGAGGGAGTGGGGGAGGGAAAGATGTGCTTAGTGGTGGGATCCCGTTGGAGGTGGCGGAAGTTGATGTGCATGCTCTATGCGCACAGCATATTAACCATATAACAATTACAGCACGGAAACAGGCCATCTCGGCCCTTCTAGTCCATGCCGAACTCTTACTGTCACCTAGTCCCACCAACCTGCACTCAGCCCATAACCCTCCATTCTTTTCCTGTCCATATAACTATCCAGTTTAACTTTAAACGACAACATTGAACCTGCCTCAACCACTTCTGCTGGAAGCTCGTTCCACACAGCTACCACTCTCTGAGTAAATAAGTTCCCTCTCATGTTTCCCCTAAACTTTTGCCCTTTAACTCTCAACTCATGTCCTGTTGTTTGAATCTCCCCCACTCTCAATGGAAAAAGCCTATCCACGTCAACTCTACCTATCCCCCTCATAATTTTAAATACCTCTGTCAAGTCCCCCCTCAACCTTCTACACTCCAAAGAATAAAGACCTAACTTGGTCAATCTTTCTCTGTAACTTAGGAGATGAAACCCAGTCAACATTTTAGTAAATCTCCTCTGTACTCTCTTAATTTTATTGACATCTTTCCTATAATTCGGTGACCAGAACTGTACACAATACTCCAAATCTGGCCTCACCAATGCCTTGTACAATTTCAACATTACACCCCAACTCCTATACTCAATGCTCTGATTAATAAAGGCCAGCATACCGAAAGCTTTCTTCACCACCTTATCCACATGAGATTCCACCTTCAGGGAACTATGCACCATTATTCTTAGATCCCTCTGTTCTACTGCATTCTTCAATGCCCTACCATTTACCTTGTATTGTGTGTACTCATTATAATAAAGTATTTTTCAGGAGTATTTGTGATAGCAAAATGTCACACTAGTGTTCAGCAGCCACGATGCTTTCTGTTATATTTATGAAGAGTATACGCTTAAATCTCAAAGATGGAGCATGACTCGTCTTATTAAGAAAGCCCGTGAGCTCTACTTTGGGTGTAAAATTGGCGACCAAGACAAAGCCTGGGCTTCTGACATTTGTTGTGCAGCATGCGCTGTCGATCTTAAAGCTTGATACTTGGAAGGTAATGCTATCGCTGTCCCGATGACATGGTGAAAGCAGAAGGATCATGTGACGGACTGCTGCTCCTGTCCGACCAGTGTGTCTGGTTTCTCTGCTTAAAAACAAGGAATCTGTTGAATTCCCCAATCTCCCTTCAGTCATGAGACCTGTGCAGCATGACGATAGTCTTCCAGTACAAAAGCCACCAGAGACATGGAGTCTAAAGGAGACAGATGAAGATACCATGATGTGTGAGCCTAGAATGAAAATGACACGGATACTGACACAGATTTTGAACCCTTTATGTCGAGTGAGCCTCAGATTCAGTTATGAAATGGGTTAACCAACCTGGTCAGAGACTTCGGTTTGTCAAAGGCAGAAGCAGAATTACTGGGTTCAGGACTGCAAGGATGAAATCTGTTGTCACCAGTCACAAAAATTCCTGTGAAGGATTTTGATATTTGAGACAGATGTTTCCTAGAGTAACTGGTACTAAGATTAAGGAAGGCATTTTTGTTGGTCAAACAGGCGATTTGAAGAACTTTTAGTGGGACCGGAGAAAATCACATGAAAAGCATTCAAGGGTGTTGAAACTTTTCTTGGCAACTATAGAGCAGCAAATTACTTGCAGCTGGTTGACAACATACTTCAGGCTACAAAACTATGAAGTGCAACATGTCACTGAAAATTCATTTTCTGAATTCCCATTTTGATTTCTTCCCTGAATTCTTGGCACTGTCAGTGACCAGCATAGTGAAAGTTTTCATCAGGACATTGCAGTCATGGAGAAACAGTATTGGGGTAACTGGAATCCATCAATGCTGGCTGATTATTGTTGGACATTTAAGTGAGAAGCTTCAGTCACTGAGTACAAACAAAAATTGTTATGAAAACTTTTTTAGCAAAGCACCACTATCGCTGTGCTATTAAACATTTTATTCAATAAAGTTATTTTCTCATTTTTCCACATTCCTTTGTGATACAAGTAGTCTGAAATTATTAATGTTTAGCTTCAAGTGGTCTCTCATAGCCAAAAAAAATTCTGAGGAAGCAACACTTTCAAAATAAAAAAAAATTACTGTCCAGTGATACCAACCGGGAATCTCATTCTCGTACACAGAACCACCTTTCTGTTCCCCAAACTAACGAATTCCCTTTCACCACGACTCACCTCTTCTCTCCCCCCCCCACTTCACTACCCCACCCCTTTCTGAGCCACAGAGCCAGACTCAGTGCCTGATAGAGACCTGTTTGCTGTGACTTTCCTTTGCCCCCTCTTCCCCCCAGCAGTATCCAAAGTGGTATTCTTGTTGAGGGGGATAGCCACAGGGGTACTCTGCACTGACTGTTTAACTGCTTATCACCAATGTAGCTTGTAGCTTATTCTGGTGATTATTGGCTGACTTCAGTTGTTTGAAACAAGTTTGCAGTAATGCTTATTCATATGTATGTGTACACATTTTGAGTCTCGGTAATATAAATATTATATTTCATCTCCTTTCTGTCTGTCTTAACAGCAAGTGAAGAATAATAGAAAGAAATGGCAGGTGCTTCCTCTGTTCTGACTTAATGTAACTTAATGTTTTAGGAGGCTAATTGCAGCTGTTTGTCTCCCTGGGCTGTGCTATGGCTTCAGGTGGCAGTGATGGGGAACCTTTTCGAAGAAACCCAGACAAAGCACATAAGAACCACTGTAAAAGTGCATCACAGTCTGTAACTGGTAAGTGTTGGCTTTATACTACAGGAGTTTGCTGTAACGTGATGGTTGTAAGGAACCTCGCATTGTAGAAAGTTGCATTATTTTAAAATAAATTTGTCATTGGGGAAAGGAGTGGGGGATTAAAGGCTTTAGTTTGACTTGCAATACTAAAGAAACTCTGCAGGATTGTTTTTAAAGTGTTTTTAATAGCTAAGTTTGTCTTGTTATTGCAAGCTAAAAGTTCCATGTTATATAGTTTATTAAGGTATGCTTGCCCAAGAGCCAATAGAGGTAACGTCTTGTGAATTTTCAGTGATCTCTTGCTGTGAAACAAACATCTTATCATCTTGAGAGGAAGTGGATGTTTAACTGCAAGGAGATTACATATAAATAGTTCCTTTCTTCAGAACTTATTTTCCGCTTGTCAATTTCCAAAGTAACTCAAGTGGTTCTGTAGTTTCTGATCAAAATAGTGGTATAATCAATTGGGCCTATGCAATACGTGTGGTGTATCCTAACTCTCATCAGTTGCATTATATTCAGTTTGTATTATGTTATTCCATAATGGAGTGATAGGGCTGGGGATTGGGATGTTGGTGTACAAACAGAGATAGTGTATAGTGAAACTGTCAGGAAGGATAGGCAGATGACAGGGCAAAGCTGCAGTCAGTGGGATGAATTGCAGTGTAAAAGGGAGACAGAATTGAAAAGGGTGACAAATACAGGACTGAAGGTGTTATATTTGATTGCACACAGTATACAAAAGGTGGATTGACTTGTAGTGCAGTTGGAAATTGGTAGGTGTGACATTCTGGGTATCAGTCATCACTGAAAGATGATTGTAGTTGGGAGCTCCAGGGATACACAATCTATCGAAAGGATAGGCAGAGGAGGAGTGGCTCTGCTGGTGAAAGATGAAATCAGATCTTTAGATTAAGAGGTGACATAGGGTCGGAAGATGTAGAATTCTTATGGGTAGAATTAAGAAACTGCAAGAGTAGGAGGACCCAGATGGGAGTTCTAAGGAACCTTGCATTTATAGGCCTCTGAACAATAGCCAAAATATGGTCTACAAATTACAGTGGGATATGGATAAAGCCTGTAAAAAAGGCAGTGTTACTTAACTCATGGGGGTTTTGAGTTTGAAGGTAGATTGAGATATTCAAGTTTCCATTCAGAACAGAAATGCGATTCCATTCAGAACAGAAATGCGAAGAAATTTTTTTAGTCAGAGTGTGGTGAATCTATGGAATTTGTTGCCACGGGCAGCAGTGGGGGCCAAGTCATTGGGTGTATTTAAGGCAGAGATTGATAGGTATCTGAGTAGCCAGGGCATCAAAGGTTATGGTGAGAAGGTGGGGGAGTGGTCTAAATGGGAGAATGAATCAGCTCATGATAAAATGGCGGAGCAGACTCGATGGGCCGAATGGCCAACTTCTGCTCCTTTGTCTTATGGTTAATGCTGGATCCTAAGATAGAGAATTTGTGAAATGCCTCTGTAACACTCGCTTCTCCTAGCGGCTTAATAGAGGTGGTGATAAACCCCTTGCCCAGCCAAACTTAAGAAATCTCATTTGGGTGGATGCTGCACAATGTCTCCCCGTTACAAATCGGTACCCTGAAATAACAAACAGTACACAACATGTGATTAAATGATTAAGCTTTATAACTCTTACTTTGACGATGTGGTTAGTAGAGAAACAAAATATGAAAGAAAAAGGGCCCAAATCTTATTGAACAGTCTGTGCACACAAAGTTGGAGCTCACTCAGTAGTCCTTCTTCTACCATCGATCTCCTCCGAGCGTTGCCGACCTTCAGACCCCGCTCCGAGTCCACCCTGTCCGGCGGTCTACCAAATTACTCCATTCGCGCCTTCTCTCTTCATCTCTCTCTCTCTCTCTCCCCCTCTCCCAAAAGCCCGCGAAAACAACTGCTTTCAGAATCACAAGACAGGGCAACAAAATCCTGATTGGCTAACATGTATCAACAGTCCAGTTATCTCCGGCCATAACCCAGACATTGCTGCTACAGAGAAACTATGACTTCAGCAGTGAGCATTACAAAAAACTATTACATAGCAGTGAACCCTTTCAGCGCATTACACTCTCCCCCCACTAAATTTAGTCATGTCCTCATGATGTTGAGATAGTTCGCCAAACCTTCCTGCAAAACACAAAGCCCAATCCAGGTACAAAAGGCAATGACATAGCTCCCCAAAACAGTAGAGATCACACCCTGTTCCCCAGGCGCTACGTAGGCCAACCTATCTGGTGGTCTCCTAGTTCTCTGAGACCTCTATACCTCCTCACCTAACTCTTCAGACTCAGACGCTAATGGGGATACTTCGGGCCTACTTGGCAAGTCTTCCCCAGATCTATCACTCGTGCCCTCCTGCAACTCAGAGCCCTCTGTCCCGTGTCCAGGCCCCGCTTCCTCTCCTTCAGTGTCCTGCTGTAACCCAGGCTGCCCACAGAGCCCCCTCCACCTCACCTGACTCAGTGGGAGAAAGGCCAGGAATCTCTTCCTCAATCGAGTTAGCGAAAGGCAACATGTACCACACATCCAAATCATCATCCTCTGAATCATTATCCCTCTCGTGGGTGGGGTCAGGCCCAGCCTCTCCCACTGTGGGCCCTGCAGTCGCCCCGTGTTTTCGCAGTGTTCTTTTACTAGGTGTAGGCTCCAAGTCAGGCTCTGGGTCTACCTGCACCTCTTGTCCCAGGGGCAACAGGTGATTCTGACGGAGAATTTTGACAGGCCCATTCCCCTCCTCTGGTTTTACCCGGAAAACTAGTAGGTTTGGCATCTGACTCTCCACCACATAGGGTGTGGCCACCCAGCAGTCAGCCAACTTGTGCTTTCCAGGTAGTCCCAAATTCCTTATGAGGACTCAGTCTCCCTGCAGGAGTTGGGAGAACCTCACTTTCTGATCAAACCTCCTCTTATTTCCTTGATTCTGCTTGGCGGCCATGACCCCAGCCAATTCATAAGCCCTTTTCAGCTCTCTCCTCATATCAGAGACATACTTCAGATATGGCTTTAGTGGTGAGGCACCCTCATCAGTCCCAAAACAAAGGTCAATGGGCAACCTCACCCCGTGCTCAAACATCAGATAATATGGCGTGTACCCAGTAGCTTCATTTTGTGTACAGTTGTAACAGTGAACCAGATGCCCAATATGTTGACTGTACCTGCTCTTGCTGATCTCCAGGGTCCTGAGTATGTCTAGCAAGGTCCCATTAAACCTCTCAGGCTAGGGATCGCCCTGTGGGTGATAGGGCGTGGTCCTCGACTTCTCAACTTCAAGCATGCCCAGTAACTCATAGATGAGTCTACTCTCAAAGTCCCATCCCTGGTCACCATGTATCCACCTGGGAAGGCCATAATAAACAAAATACTTCTCCCATAACACTTTTGCCACCGTAATCACCCTCTGGTCCTTGGTAGGAAAAGCCTGAGCATATCTGCTGTAGTGGTCTGTGATGACTAAGACATTCGCTGTGTTGCTGGCATTGGATTCTATGGACACTAGGTCCGGGGGCCCTGCACTCTGCAAGTGGGACAAAAGAGCTGCCTGTGAAGGCAGTGTCTTCCGCCGTATGCAGCGAATGCACGACTTGCAGTATTCAACCTCCGACTTCATTCGGGGCCAGTAAAACTGGTGTCTGAGCAATCCATAGGTCTTTTCCACTCCCAAATGTCCAGAATCATCATGAAGTGACTTCAGTGCAATCCTCCGATACTTCTCAGGCAGAACCAGCTGGCAACGCCGAGGTCGGTCCGGGGGTGATGTGACCCGGTATAAGATCTGGTTCTTCAACTCCATCCGAGGCCATTCCCTCAGTGATGGAGGCACCGAAGCGTGTTTCGTCTTCTCTGCGTCCGCCTTTTCAACCGTGGACCAAATAGTGCCAATGCCTGGATCATCTCGCTGAGCAGCTGCCACTTCCCCAGAACTTCATTCCGGCAGCTGATTTGTCTTCAGAGCAGTCAGGTTACAGTAAATTTGCGGTATGGTACCTTCAGAAGCTCCCAATAGATCCACTGCTCGCTCCTGCCTTTCCTTTTCCTCTGCCTTCATGGTGGTGGCAAACTGACACATGGCCTTCCAGGGCAGGAACGCTCTCCCACTCCTTGTCCTCGTCCAGTCCCCCATGCACCCGTCGGGACAAAGCATCCGCATCAACGTTCCGGCTCCCCGGCCGGTACTTCAGGCTGAAATCATAGGCAGACAACGCTGCCAGTCACCGATAGCCTGTGGCATCCAGTTTCGCCAAGGTGAGGATATAAGTTAGGGGGTTGTTGTCCGTCCTGACCTCAAACTTGGCCCTGTAGAGATAGTCACTCGGCTTATCCACCACCACCCATTTCAACAGAAGACAATTTTAAAAACAAAACCATGGGGGTTGGGGGCAGGAAGATGAAATGTGAAAGTAATCTAGCCAATGATACCAAAAATTATACCAAAAGCTTTTGCAGATATGTAAAGTGTAAAAGAGGCAAGGGTAGATATTGGACTGCTAGAAAATGACACTGTAGAGGTAGTAATGAGGGATAAGAAAATGGTGGATGAACTGAATAAGTATTTTGCGTCAGTCTTCACTGGATCATTAGCGGGCTGGTGCTGTTGTGGCATCGGCGCTGGAAGGTCCCGAGTTCAAATCTAGCTGGCTCCCGTGCACGCTTTCCATCTGTGCTGGGTTGAGCATTGAGCTAGCAACTCGACCTCGTAAAAAAGAAATTGCCTGCTATAGAAACATCAACAGCAGAAAGTTGATGGCCTATGCTCTCTCATGAGTTTAAAGGCAATTTCTCTTTCTCTTCTCTCACTGGATCATTACATCAGTGGAATACACTAGTAGTATGCCGGAAGTTCGAGTGTGTTAGGGGGCAGAATTGAATGCAGTTGTTATTACTAGAGAGATGGTCTCAGGAAACTGAAAGATCTAGTAGGTAGGTAAGTCACCTGGACCTAATGGACTACACCTCAGGGCTGTAAAAGAGCTGAAGAGTTTGTGGAGACATTGGTGATGATCTTGCAGGAATCAATAGATTCTGGCAAGGTTCCGGAGGACTGGAAAATTGCAAATCTCACTCAAATGTCACTCCACTGATCAAGGAGGGAAGGAGGCAGAAGAAAGGAAATTATCGGCCAGCTAGCATGACCTTGGTGTTTCGGTTTCTGTTTATAAGGATGAGGTTTTGATGTACATTGAGGTACACGCCAAACTAGGCCAAAGTCTGCATGGGAAAATCGTGCCTGACAAATCTGTTGGAATTCAAGAAATAACAAGCAGGATAGACAAAGGAGATGAGTTTTTCAAAAGGCCTTTGACAAGATGCCGCACGTCAGGCTGCTAAACCAGATAAGTGCCAGGGTATTACAGGAAAGATACTAGCATGAATAGAGCATTGATTGCTTGGCAGAACGCAAGGAGTGGGTATAAAGGGGTCTTTTTCAGAGTGGTTGCTAGTGACTAGTGCTGTTCCACAGTGGTCTGTGATAGGACTACTTTTTACGTTGTATGTCAACGATTTGGATGATGAAATTGATGACTTTTGTGGCCAAGTTTGTGGACATATGAAGATAGGGGGAGGAGCATGTGGTGTTTAGGGTGCAGAGAGACTGTAGAAGGACACAGACAGATTAAGAGAATGGGTAACAAGGTGGCAGGTAGAATACAGTGCCTGGAAGTGTATGGTCATACAATTTCATAGAAGGAATAAAAGCATAGACTATTTTTTAAACTTGGGGAAATTCAAGAGTTCCGAAGTGCAAAGAGATTGGGGAGTCCTCGTGCAGGATTCCCTTAAAGGTTAATTTGCAGGTTGAATCGGTGGTAAGGAAGGCAAATGCAATATTAACATTCATTTGGAATGGACCAGAATACCAAAACAAGAATGTAATGCTGAGGCTGCATAAGGCACTGGTGAGGCCTCACTCTGAGTATTCTGAGCACTTCTGGGGCCCTTTAGAAAAGATGTGCTGACATTGGAGGAGATTTAGAGGAGATTCATGAGAATGAATCTGGGAATGAAAGGGTTATCATATGAGCAGCAATTAAAGGTTCTGGGCCTGTATTCTCTGGAATTTAGAAGAATGAGGGGACCTCATTGAAACCTATGGAATCTTGAAAGGTCTGGATAGAGTGGATGTGAAGAGGGTGTTTCCTTTGGTGGGTGAGTCTCGGACCAGAAGTTACTGCCTCAAAATAGAGGAATGTCTGTTTAGCACAGATAAGTGGAGGAATGGTCTAAAATTTCTCTTCTCTGTTGTGCAAGTCTGATCAGCAGCTACAGGAAACATTTGGTGGCTATTGCTGCTATAGAAAGTTCTACCAGTTATTAAATACAAGGGTTCACATGCATTTTCCAGCCTGGACTGTGAATGATTAAACAATGTGTTCAGTAAAGATGTGTAAATTACAATTGTTTGTGTGTTATTAGTTTAGGCAGATTCTGTTTGTCCATTGTTGTGACTTGGATGAAGTTCAGACCATTTTGAGTAATTAATGCAGGAAACCAAGTAATTGCAAAGGGTTCACAAACTTTTTCTTGCAACTTTAAGTTGATGCTTTCTCCTGGTCACCATTGCTTATTTGCAATTTGTTGCTGGATACTTAACTATGGAACTCCATTTCCTCTTTTTCCTAAAATTAACTGAATTCTGAACATACATACCGTGGCCACTTTATTGGATGCATGTATGGTCATTGTCTTCTGCTGTTGTAGCCCATCCACATCAAGGTTCAGAGATACTCCTCTGCACACCACTGTTGTAACATGCGGTAATTTGAGTTATAGTCGCCTTCCTGTCAGCTTCAACCAGATAGTACTTCTAAATATACTCTTAAATACACCTCTATTGAATAACACTCACTGCAATTTGCAGCATGTAATTTTCCCGTAAGAAAGTATTTTTAAATCAACATTGATCTACAGGTATCATGATCATCTGAAGGTTTTGGTGGACCTGGCAGATGCTTCGCCTTTAAGCAGATGAAGGTCCATCACTGGCCAGAAGAGAAGCAGGAGGGGGTGGATTCCAAGCCAGGCTGAAACAGAGGGACGAGGTCCCCTCTACCCAGCAAATGGTCATTCGCTGGAGAACAAAATTGCGGACCTGAGGGCAAGATTGTTCTATGGGAGAGAAATGAGGGACTGTTATATTCTGGCTGAGAGAAATTTGGCTGTCTCCCAGCACAGCAGATACAGTGGTCAAACTGGAAGGCTTCTCAATTTACTGAATAGACCAAGCTGTTGATTCAGAAAAGGCCAAGGGTGGAGGTGTGATAAATTCTTGGTGTTCCAATGTGGTGGTTTTATTGAACTCTTAATCCTGCAACCTTGAACACCTAATGGTCGAACACTATCCCTATTTACACAGGGAGTTCTCCTTAATCCTGACTGCAGTTTACATATCACCAGTGGCTGAATATAACCAAGTGCTTGAGATGCTCTATGATGCTGCCTGAAATCAAGAAGCAGTCCACCCTGATGCATTCGAAATCATAGTCGGGGACTTCAACTAGACTTGTCTGAAGAAAACCATGCCCAATTACCATCAGCATATAATCTGTATCATCAGAGGTCCCAACATACTCGACCACAGTTATACTGAGATGATGAATGCCTACCATTCCATGCCCGGACCGCATTTCAGTAACTTGGATCCACTCCAGTATACTTACCACATCAACAGGTCCACAGCAGATGCCATCTTATTGGCTCTTCACTTGGCCCTGGAACATTCAGACAGGAAAGATGCATACATCAGGATGCTCCTTTATCAACTACAGCTTAGCATTCAATACCATCATCCTCTCAAAACTAATCAATAAGCTTTAGGGCCTTGGCCTCAACACCACTTTGTCCATTCGGATCCACTATCTCCTTACTGGCAGGCCCCAGGCAGTTTGGATTGGCAGAATCATCTCCTCCATGATCTCCGTCAGCACAGGTGATCCACAAGGCTGTGTGCTTATCCCCCTGCTCTACTCATTTTACACTTGTGTCTGTGTGGCTAAGCATGGCTTCAGTGCGGTATTCAAATTTGCTGACGACACCACTGTCATAGACCAAATCAAAAGTGGTGATGAATCAGCATATTGGAGAGAGAATGTAAATCTGGCTGAGTGACTAAGTAGCTGATTATTGACTTCAGGAAGAGGAAACCAGAGGTCCATGAGCCAGTCCACATCGGGGTGGAGAGGGTCAGCAACTTTAAATGCCATTATTGCGGAGGATCTGTCCTGGGCCCAGCACATGTGTAATTACAAAGAAAGCACGGCAGCGCTTCTACTTCCTTAAGGCTGATTTATACTTGTGCATCAAATTGACGCCGTAGGTACGGCGTAGCCGCGAACCCTACATAGATCCCTACGCCATAGCCTGACGCACACCTCTCCCAAAATGTAACTATGCGTCATGGCAACGCAGACCGCAACAACTGTGATTGGTCTGCTTGGTAGCATCGCATTTCCTCCTACACTGCAATAGCTTCCCATTGGGCGACTGAAGGGCAGGGAAGGAACTCTGGCTGCAATGCTTTCCATAAAGCTTTACAGACCTCCAAAATTATGGAAGACACATTTTGCTTTTACGAAAAAAGATGCTCACTTTAAACTTGTGTACCCTGAGAAAGACAACCATGACCACAAAGCCTTGCACGGGCAGGTGTGTGTTTATGCGTGACATGCGAATACGTGATGTGCACATGTGTGTATGTGCCCGAATTGCACAGCGACACAGACACACCAATGCACAAGTATAAATGCTCACAACGGTGTAGCCCATTTGTGTAGGCTACGGTGCCAGCTAGTACGCACAAGTATAAATCAGCCTTTACGAGTCTGCAGAGATTCAGAGTGATATCTAAAGCTTTGACAAATTTCAATAGATGCGTAGTGGAGAATATATTGATTGGATGCATCATAGCCTGGTACTGAAACACCAATGACCTTAAATGAAAAGTACTACAAAAAGTAGTGGATACCGCCCAGTCCATCACAGGTAAAGCCCTCTGCACCATTGGGCACATCTACATGAAATGCTGTTTCAGGAAAGCAGCATCCATCATCAAGGACCCACACTGCCCAGGCAAGGCATGCTCCCTTCTTGCTGCTGCCATTAGGTAGAAGGCGCAGAAACCTCAGTACTCACACCACTAGGTTCAGGAGCAGTTACTACCCTTCAACCATCAGGCTCTTGAACTTCCGTCATTGAAATGTTCCCATAGCCAATGGACTCACTGTCAAAGACTCCTCATGTCATGTTGCTTATTTATTGTTTTTATGTATTTGCACAATTTGTCGTCTTCTCCACTCTGGTTGAATATCCAAACTGGGTGGTCTTTCATTGATTATGTTGTGGTTATTATTCTACAGATTTATTGAGTATGCCTACAAGAAAATGAATCTCAGCATTGTATGTATATGGTGACATAATGTACTTTGATAATTTACTTTGAACTTTGAATTTCCACACTACTTTCACGTTCACCAGGTCATTCTGACTCTTCCCTTCCTTTGTTAGATACCTTGATTGCCATGTCAGGAGATTGGCTACTGGCATTCATTGCAAACCTGACTCCAGAGTACTTTTCATCCAATCCATGAAAACTCCATTCCATTCCCTCCTTCCTGTCTCCATTTTATTTGCCCCAGTGATGAGACTGTCCTTACAGGTGTCCCTGAAATCTTATTTTCTTAAAATATAGCATCCTTTCTACATTTGTACAATGGTGCAGTTTGTCCACTTCCTACACTGTGCACTCACCAACTCTTCTAGGACAGAACAAGCCTAGTCCTCCCGTTCCACCCAACCAACTTCTGCATTCAGCAGATCATTTAAGATCATTTTCCACAAAATCCAGCATCATCAGACATATCTTCCCTTGTCATCCTTCAACATTTTGCAGAAACTGTTCTCTTCATCTCTTTCTAATGTAATTTTTTTGTTCCACCAGCCTCCACCCTTACGGCACACTTTCCTGCAACTGCAGATGGCAATTTCATCATCTTTTACCTCTTCCCACCATCCAGAGACCCAAGCAGTCTTTCCATGTGAAGCAGTGCTTCATTACACTTCAAAGTTCAAAGTACATTTATTATCAAAGTGTGTGTATATACTATATACAACCTTGAGATCCATCTCCCTACGGACAGCCACAAAACAAAGAAACCAAATTTAACCCATTTTTTAAAAAAATATATAGTCTACTGCATTCACAGTTCACAATGTACTGTCCTCTACATTAGTGTAACCAAATACAAATTAGGTGATTGTTCTGTGAGCCACCTGCATTTAGTCCAGGAGGGTGACTCCAAACTTCTCACTGCTGAACACTTAATTCCTCACTCTACTCCCATGGTGGTCTCCTGTACCCTCATAGTGTCATAGTGAGATCCAAAGCAAGCTTGAAGTACAGTGCCTCAATTTCAATTTGGGCACATCACAGCCACCTTTACTCTGCACTGAATTCTACAACTTCTGATAACATAATTTCTTGCTTCCAATCAGTTATCCTTCTGTAGTTTTATTTCTTCTCTCTGCAAGTGAGGGACATGCCCAGGTTTGTTTTCCTGTTCTACATTTTGCAGCTCTTGTATTTTTTTTACCGGCAATCTCACTGTCCAATTGCTGTCATTGACCAGATTATTTATAGACAGCTATCCCTATTGTCACCCCCAGTTTTATCAGGGACAGTCACTCACCCCTCCTCACTACAGCTTCACCAGCTGCTTTCTCTTTAGTTTGGATGAAAGGTTTCTGATCTAAGATGTTGACTGTTTATTGATATAGCAGGACCTGTTTCATATTTCCAGCATTTTTTGTTTTATAAAATCTTTTGCAGTACAACTTAGTCCTTCATTGGGCTTCTTGGCCGCTGTGTTAATCAACTAAAGATTAGTTATTTTCATGAGTCATTGAAGTTGTGCTGAAATTTGCTGCTAAAACAGAAAGCGGAAGCTGTTTTTCCATAATTTTTGATTCACCTCAATGTTTACTGTTCAGTCATGTGGATAATATTTTGGTTTCTGTTAATTCCACTAATGTTTTCAGTATGTCAGTATTTTTTTTAACATGGTGTCGTATATCAGAAAAGCAAGTGCATTGATCTAGTTGTCCCCATTGACCATCAAGCACTCATTACATTCTTCTATCTCCAGTTCTCCTGCAGTCCAGATCTGTTAACAGTTTACAGTTGAATATTAGCCTGCAGGGTGTATGTCAGGAAGTTAGAACACCAGGGAGAAACCTGTATGATCACATGGAGAATGTGTAAGCTCATACTGGAGAGCACTAAGATCAGAACAAAACCCAGGTCATGTGCTGTGAGGCAGCATTCTAACTGCGTATCATTGTGCTTAATACTGTGGGCTTGTAAGACTTACAAAGCAAATGGTCTTCACTCAATTATCAAAAGAAATTTATGACAACGATATTAACTTTTTATCAACCATTATAGTAACAATGACTGTAGATCAGTTTTGCATAATTCTAAACTATGTCATTTTTAAAAAAAAAACTTGTCATACGTGACAGTACACTTTAAAGAATGGAGGGGGAAACTTCTCATGAACTCTCTGTATATGTTGGTTAAGAATAGGTAATCAAGTGTTGATGCCCAAATAATCTGTTGTGTGGCATGTGTTTACGATATGGCTCATAAATCTTTGGTTCTGAAATTTTGTCTTCAAAATGGCAGAATTTGGGAGGGGGAAATGAAAAAGGTGCACAGTCTTGAATGTAAGATTTCAGGTTGTACTTGTAGAAAGACTAGAAATAAAGTGCTCAGAATTATCTGGATTCCGAGGATATAGATGAAATTTAGTGAGAAGGTCAAACTTTGAGTGCAAGCTTCAGATAGGTGGGTGAACATCAGAAAAGTAAGAGGAGTTGACAGACACAGCAGGTGGTTGTTCCCGTCAATAATTTTTGGGGTGATGACTTTTCAGAGGCCAGCAGCAGTAGCCAGGTGAGTGGTACTAAACCTGGCTCAGGTAAAGGAGGAAAGGGTGATTGATGCAGACAGGAGTTTCTGTGGCTGCAATCAATACTCCAGAATGGTGTGTTCCCTCCCTGTTGGTCAAGGATTTCTCACAATGGGTACGGGATCTTTTAAGAGGGGAAGGTGAGCAGCCAGAGGTTGTATTCTATATAGGTACCAATAATATTGGCAGGAGCAGGGATGAAGTACTGCAAAGTAACTTTGGAGCTAAATTAGAAAGTTTAAAAAACAGGACTTCCAGTGTTGTAATGGCAAGTTTACTACCCATGCCACATGCTCATGAAGTGAGGAATATATGCATAGTACAGTTAAAATATTTCCAAGATTAAAGATTGTTTAATGTAATTTCCTGTGCACAAGTGACATTGAAGAACAGATATGTAAGTAGATTAAGGAAATGTGCAGAGTGATGGGGCTGTTGTCAGGGGAGATTTTAACTTCCTAAGTATAAACTGGGACCTTCTTGGTGTAAGGGGTTTAGATCGACCAGAAAATAAGTGTATCCAGGAGTTTTTAAAAAAAATCAATATGTAGACGTTCCACTGATAGGAAGGGATGTACTAGACCTGGTGTTGGGTAATGAGCCTGGCCAGGTGACTGAGCTCTCAGTAGGTGAGCAGTTAGGGAATAGTGACCACAGCTGCTTATCTATAGCTATCCTGAAAGTTAAGGATAGATGTGGTCCTTATGGGAGAGTATAAATTGGACAAATTTCAAAAACATTAGGCAGGATCTAAGAAGAGTTAATTGGAGGACCTTTTCTCTGGCAAGTCCACATCAGGCATGTGGCGGGTGTTTAAAGATCAATTGCGCAGAGTATGGAAAAGGTATGTTCCTGTTAGGACAGGGATGGAAAGAACTTTGGATATCCAGAGAGGTGATGAATGTAGTCAAAAAGAAAAAGGAAAAGTATGTAGAGCTTCGGAAGTTAGGATCAAACAGAGCACACAAGGATTATAAAGAAGCCAGACAATTACGGAAGAAGGAAATTAGGAAAGCCAGGAGGGGCCTTGAAAAGTCCTTGGCAAGTAGGAGAAAGGTGAATCCCAAGGCATTCTATACGTACATCAAAAGCAAGAGGGTAACTAGGGAGAGGGTAGGACACTCAATGATAAAGAGGGAAACATTTGCTTGAATGTGGAGAATGTGAGTGATATATTTAATGAGTACTTCAGTATTTACCAAGGAAAAGGATAGGGAGTACCAAAAGATCAGTGCTGAGTCTATAAATATGTTGGAGCATTTAGAGGTCAAGCAGGAGGAAGTGTTGGACCTCCTAATGATTCTTAAGGTGGATAAGTCCCCAGGGCCTGATGGGATTTACCCCAGGTAATTGAGGGAGGCAGTGTAGTTTTGTGTTGTTTTGCGTAGTTCAGTGTAGTTTTTGTATTGTTCATGTAGCACCATGGTCCTGAAAAACGTTGTCTCGTTTTTACTGTGTACTATACCAGCAGTTATGGTCGAAATGACAATAAAAAGTGACGTGACTTGACTTGACTTGAAATATTGCTGGGGCCTTGACCAGTATCATCATATCCTCTCTTGGCACAGGCAAAGTCCTGGTGCACTGATGAGTGTCTAATGTTGTAACTCTATTTAAGAAGGCAACAAGGGAAAATCCTGGGAACCATAGACTAGTCAGTCTCACATCAGTTGTAGGGAAATTGCTGGAGAAAATTCTTAGGGATAGGATATATGAGCATTTGGAAACCCACAGCCTAATTGGCTTTGTGTGGGGCACGTCATGTCTTGACAACTTGATTGAGTTTTTTGACAATGTGATGAGAGAAATTGATGAGGGTAGGGAATGAGGGTATGGCAGTAATGTTGTCTACATGGATTTTAGTGAGGTGTTTGACAAAGTCTCTCATGGGAGGCTAATCCAGAAGGTTAGGGTGCGCGATGTCCATAACAAATTGGTTGTTTGAATTTAAAACTCTGGTTAGGCCACATCTGGAGTATTGTATACAGTTCTGTTTGCCCCACTATAGGAAGGATGTTGGGGCTTTGGAAAAGGTGCAGAAGAGGTTTACCAGGATGCTGCCTGGTTTAGATGGCATGTGCTATCATGAGAGGCTGTACAAACTTGTGTTGTTTACTTTGGTGTGGCTGAGACTGAGGGGAGAGCTGAGAGTTTTATAAGAGATTGAGAGGCATAGATAGAGTGGACAGGGAGTATCTTTTTCCCGGGGTAGAAATGTCTTAATACAAGAGATTGTGCATTGAAGGTGAAGGGGGGTGGGTTCAAATGGGATGTGAGGAGTAATTTGTTCACTCAATGTTGTGTGCCTGGAATGTGCTGCCTTGTTTGGTGGTAGAGACAAAAATACATTAGTGGCTTTTAAGAGGCGTTTGGATAGGCCATGAATGCAAGGAAGATGGAGGGATATGGGTATTGTGTAGTTGGGAGGGATTTGTTTCTGTTTTTTTAAATTTGTGTTTTAGCAGGTTCAGCACAGCAGTCCTGTATCTGTGCTGTATTGTTCTATGTAAGTGTAAGGAGAGCAAAATAATTGTTTCTCCAGATTTGATGCAACACAAAAAGAACACAATAAGCATTAATACTTGAGATAGCTTGTATACATTTATTGTACGTCCATAAAGTGATGCTTAGGCTGTACATAAGGTGACTGATGGGAAATATAAAGTAGTGGCGGAGTTAGTGGGTGGAGGTGTTCGTCAGCCTCACTGCTTGGGAAAATAACTGATTTTGAGTTTGGTGGTCCTGGCATGGATGCTATGTGGCCTCCTCTCTGATGGGAGTGGAACAAACAGTCCATGAGCAGTGTGTGGATCCTTCTTGAAGTTTACTAACTCCTCCTTATGGTGAGGAGGCTGGTGCCAGTGATGCGTTGGGCAGTTCTGACTACCTAATGTAGAGCCTTCCTGTCTGCCGCAGTATAGTTTCCATACCAAGCAGTGATGCAGTTGTTAAGATGCTCTCTACTGCACATCTGTAGAATGCCTTAAGTATGAATGTGCAAATTTCAGCTCATTTGATCTCTTCAAAATGTTAGAGATGTTGGTGAGCTTTCCTGATTGTGTTCCAGGAGCAAGCGCAGTTGTGTGTGATGAAACTGCAATTTCCACTGCTGTGCTGCCAGTGAAAAAGGGTGGGGGTGTGTGAGTGTTGAGTTCTCCTGAAGTCGATAATCATCCTCTTTGTCTTGTTGACATTAAAGAAGAGGTTATTTGCCTGGCACAAGGCCTCAAGATCTTCCACCTACTCCCTGTAGGCTGTCTCATCATTGTTGGCAATGTGCTCCGCCACTGTCATCAGTGAACTTGACGATGTGATTGCTGTGGTGTTTGGCCATGCAGTCATGTGTCAGCAGAGTGTACAGCAATGGGCTCAGCACACAGCCCTGGGGGTGGGCATCTATGAATCATAGAGTCAGGAAAGTACAGCACAAAACAGGCCCTTCAGCCCATCTGATTCGTGGTAAACCATTTATACCGCCTAGTTCCATCGACCTGCACTGGGACCATAGCTGCCCATAACACTCCCATCCATGTACCTATCCAATCTTCTCTTAAACATTGAAATCAAGCCCACATGCACCACTTGCACTGCGAGCTCATTCCACACTCTGAGTGAGAACTTTCTCCTCATGTCTCCCTTAAACTTTTCACCTTTTACCCTTTCCTTAGCCCATGACCTTTAGTTGTAGTCCCACCCCAGCCTTAGTGGGAAAAGCCTGCTTATATTTACCCTATCTATACCCCTTATAATTTTGTATACCTCTATCAAATTTTCTATGTTCCAAGGAATGAAGTTCTAACCTATTCAAACTTTCCTTGCAACGCAGGCCCTCCAGTTCTAGCAACATCCTTGTAAATTGTCTCTGTACTCTTTTAACCTTATTTTAATTTTTCCTAGGTAGGTGACCAAAACTGCACACAATACTGCAAATTAGGCATCACCAATGTCTTGTATGACTTCAACCATCTTCTGTACTCAATACTTTTATTTATGAAGGCCAATGTGCCAAAAGCTTTCTTTATGACCCTACCTACCTCTTGCCGCCAGTTTTGATGAATACTGGACCTGTATTCCCAGATCCCTCTGTTCTACCACACTCCTCAAGTGCCCTACTGTTCATTGTGTAAGACCTAACCTGAATGTTCCTACGGAAGTGCAACACTTCACCCTTGTCTGCATTAAATTTCATCTGCTGTTTATCTGTCCAATTTTCCAGCTGGTCCTGAGCCAGCTGCAAATTCTCAGTCTTCCTTGCTGTCCACTACACCCCCAGTCTTGGTGTCATCCACAAATTTGCTGATCCAGTTAACCACATTATCATCCACATCGTTCAGATAGATGACAAACAACAATGGACACAGCACTGATCCTTGCAGCAGTCCAATAGTCACAGGCCTCCGGTTGGAGAGGCAATCATCTACTACCACTCAGTGCTTTCTTCTTCAACGCCAGTGTCTAACCCAATTTACTATCACATCATGAACGCCAAGCGACTGATCCTTCCTGGTGATCCTCCCATGCGGGACTTTGTCAAATGCCATGCTAAAGTCCATGTCAACAACGCCCACTGCCCTGCCTTCATCCAGTTTCCTGTAACTCCCTCGAAAAATTCTGTAAGATTGTTTAGACACAACGGACCAAACACAAAGCCATGCTGACTATCCCTAATCAATCCTTGTCTATACAAATACTCATATACCTGGTCCCTTAGAACACCTACCAGTAATTTTCCCACTAATGATGATAGGCTCTCCGGCCTATAATTTCCTCGTAAATTTTTAGAGTCATTCTTAAACAGCAAAACAACATTGGCTATCCTCCAATCCGTCTTCACTATCTGTTCTGACAGTCTGGTCCCCATCCCACTGCAACTCTAATTTAGACCTTCTCCTGTGCAGCACTTTCAAACCTTCCCTCTAGGATATTAGTCCTTTACAGTTCAGGTGCAAACCGCCTCTTCTGTACAGGTCCCACCTTGATGAGGAAGGAGCAGTTGTGCATCCTGACTGAGGTCTCTTCATTAGGAAGTCCAACACCCAGTTGCACAGTGGTTTATTTAGACCAAGGAGTTAGTTCATCAAGGTCTGGTGGACGGTAGCTTTGAATTCTGAGCTAATGTCATTATTCTGATGTACATATCCTCCTTTTGTAGTTGTGTCAGGGCCAGGTGCTATGGCATCTGTTGCAGAGCAGCTCTGTCAGGGAATGTTGAATGTGTCAGGAATGGAGTTTTTGATGTTATGCCATTATCAGCTGTTCAGAGCACTTCGTAATGATTAGTGTCAGTGCCACTGGGTGGTAGTCATTTAGTTCTGAAGGTATAAAGTTATTTGGTAAAAGAATGAAGGTGGCTGATATGAAGCATGTGGGGACAGCAGTGGGATGAGTGAAGTGTTGAAGATTACTAAGGAACTGGTCATAGTCATAGAAAAGTACGGCACAGAAATGGGCTCTTTGGTCTATCTTGTCTGTGCTGAACCATTTAAACTGCCTGTTCTCACCTGGTGCAGGAAGGAAGACTCCAGGTCTATGGATAATTGGGTTCTCTTCCAGAGCAGATGGGATTTGTTCGTGGGAATTGTCAATTTCAGGAAGGGGAATTTGAGGGTACACTGGTCCTCATCAAAGGATCGGAAGTGGAAAGGGTAAGCAATTTCAAGTTTCTGTGTGTCAAGATCTCTGAAGATCTAGCTAGGGTGCAACGTATTGATGCAATTAGAAAGAAGGCATGAAAGCAGCTGTATTTCATATTTTGAGGGTTGTCATCAAAAGCACGTACAAATTTCTACAGATATACCATGGAGAGCATTCCAACTCGTTAGATCTGTCTAATATGCAGGGGCCACTGCTCAGGATCGGTAAGAGCTGCAGAAAGTTGTGTAACACTCTGGTTAAGATTTTTGCTGCTATGCTGTAGATATTTCATTTTAGCAGTTCTATAAGAGTAGTCTGTTCTGCTTTCAGCATGTTTGTGTTTGAGCTAAAGATGAGGGGTTGTGATGTTCATGCTTAGGAATGTAGTGTCATCCAATCAGGATGGTGGAATGGGGGAAAGTTCCAGAGAATACTGGGCAGAGAGGTTTTTGTGACGGACACTGGTATGGGTTGAAGTCTTCCTGGCAGGAACTGGAAGAAAACAGAAGATGGCTGAGAATGCCGTCCCTGTTGCACAAGGTGTTTTGTGCAGATGAATGGCTTCTAGGAGAGTTGATGTTGGACCACTGGAAAATGATGCTGGTGAGGTAGTAATGGGGGACAAAGAAATGGCAGATTAACGTAATGAGAACTTTGCATCAGTCTTCACTGTGGAAAACACAAGCATTGTGCCAGAGATCTGTGAGTGCTGTTGCTATTACAAAGGAAAAAGTGTGAGGCAAACTGAAAGTTCTAAAGGTGGATAAGTCACTTGTACCAGATGGACGACATCCCAGAGTCCTGAGAGAAGTTGCTGAACAGATGACAGATGCATTGCTCACAATCTTTTAAGAATCACTTGATTCTGGCATGGTCCTGGAGAACTGGAATATTGCAAATGTCACTCCACTCTTTAAGAAGGCAAAAGAAGTGAAATTATATGGCCAGTTAGCCTGACCTTATTGGTTGGGAAAGTGTTGGAATCTATTATTAAGGATGATGTTTCAGGGTACTTGGAGATGAATGATAAAATAAATCAAAATCAGCATGGTTTCTGTAAAGGAAAATCATGCCCGAAAAATCTGTTAGAGTTCTTCGAGGAAGTAACAAGCAGGGTGGATACAGGTGAGGCAGCGAATGTCATTTACTTGGATTTTCAGAAGACATTTGATAGGTGCCACACATGAGGCTGTTTAACAAGATAAAATCCTATGGCGTTACAGGAAAGATACTGGCATGGATAGAGGAATGACGGACAAGCAGGAGGCAGCGAGCGGGAAGAAAGGGGGCCTTTTCTGGTTGGCTATCAGTAACTTGTGGTTTTCCTCATGTGTCAGTACTGGGACTGCTGCCTTTCACATTGTTTGTCAGTGATTTAGAAAAAGGCTTTGTGGATGATACGAAGATAGGTGGAGATGTAGGTAGTGCTGAAGAGCAATATGATTGCAGCAGGACTTGAACAAATTGGAAGAATGAACCAAAAAAAAGTGGCAGTTGGAATATGGTGTTGGGAAATGTACGATAATGCATTTTGATAAAAGGAATAGTGTGGACTATTATCTAAATGGGGAGAAAGTTCAAACTTCAGAAGTGCAAAGGAACTTGGGAGTCCTCATGCAAGACTCCGAGAAGGTTAATTTACTGTATGTTAAGGTTAATTGAGTCTGTGGTAAAGAAAGCAAATGCAATGTTGACATTTATTTCAAGGGGAATGGAATATAAAAGCAAAGAGATAATGCTGAGTCTTTATAAGACACTAGCCGGGCTGTACTTGGAGAATTGTCAATAGTTTTGGGGCCCATATCTCAGAAAGGATGTGTTGACATTGGACAGAGTCCAGAGAAGGTTCATGGGGATGATGGGAGCATTTGCCAGCTTTGGGCCCGTACTCACTGGAATTTAGAAAAATGCATGGGGATCTCATTGAAACCTACCAAATGTTGAAAGGTCTAGTTAAGGTGGATGTGGAGAGGATGTTTCCTATGGTGGGGGTATCCAGAACTAGAGGGCACAGCCTCAAAATTGAGAGGTGACCTTTTAGAACACAGGTAAGGAGGAATTTCTTTAGCCAGAAAGTAGTGAATCTGTGGAATGCTCTGCTACAGACTGTGGTGGAGGCCAAATCCATGGGTATATTTAAGGCAGAAGTTGATAGTTTCCTGATTGGTCAGGATATCAAAGGATATGGTGAAAAAGCAGGTTTATGGGGTTGACAGGGATTCAGGATCTGCCATGATGGAACGGCAGAACAGACTGGATGGGCTGAATGGCCTAATTCTGCTTCTATGTCTTATGGTCTGTAATGGCACTTGTATGCTGGACGTGGGACAGATCCTCTTATTCTCCAGCTCTGAAATCCTGATGAGGACTGGCTTATGTACCTCGGGTTTCCTTTTTCTTGTAGTCAATAATAAGGCCTTTGGTTTTGCTGACATTGAGGGAGAGGTTGTTGTTGTTATGGCACTATTCAGCAAGGATTTCAATCTCCCTCCCCTATGCTGATTTGTCCATAAGACCATAAGATACAGGAGCAGAATTAGGTTATTTGGCCCGTCAACTCTGCTCTGACATTTCTTCTCAGCCACAATATCTTAACTTCTTCCAGTATCCCTTCATGCCCTTGGCCTCCTCAGCTGCCTGTGGCAAAAAATTCCATAGATTGGCCACTTTCTGGCTAAAGAAATTCTTCCTCATCTCTGTTCTAAAAGCACGCCGCTCTATTCTGAGGCTGTGTCCTCTGGTCTTAGACTCTCGTACCGTAGAAACATCCTCTCCACATCCACTCTATCAATGCCTTTCACCATTCAATAGGTCTCAATGAGGTCACCCCACATTCTTCTGAATTCTAGTGAATGCAGGCCCAGAGGCATCAAAATACTCTTCATGTGTCAACACCTTTGATTCGGCCAACGACAGTGATGTTGCAGAACAGGAAGCTAAGCACATGGCCTTTGTGGTGCATGAGTGTTGTTGGTGATTGTGCAGGAGATGCTGCCAATCTGAACTGACTGGGGCCTGCAAGTGACGAAATTGAGGATCCAGATGCCCAAGGAGGTGTTGACACTTACACGAGGGAATCTGTAGATGCTGGAATTTCAAGCAACACACATAAAAGTTGCTGGTGAATGCAGCAGGCCAGACCTGACGAAGGGTCTTGGCCTGAAACATCAACTGTACCTCTTCCTAGAGATGCTGCCTGGCCTGCTGCATTCACCAGCAACTTTAAGAGGTTTTGACACTTGTTGATTGGTTTCCTGGGGATGATAGTTTTGAATGCTAAGTTGTAGTAAATAACGAGCATCCTGATATATGCATCTTCACTGTCCATATATTCCAGGGTTGAGTGAAGAGCTAATGAAACGGCATCTGCTGTTGACCAGTTGCAACAGTAAGCAAACTGGTGTGGATCCTTGTCGTTCCTCAGGCAAGAGTTGTAATGTTTCATCACCAACCTCTCAAAGTACTTCATCACACTGGATATAAGTGCTACTGGACAATAGTCAATGAGACAGGTGCATCCATGAGAGACTCTTGAAACATTATGTGAAGAGTCCAACTAGAGGAGACAACATACTGGACTTAGTTTTTGGAATGAGACAGGTTAGTTTATAGACTTGATAATGGGTAAACCCTTTGGGAATAGTCATTATTTTAAGAGTTATGAAAAAAGATAAAATAGGATTTTGAGGGAAGGTACTAAATTGGGGAAGGGCAAATTACGACAGGAGCTGATGGGTGTTGCTTTGGAACAGCTGCTGTTGGACAAATCCACATTGGATGTTGGAGTTGTTCAAAGACTGGTTGATCAGAATTAAGGATTGAAGTGTTCAGTGAAGGAGTAAGGGCAGCGATGGTAAGGCATGGAGGGGTCTTTGGATGACCTGAGAGGATTAAATTTGATCAAGAAGTAAAAGAAAGCATAAATAGGTTTTAAGAAGCCAAAATCAGACTGGGCGCTTGTGGAATATAAATGATAGGAAAGTGTTCAACCAAGCAATTCAGAAGGTCAGAACGACCTATGAGTTGCCCTAGTTGAGTAGGATCGACACATTTTCTACTTAAGAATTGGAGATAACTGAGGAGATGTGGGTCCAGTCTATATTAATTTAGGTCCCTCTTTCAGTGTTTCTTTACCCATTTTATTTATCATTTGCGTCCTTCATTCTATTATAAGCTCCTTTGTTCTTTCTTACCACCTGCCTGCCCCCCGACCTTTTAACATTTTAAAACTTACTTTGCATTGTTAAACCCCCCTCTGAAGGATCATCAGCCTAAAACATTAACTGCTTTCTCTGACTTTAGATGCACACTTGTATCCTGAGTATTTGCAGCATCTCTTGCTTCTAGTTTGCACTATTAGATTTAGACTAAATTTGAGATTATTTCTGGGCATGCCATTTTCTATGTTTATTACAGTATTTTGACAAAAATTACTTGTTTTAGAAATAAGATATTTGACTTTCTTTGTTGGCTCTTGGCTCTATATTTTACACCCATGAGCATGACTTCATGAGTGCTTGCTCTTGTTCCACATAGGAGTGCTTATTTGCTTTTCTACCACGTTTAACAATTGTCCAGTGGTATCCAATAGTTTTTTTTCCCAATAGTTTCTTGTTCTTTGCAGACATCCACAAAAACAGAAGTGCCCCAAAGAATGAGTGACTGTTAAAAATGTTAGAGTCCCAAAGCCCCACCCCCCCTCAACTCTCCCCTCCCACACACAGGCAGCAGCAAAGCAAAGACCCTCTCCCACCCTCAGCCACTTCCACAAAAAATTATCCACACCCTCCATCCACTAAGTATGCAATTACAAAGCCCCCAATAAAGACCATGATCTGCAGTGCACGGGGAACATTTCACTGGTAGAGGGAAGAATGAATTCAATTAAATACCAGCAAATTCTGGAAGCAAACATCACACCGTCTGTGGAAAAAAAAAGCCGGAGGTAAAAAGAGGATGGCTTCTACAACAGGATAGAAAAGTAAAAGTGGCAGGCCGACAAATCCAGGGCATGCATTAAAAAGGGCCACTTTTCAACATAATTGTATAAGGGCTAAGAGAGTTGTAAAAGAGCACCTGAAGGCTTTGTGTGTCAATGCAAGGAGCATTCGTAATAAGGTGGATAAATTGAAAGTGCAGATTGTTATTAATGATTATGATATAGTTGGGATCACAGAGACATGGCTCCAGGGTGATCAAGGATGGGAGCTCAACGTTCAGGGATATTCAATATTCAGGAGGGATAGACATGAAGGAAGGGGAGGTGGGGTGGCGTTGCTGGTTAAAGAAGAGATTAACGCAATAGAAAGGAATGACATAAGCCGGGAGGATGTGGAATCGATATGGGTAGAGCTGCGTAACACTAAGGGGCAGAAGACACTGGTGGGAGTTGTGTACAGGCCACCTAACAGTAGTAGTGAGGTCGGAGATGGTATTAAACAGGAAATTAGAAATGTGTGCAATAAAGGAACAGCAGTTATAATGGGTGACTTCAATCTACATGTAGATTGGGTGAACCAAATTGGTAAAGGTGCTGAGTAAGAGGATTTCTTGGAATGTATGCGGGATGGTTTTTTGAACCAACATGTCGAGGAACCAACTAGAGAGCAGGCTATTCTGGACTGGGTTTTGAGCAACGAGGAAGGGTTAATTAGCAATCTTGTTGTGAGAGACCCCTTGGGTAAGAGTGACCATAATATGGTGGAATTCTTCATTAAGATGGAGAGTGACATAGTTAATTCAAAAACAAAGGTTCTGAACTTAAAGAAGGGTAACTTTGAAGGTGTGAGATGTGAATTAGCTAAGATAGACTGGCAAATGACACTTAAAGGGTTGACGGTGGATATGCAATGGCAAGCATTTAAAGGTTGCATGGATGAACTACAACAATTGTTCATCCCAGTTTGGCAAAAGAATAAATCAAGGAAGGTAGTGCACCCGTGGCTGACAAGAGAAATTAGGGATAGTATCAGTTCCAAAGTAGAAGCATACAAATTAGCCAGAGAAAGTGGCTCACCTGAGGACTGGGAGAAATTCAGAGTTCAGCGGAGGAGGACAAAGGGCTTAATTAGGAAGGGGAAAAAAGATTATGAGAGAAAACTGGCAGGGAACATAAAAACTGACTGTAAAAGCTTTTATAGATATGTAAAAAGGAAAAGACTGGTAAAGACAAATGTAGGTCCCCTACAGACAGAAACAGGTGAATTGATTATGGGGAGCAAGGACATGGCAGACCAATTGAATAATTACTTTGGTTCTGTCTTCACTAAGGAGGACATAAATAATCTTCCAGAAATAGTAGGGGAAAGAGGGTCCAGTGAGATGGAGGAACTGAGCGAAATACATGTTAGTAGGGAAGTGGTGTTAGGTAAATTGAAGGGATTGAAGGCAGATAAATCCCCAGGGCCAGATGGTCTGCATCCCAGGGTGCTTAAGGAAGTAGCCCAAGAAATAGTGGATGCATTAGTGATAATTTTTCAAAACTCGTTAGATTCTGGACAAGTTCCTGAGGATTGGAGGGTGGCTAATGTAACCCCACTTTTTAAAAATGGAGGGAGAGAGAAACCAGGGAATTATAGACCGGTTAGCCTAACGTCGGTGGTGGGGAAACTGCTGGAGTCAGTTATCAAAGATGTGATAACAGCACATTTGGAAAGCGGTGAAATCATCGGACAAAGTCAGCATGGATTTGTGAAAGGAAAATCATGTCTGACGAATCTCATAGAATTTTTTGAGGATGTAACTAGTAGAGTGGATAGGGGAGAACCAGTGGATGTGGTATATTTGGATTTTCAAAAGGCTTTTGGCAAGGTCCCACACAGGAGATTAGTGTGCAAACTTAAAGCACACACTATTGGAGGTAAGGTATTGGTGTGGATGGAGAATTGGTTAAGCAGACAGGAAGCAAAGAGTGGGAATAAACGGGACCTTTTCAGAATGGCAGGCGGTGACTAGTGGGGTACCGCAAGGCTCAGTGCTGAGACCCCAGTTGTTTACAATATATATTAATGACTTGGATGAGGGAATTAAATGCAGCATCTCCAAGTTTGCGGATGACACGAAGCTGAGCGGCAGTGTTAGCTGTGAGGAGGATGCTATGAGGATGCAGAGTGACTTGGATAGGTTGGGTGAGTGGGCAAATTCATGGCAGATGAAATTTAATGTGGATAAATGTGAAGTTATCCACTTTGGTGGCAAAAATAGGAAAACAGATTATTATCTGAATGGTGGCCGATTAGGAAAAGGGGAGGTGCAACGAGACCTGGGTGTCATTATACACCAGTCATTGAAAGTGGGCATGCAGGTACAGCAGGCAGTGAAAAAGGCGAATGGTATGCTGGCATTTATAGCGAGAGGATTCGAGTACAGGAGCAGGGAGGTACTACTGCAGTTGTACAAGGCCTTGGTGAGACCACACCTGGAGTATTGTGTGCAGTTTTGGTCCCCTAATCTGAGGAAAGACATCCTTACCATAGAGAGAGTACAAAGAAGGTTCACCAGATTGATTCCTGGGATGGCAGGACTTCCATATGAAGAAAGACTGGATGAACTGGGCTTGTACTCGTTGGAATTTAGAAGATTGAGGGGGGATCTGATTGAAACGTATAAAATCCTAAAGGGATTGGACAGGCTAGATGCAGGAAGATTGTTCCCGATGTTGGGGAAGTCCAGAACGAGGGGTCACAGTTTGAGGATAAAGGGGAAGCCTTTTAGGACTGAGATTAGGAAAAACTTCTTCACACAGAGAGTGGTGAATCTGTGGAATTCTCTGCCACAGGAAACAGTTGAGGCCAGTTCATTGGCTATATTTAAGAGGGAGTTAGATATGGCCCTTGTGGCTACGGGGATCAGGGGGTATGGAGGGACGGCTGGGGCGGGGTTCTGAGTTGGATGATCAGCCATGATCATAATAAATGGCGGTGCAGACTTGAAGGGCCGAATGGCCTACTCCTGCACCTATTTTCTATGTTTCTATAATGATCCTTAACACACCTCAAAATCCACAATGGACTACCTTAAGAGGTGCAAGCTGAAGGTTTTGCCATGGCCCTCACAGTCCCACGACCTAAAAATCACCGAAAATCTGTGGATAGACCTCAAAATAGCAGTGCATGCAAGACAGCCCAAGAATCTCACAGAACTAGAAGCCTTTTGCAAGGAAGGTGAAAATACCCCACACAAGAATTGAAAGACTCTTAGCTGGCTACAGAAAGTGTTTACAAGCTGTGATACTTGCCAAAGGGGGTGTTACTAAGTACTGCCATGCAGTGTGCCCAAACTTTTGCTTCAGGCCCTTTTTTTTTGTTATTTTGAAACTGTAAAAGTTGGAAATAAAAAAGTAATCTTGCTTAAGATATTAAAGAAATGTGTCATCTTTAACTATATACCTTTTGGAAATCAGTTCATCTTTTACTCACTTAGCTATTCACAGTAACAGAAATTTTGACCGGGGTGCCCAAACTTTTGCATGTTGCTGTATCTGACAGAGGACTGAATGCACCAGAGGCTCCTCTGCAGTTTAGGAAGTAAAAGAATGGTAAGAAAGAGGATTGGAAAAGGGATCAGGAAGGCAATGAAGAAGTGAAATATCACTGGCATCTAAGGAAATTACTAATGTATACTGTATTATTTATTATACTGCCTATTAGGGATCAGAATTGTAAATTGTGTATGGAGTCAGAAAATCTCAATGAGATCTTAAATGAATATTTGTCAGAATGCACTGAGGAAGAAGGCAGTAGTATCTTGAGAATCGATAGGGTAAATTTCAGTACATCTCACTAAAGAGAAGGAGTTATTAGGTGCCTTCGCAGGCCTAAAGATAGTTAAATCTGCTGGATCTTAATAACTGTATAGTAGGTTGTTATTGGAGGTACAAGAGAAATTTTTAAAACCTTTAGTAGTTGCAGATAAGGTGCTGATGATGATACCAAATGTGGAATCTTATATCCAAGATGGGCAGCAGAAGTAAGCTTGATTTGTGAATCTAACATCACTGGTAAGGAAGTTATTGGAACAAGTCTTCATGGGCAGGATTAACCTACACTTGAAAGAAGAGTTACTAATGAAGATGGTCACCTTGATTTAATTAAGGGAAAGTCCTGAATGAATTTTGAAGGGGAACGAAAGATGTTGAAGTCAGTGCAGTTGTAGTTTTGCAGTAATCTTCAGTAAGGCCCTTGACAAGATTCCATGTGGGAAATTAATCCAGATGTTTAGAGTGGGTTAATAGATTGGAGCCTAAATTAGCTTGGTGATGGAGATGGAAGGTGAAGCTCATAATTTTTGTGATTATGAGCCTGTGGTGCACTATAAGGATGGTGCTGCAACTATTGCTGCTTGTCATATGTGTTAATGATTTGGCTGTGAATGTCAGAGGTGTGATTTGTAAGCTTAAAGATGACACGGAAATTAGTAGTCGTGGATTGTCAGGAGATATTAATCAGTTTGTAAAACGGGCAGGTGGAGTTTAATCTGGATAAGTGTGAAATAATGCACTTTGGAAGAACTAAGGGCATGTTCAATGATTTTTACAATCCGAAGAAATATTGAGCAATAGGGTCTTTGTACAAGTCCAAAGATTGCTGAAATTGGCATCATGAGTAGATAAGGTCTGAAGATGTATGTTTTGCTAGGCTCAATAACTGAGGTGTCAGAGTACAAGGACAGGGAATTTGTTGTATAGCTGTATAAAATACTGGTTGGACTGTAGCTGGAGTACTGTGCAATTCTGTTTTTTACAAATGGAACCGTTGAATTGAAGACAGAGGAGAGTCACCAGAACACTTCCCAGAGTGGGGCACTTTGGTATGAGGAGAGACTGGTTTTGCTTTCCTTGGAGCAGAAGGACCTGAAGGAGAACCTGATTTAAGATATACAATATTTCCATGGGCATGGTTAGAATACATAATAAGAAACAAACCAGAAAATACTAGAAACACACAGTAGTTCAGCTAGCATCTGTGGAAAAAGAAATAGTTAATGGTTCAGACATGTGGTTTGAAATGTTGATTATAATTTTTCTTTCCTTCCAGATTACTACTTGAACTGTGACTTTTCAGCATTTTCTACTACTTCTGTTTCAGATATCCAGCATCAGCATTTAATAGGAAGAAACTTGCCTTAAAAATTAGAGGAAAAGGCTTGGAGGATAGATTCCACCCACCCCCACATCCAAAGAGTGGTTGTAATCTGAAATGTGCTGTCTGAGTGGATGGCAGAACCAAATACTTACAACAGTTCAGTATCTAGATCTGGGGTTCCCAATCTGGGGTCCACAGACCCCTCAGATAATGGTAGGGGTCCATGGCATTTTTTTAAAAAAAAGTTGGGAATGCCTGATCTGGATGAATATTTGAATTGCCAAGGTGGAGAAGGTTACAAACCATTTGCTAGCAAATTGGATTAGTGTTGAAGGGCAATAATGGTTGGTGTGGACCATGGATCACGGATATGTTTTGACCTGCACTGTGCTTTTTATGTAGCTATTTTACTTTATTCTACATTGTTATTATTTTCATGAATTAATCTATGAGCAGTATGCAAGACCAGCTTTTCACTGTATCTTGTACATGTGACATAATAAACCAATTCCACCATGAGACTTATCAAAGTTCATACAAAATGTTAATGAGATACAACAGTTATAATATCATTGAAGTTTATTTCTCATACGTTTTACAGGATCTTAACTCTGGATCCATTTATCATCAGTTTCATTACAGAAATTCTATTGTACAATTTATCTAGTAATCTAAGGAGGTCAGGACATGTCATGTACTTCAACTTAGTGTAATTGTGCCTATTTAAAGATTAAGTGTACCAACAGAAGGATCATGAAAGAGAAGGTTGTATTTCTGTTGTGACTATCCTGTTAAGCTGTTCCAATATGCTTTACAGTCAAAGTACCTTTGAAGTGTAGTTACTAATGTATCATGAGAAATATAGCAGCTAAATTCTGCACAGGAGGTCTTGCAAAGAATGTGATGAAGGCTAGCTCTTTTTTTGGGTTATTTAGTAACAAGTGCTGACCAAAAATGCCTGAAATATTCCTTTTGAAATGGAGCTAGAAAATCACTTGTACCTATCTGAGGTGGAGGTGTAGGCTAAATTTACATCTTATTGGAACATTAATATTGTTTGAATAGCCTGTCAACAGTTTTTTGCACAGATTATCAATTTTGGGGAAAACTAAGTAATTTGAATATGAAGGAATTTGTTGTCTTGTGTAAAGCTATATTTAATACAAGTACAATTTGCTTTAAATGCTGTGAAACAATACATTAGTCAAGGATGTATATCAAAAGACTTTCTGCTCATAATTGAAAAAAACAAATATAAAACCAGCACCTGTTACAATGCAACAGAGTACTGTTTGTGCTTCTAGAATTAGATGTTGTGGAAGAGACCGAAGATGTCTTCAGGAGTTATGTATTCTCCCGGTACTGCACAGAGAGGGAGGAACAAGGGGAGCTTCCAGATGATCCAGAGATAACCGGCATGCATCAGCCTACTGATAGGTAAATATTGGCATAATATGTCAACTTAAAGGTTTGATATAGGTGCAAATGCTAAATGAATACAATTCATAATAGAAGCAACCTCGATATAGATATTAATATACAGTAGACCCCCCCACCAACCAAAAAAAATGCCCTGATGCCAATCCCTGGGAAATGCTACTATTCATCTTCCTCCAGTCAGAAAACAACCATACATTATAACTGTTTTGATATGTAGATATGATATCAATGTCCTTTTATTGCCATCTCCTACCACTTTGCTGCTAAGGTATTAGAGAGCACTTCACCAAAAGGTTTCAGAGGTTGATGTACACCATATTCAGTGCATTATTGTCATCGGCGCTATATGTACCTTCATCAAAAATACTATCACAATTTTCCCTGAATAAATCCATGCTGATTTCCCTTGATCCATTTCCCTCCAGCTGGCTGTTAATCTGTTTTATGGCTGTTTACTTTAGAGAAGTTTCCTAAAGCAGTTCCAATAAATTTTTACTGCCCATCTAAATCAGAAGAACATTAAGATATTTCATCTCATCCTACCCATTTTCATTGCATGCAGGAATAACTAATATGGCGTGAGTAAAAGGATCTCATTTTTGTTTAGTTTTTGTTTTGATCATTTTGTGGAGTTCAGAGAAAAATTTAAGCTGTTGTAAATTAATTTAATAAAAGCATGCAAATAGAATCATGGACTGTGTAATTATTGCAAGATTTCATTTAGTCACATTTAGCATGTGCTCCATCTCTTCCAAATGTTCCAGTTTGTTTGGGTTTGACATAGAAGTAGGACATTCTTGGAATTAATCATTAATGCTGGATATACTCAGTAGGGTGGACAATGTCTATCAAGAGAAATATCCATTTCAGATATTTGCACATAAAGAAAAGATTGAAATCAAACTTGTTTCCTATTGCTAGGGTGGGATGGTGTGAACAGAGGGATTAGGGTAGAGACAACTCAAGCTAAGAGTACAATTTTTTTGCGAATAATATTGGCATGGATAGGGTTATGGCTAATAACAGAAAATGAGAAAATGATAAGAAATAAATCATTTTCAGATTGGCCATCAGTAACCAACAGGGTACCACAGAAATTAACTGTTCGTAATCTATGTTGATAACTTGGATGAAGGTACTGAATGTGCTGTAGCTAGATTTGCTGATAGAAAGGCAAGTTAGCAAGTTGTGAGAGGGATTCATTCTGCAAACAGATATGGGTAGGTTAAGAAATTGACAGATGGTGACCAGTTCCTGCAAATCCAGCAAGGAAATTTAGAATGCTGAGGATGCCCAGATGGTCAGGTATTGAGAGAGAAGCACAGTTAAGATTATAGACCAACCATTCGTTAGAACTGATCAATACTAATACCAACTGAAATTGTTGAGTTTGAAATAGTCCCGAGAGCTGTGACATGCCCAGTCAGAAGATGAGATGTCATGCATCGAACTTCACTATCGAATCAAAGCCACGCATAAGAGGCCAAATCAGAAAGTTAGAATGAATTTCAGAATGAATGAAAAGCAGCTTGAAGCTCAGGCTTGATCAGTCAAGTGCTGAATAGTTTGTGATGGAGTTCAACCCAGATAAGTGTGAGGTGGTTTATTTTGGTGGGTCAAATATGATGGCAGAATATTTTATTAATGGTAAGACTCTTGGCAGTGTGGAGGATCAGAGGGATCTTGGGGTCTGAGTCCATAGGACACTCAAAGCTGCTGCGCAGGTTGACTCTGTGATTAAGAAAGCATATGGTGCATTGGCCTTCATCAATCGTGGGATTGAGTTTAGGAGGTGCAAGGTAATGTTGCAGCTATATAGGACCCTGGTCAGACCCCACTTGGAGTACTGTGCTCAGCTCTGGTTG
Organism: Mobula birostris; assembly: GCF_030028105.1. Classification (NCBI taxonomy): domain Eukaryota; kingdom Metazoa; phylum Chordata; class Chondrichthyes; order Myliobatiformes; family Myliobatidae; genus Mobula; species Mobula birostris. The sequence continues at coordinate 51,054,869 of NC_092383.1, read as the reverse complement.
CCTCACTACAGGAAGGATGTGGAAACCGTAGAAAGGGTGCAGAGATTTACAAGGATGTTGCCTGGATTGGGGTGCATGCCTTATGAGAATAGGTTAAGTGAACTCGGGCTTTTTTCCTTGGAATGACGGAGGATGAGAGGTGATCTGATAGAGGTGTATAAGATGATGAGAGGCTTGATCATGTGGATAGTCAGAGACTTTTTCTGAGGGCTGAAATGGCTAGCATGAGAGGATATAGTTTTAAGGTGCTTGGAAGTACAAAGGTTTGTAGTTACGGAGGTGATGACTGGTAAGTTTTTACGCAGACAGTGGTGAGTGCATGGAATGGGCTACTAGCAATGGTGGTGGAGGCGGATACGATAAGGTCTTTTAAGAGATACCTGGACAGCTCCATGGAGCTCAGAAAAATAGAAGGCTGTGGGTAACCCTAGGTAATTTCTAAGGTAAGGACATGTTCGGCACAGCTTTGTGAGTTGAAGGGCCTGCATTGTGCTGTAGGTTTTTTATGTTTCTATAATAGAGCAAAGTGGTCACCCAATTTTCGTTTGTTTCTTTTTCCCCCCATTGTACAGCTCTGTGGTCTACTTCCCGCACCAAATGCAATACATTAAATTAGCGGACTGTTGCTTCACCAGGGTAGGCAGGTTAGGTTCTTGAATGACAGGAAAGAGGTGAAAGGACAGGTATCGTGAGAAGGGCGAAAGGGTATTGGTGGAGATGGAAAACTGAACCATGAAATCAGAGGAGAGAGCTTTTCAGAATGCTGAAAGAAGGGATGATGTATCTGTTACCAGTACCACCTTGAAGGTGGTGAAAATTAGATCATGATGCATTCAATGTGGAAGCTAAAGATTGGAGTGTGTGGATGGGACAGTACCCTTGCTGTTGGTTAGAGGAGTGCTAAGAACAGAAGTGTGAGGCATGGAGCAGATGCAGATAGAAGCCCTATTGCTCACAGCTCAGAGTTGCACTACTGAATTTCTTCCCCACCCTGGTTCTGAGAAAGTGATTAACCAGAAACATTAACTGCTTTTTCCTCTAATCCACAAATGCTGCCTAACCTGAAACTGTCCAACAGGTTGTTTATTTCAGACTTTTGGCATCATGATTTGAGTTTCCCCTGTTACATTCCTTTTTTAACTTTTAACAACCAGTACTCCAGCTCTTGTAGGGCGGCAACTTGCTGTTATTGGAGATGACATCAATCGAAGATATGACCTGGAGTTCCACAATTTGTTGTCAAGGCTGCCACTGAATGCACAAAATGCCTATGATTACTTCTGCAAAATAGCCGATGGGTAAGCTTCGATTGTGAAATCAAACTCTGCTTAACATAGAGCATGCAGTAGTTTGTATATGAATCTGCCTTTACATTTTAAACAGTTTACTGATACATTTAATCTGATAAATTTAATACTTTTAACTAAATAATTTGATGGTATTTGGTCCTACTTAAAACACAAGAGTCATCACTTGTGCTCAGTGTGACAAACAAAATGACAATGTTACCAAATGCCCTTTTTATGGTAAAACAAGTTCTTTTAATTCGAAGATGTCACTATTCAGCAAATTGTGAAATGGTTTTGTGAACAAGGATATGAATGAGTTAAAGCAGGTCAGAGGAATGAAATATTGCTTAAGTTGCAATTATTGCAAGAATATAAATCGTGAATCAAGATGACCCAGCAAAGCCACATCCTCTGGAATCCACTTGCAATCATTCTATCACACAGCCACCTGAATGAGACGTTCAAAGTAAATTTTATTATCAAAGTACACCATATGCAAAACTGAAGTTCATTTTATTCTGGGCATATTATTTTTAAGGTATGCAATGTTCCATTTTCCACCTGTGATAGATGCTTCTTTGCTTGCGGTGATCAGGAGGGAAGAAGAGTCCTCAGGAGGGGTGGCATGATTGTTGGTGACTGTAGAGGACAACTCTAGATGTGCAGACTGGCACAGTAGGGACACAGGAACAGCTGGGATGCGGGCACTTGGGTAGTAGGATTCTTCCTGCATCTCCTCTTCTCTTCAGCATTGACTCTTCTGGACTCAAAATCCTTGGCTGCTCCATGGATCAGGGTTCTCCAGCAGTGTCTGTCACAAGCCAGCTGCTGCCATTCGTTGACCTTGAAGTTTGCCTGAGAGCTGCTGCTTAAGTTGGTCTTTGTATCTCTTGCGCGGGGCACCATGATCTCTTTTGCCTTGAGAGTACTGCTTTTGGTAACCTGGAGCTGTCCATGCAAGATACATGGCCTGACCAACAGAGCTGCTTGAGCAGCAAAGTGGCTTCAATGCTTGAAAGTTGAGCCTTTTCCAGGACCTCATTGTTGGAGACATGATCCTGCCAGCTGATACCCATGGTGGAGCGGAGTCAAAGCTGATGAAAGTGATCAAGCAACTGGATTTGCTTGTGGTATACGACCCAGGCTTCGGAGCCTTGGAGCAGTGTTGTAACAATGGCAGCCCTGTTCAGATGGATTTCTGTGGACAGATGCAGCTGGTAGTTCTTCCACACATATTTCTGGAGGCGCCTGAAGGCACTGCTGGTTCTGGCGAGTCGATTGTCAACGTCCCTTACTACCATAGCGTTGTTGGAGATGATGCTGCCGAGATAGGTGAACTGCTCAACCGTACTGTGAGGGTGGTTGTCAATGGTTATCCGAGGTGGGTTGTAAACGCCACGAGGGGGCTTCTGAGCATCATTGTTTTCTTCAGACTGACCATTAACCTGAATGTCCTTGCAGCCTTGTCAAACTGAGTGACTGCAGCCTGTAATCCATCTGCTATGTGTTATGAGGAGAGCACAGTTGTCCACACATAGTAGCTCGAGAATGGGCTCCAGCATGGTTTTTGTTGGGCGTGAAGGCAGTGGAGTTGTATGTACTTCAGTCTGTGCAGAACTAAATGTAGATGCTCTCCAAGGTGTCTCTTTAACATGCTGGAAAGGATGACAAAGGGCGTTGGTGCCAAAACACAGCCTTGTTTCATGCTGGTACTGATGGGGAATGGGTCAGACAGGTCACCATTGTGTTTAACCTGACTGCTTTGGTCCTTAATGGAGCTGCAGAAGGATGGTGAGGTACTTCAGGGGACAGCTGAGCTTCGACAGAATCTTCCTGAGACCATCGTAGCTGACTGTGTCAATCCCTGACTATACAGTCCTATGTTCTGTTCACGATACTTCTTCTGTATCTGGTTCAGCATGAAGATCATGTCAGATGTGCCTCTGTTCGCTCTGAATCTGCACTGACTCTGTGAGGTTGCCTTCGGCAATGGTAGAGATGATTCTGGCAAGGATCTTCCCAGCAGTGGATAACAGGGCAACAACTCTGTAGTTTGAGCAATCGATTTCTCCCCTTTGATCTTGTACTGATAGACAGCTACAGCTTTGCGTAGGTCATTTGAGACTGGATCTTTCACCTAACTGTGTATCTCTTTGACAACAGAGTCTGTGCAATGTGGGAGCATATACATTTACAGGGTGACAAATTGATTGTCTTGCAGTGGGAGTTGCAGGGAAATGAATCGATCAGATCGTCCAACTGGTAGGCTTTGAAACTTATTGACAATGGTGTTTTTGATCATGAAGCCCACCCCTGAGAAGCTGTTCTTGTTGCGGCTTCTGCCTGACCAGAAGAAAGTGTAGCCTGTACCATGCTCTATCAAGGGTCGTTGATCTGGTAAATGTACTTCACTTATAACAGAAATGTCAATGGCCAGCTGAGCTAGTTCTCATGCCACAATGTCCTGCATTGTGCGTACATTCCAGCACACAATTTTGAAATGTGTGTTTCTTTTTTGGGGCACCACCTTTTCCAGCTCCATCTTCATTTGGAGCAAGCCGTGTTATACCTGAAGAGGGCTGCTTGGTCACCCAGAGGGCTGCCGAATATTGTTGTTGCCTCAGGTCAACAGACAGTTGACCCATGGGTTTGAGCCGCCTACATGCAAAGTTGAGACTGTGACTTCCAATGTCATCCAGCACCTGTTGTTTCGTCTGCACCTGTCGTTTCGCCCCCTTCTCCATCGCTGTAGGGCTTTTCTTCCTGCCTGTACTGCATAGGCTTATACTGAGGATCAGATTCCACTCTTTAGGCCGGGGGCATTCCACAGTGAGCTGCGAAAACTGTGGCAACCATAAGGCTGGAGCCCAGCCTGCCCACTCAATTACTCAGTCATGCCATGACATAGCAAACTCAGAAAGAACAGGGATGCAAACACGAGGAAATCTGCAGATGCTGGAATTTCAAGCAACACACATAAAAGTTGCTGGTGAACGCAGCAGGCCAGGTAGCATCTCTAGGAAGGGGTACGGTCAACGTTTCGGGCCAAGACCCTTCATCAGGACTAACTGAAAGAAGAGCTAGTAAGAGATTTGAAAGTGGAAGGAGAGGAGGAGATCCGAAATGATAGGAGAAGACAGGAGGGGAAGGGATGGAGCCAAAAGCTGGACAGTTGATTGGCAAAAGGGATATGAGAGGATCATGGGACAGGAGGCCTAGGGAAAAAGAAAAGGGGGAGGGGGGTAAGCCCAGAGGATGGGCAAGGGGTATAGTGAGAGGGACAGAGGAAGAAAAAGGAGACAAAGAAAAAGAATGTGTGTATATAAATAAATAAATACTGGATGAGGTACGGGGGGAGGTGGGGCATTAGCGGAAGTTAGAGAAGTCAATGTTCATGCCATCAGTTTGGAGGCTATCCAGACAGAATATAAGGTGTTGTTCCTCCAACCTGAGTGTGGCTTCATCTTGACAGTAGAGGAGGTAGTGGATAGACATGTCAGAATGGGAATGGGATGTGGAATTAAAATGTGTGGCCACTGGGAGATCCTGCTTTCTCTGGCGGACAGAGCGTAGGTGTTCAGCGAAACGGTCTCCCAGTCTGCGTCGGGTCTCGCCAATATATAGAAGGCCGCATCGGGAGCACCGGACGCAAGGAACAGGGATGCCGCTTGAACTGCAGGAGAAGACCATATGTGAGTGACCTCTGCATGGCAAGCCAAACAGTGGTCCTGCGGTGATCACAACATCTGGAAACGAGATGCTGTGGGAGACACTTCATCATCCTTAAGTGAGCAGGACATCCAGCCCTGGACTTGTCTTCGAGCCCCTCCAGAAATATGTGGACGAACCACCAGCTGCGTCTGTCCACAAAAATCCAGGAGTATAGGTCTGCTGTCTTCACAACACTGCTGTACGGCTCTGAAGCCTGTGTCTTGTACTGCAAGCAAATCCAGTTGCTCGAGTGCTTCCATCAGTGCTGCCTCTACTCCATAATAACATAGAGAATCTACAGCACAATACAGGCCCTTCGGCCCACAAAGTTGTGCTGAAAATGCCCCTACCTTAGAAATTACTAGGCTTACCTATAGCCCTCTATTTTTCTAAGCTCCATGTACCTATCCAAAAGTCTCTTAAAAGACCCTATCGTATCCGCCTCCACCATTGTTGCTGGCAGCCCATTCCAGGCACTCACCACTCTGTGAGTGAAAAACCTATCCCTGACATCTCCTCTGTACCTACTCCCCAGCAACTTAAACCTGTGTCCTCTTGTAGCAACCATTTCAGCCCTGGGGAAAAAGCCTCTGACTATCCACACAATCAGTTCCTCTCATCGTCTTATACACCTCTACCAGGTCACCTCTCATCCTCCGTCGCTCCAAGGAGAAAAGGCTGAGTTCACTCAACCTATTCTCATAAAGGCATGCTCCCCAACCCAGGCAACATCCTTGTAAATCTCCTCTGCACCCTTTCTATGGCTTCCACTTGCTTCCTGCAGTGAGACAATCAGAACTGAGCACAGTACTCCAAGTGGGGTCTGACCAGGGTCCTCTATAGTTGCAACATTACCTCTCGGCTCCTAAATTCGAATCCACGATTGATGGAGGCCTATACACCATATGCTTTCTTAACCACAGAGTCAACCTGCGCAGCTGCTTTGAGCGTCCTATGGACACAGACCCCGTGATCCCTCTGATCCTCCACACTGCCAAGAGTCTTACCATTAATACTATATTCTGCCATCATATTTGACCTACCAAAATGAACCACTTCATACTTATCTGGGTTGAACTCCATCAGCCAACTTTTGCATCCTATCAATGTCCCGGTGTCACCTCTGACAGCCCTCCACACTACCCACAACACCTCCAACCTTTGTGTCATCAGCAAACTTACTAACCTATCCCTTCACTTCCTCATCCAGGTTATTTATAAAAGTCACAAAGAGTAAGGGTCCCAGAACAGATCCCTGAGGCACACCACTGGTGACTGACCTCCATGCAGAATATGACCCGTCTACAACCACTCTTTGCCTTCTGTGGGCAAGCCGGTTCTAGATCTGCAAAGCAATGTCCCCTTGGATCCCATGCCTCCTTACTTTCTCAGTAAGCCTTGCATGGGGTACCTTATCAAATGCCTTGCTGAAATCCATATACACTACATCTACTGCTCTTCCTTCATCAATGTGTTTTGTCACATCGTCAAAAAATTCAATCGTGCCTGTAATCCTGCCTCTTGGGATTTTTTCCATCAACTTACCAACCACTGAAGTAAGACTCACTGGTCTTTAATTTCTTGGGCTATCTCTACTCCCTTTCTTGAATAAAGGAACAATATCCGCAACCCTCCAATCCTCCGGAACCTCTCCCATCCCCATTGATGATGAAAAGATCATTGTCAGAGGCTCAGTAATCTCCTCCCTCGCCTCCCACAGTAGCCTGGGGTACATCTCAGCCGGTCCCGGTGACTTATCCAACTTGATACTTTCCAAATTTCCAGCGCATCCTCTTTCTTAATATCTACATGCTCAAACTTTTCAGTCTGCTGCAAGTCATCACTACAATCACCAAGATCCTTTTCCATTGTGAATACTGAAGTAAAATATTCATCAAGTACCTCTGCTGTTTCCTCCAGTTCCATACATAATTCCCCACTGTCACACTTGATAGGTCCTATTCTTTCATGTCTTATCCCCTTGTTCCTCACTTACTTGTAGAGTGCCTTGGGGTTTTCCTTAATCCTGCCCGCCAAGGCCTTCTCATGGCCCCTTCTGGCTCTCCTAATTTCCTTCTTAAGCTCGTTCCTATTAGACTTATAATCTTCTAGATCTCTAACATTACGTTGCTCTCTGAACCTTTTGTAAGCTTTTCTTTTCTTCTTGACTAGACTTATTACAGCCTCTGTACACCACGGTTCCTGTACCCTACCATAACTTCCCTGTCTCATTGGAACATACCTATGCAGAACTCCACACGAATATCCCCTGAACATTTTCCACATTTCTTCCGTACTTTTCCCTGAGAACATCTGTTTCCAATTTAAGCTTCCAATTTCCTGCCTGATAGCCTCATAATTCCCCTTACTCCAATTAAACGCTGTTCTAACTTGTCTGTTCCTATCTCTCTCCAATGCTATTGTAAAGGAGATAAAATTATGATCACTATCTCCAAAATGCTGTCCCACTGAGAGACCTGACACCTGACTAGGTTCATTTCCCAATACCAAATCAAGTACAGCCTCTCCTCTTGTAAGCTTATCTGCATATTGTGTCAAGAAACCTTCCTGAACACACCTAACAAATTCCACCCCATCTAAACCCCTTGCTCTAGGGAGATACCAATCGATATTTGGGAAATTAAAATCTCCTGTCACGACAACTCTTATTGTTACACCTTACCAGGATCTGTTTCCCTATCTGCTTCCCGATATCCCTGTTACTATTGGGCGGTTTATAAAAAAAAATACCCAGTAAAGTTATTGTCCCCTTCCTGTTCCTAACCTCCACCCACAGAGACTCCGTAGACAATTGTTCCATGGCATCCGCCTTTTCTGCAGCCGTGACACTATCTCTGATCAACAGTGCCACGCCCCCACCTCTTTTGCCTCCCTCCCTGTCATTTCTGAAACATCTCAAACCTGGCACTTGAAGTAACCATCCCTGAACCATCTAAGTCTCTGTAATGGCCACCACATCATATCTCCAAGTACTGATCCACGCTCTAAGCTCATCCGCTTTGTTCACAACACTCCTTGCGTTAAAATAGACGCATCTCAAACCTTTGGTCTGAGCACATCCCTTCTCTATCACCTGCCTATCCTCCCTCTCGCATTGTCTACAAGCTTTCTCTATTTGTGAGCCAACCTCCTCTTCCCCAGTCTCTTCAGTTCGGTTTCCACCCCCAACAACTCTAGTTTAAACTCTCCCCAGTAGTCTTAGCAAACCACCCCGCCAGGATATTGGTCCCCCTGGGATTCAAGTGCAACCGGTCCTTTTTGTACAGGTTACACCTGCCCCAAAAGAGGTCCCACTGATCCAGAAATCTGAATCCCTGCCCCCTGCTCCAATCCCTCAGCCATGCATTTATCCTCCACCTCATTATATTCCTATTCTCACTGTCGTGTGGCACAGGCAGTAATCCTGGAATTACTACCTTTGTGGTTCTGCTTCTCAACTTCCTTCCTAACTCCCTGTATTTTTTTTGCAGGAGCTCTTCCCTTTTTCTACCTATGTCATTGGTACCAATATGTACCACAACCTCTGGGCCTTCTCCCTCCCACTGCAGGATATCTTGGACACGATCTGAAACATCCCAGACCCTGGTACCTGGGAGGCAAACTACCATTCGAGTTTCTTTTCTGCGTCCACAGAATCGCCTTTCTGGCCCCCTAACTATAGAGTCCCCTATCACTACTGCCTTCCACTTCCTTTCCCTACCCTTCTGAGCCACAGGGCCAGACAGGCACGGCCACTGTCGCTTCCCCCAGGTAGGCTGTCCCCCCACAGCAGTACTCAAACATGAGTACTTATTGTCAAGGGGTACAGCCACAGGAGTACTCTCTAGTACCTGGCTCTTCCCCTTCCCCCTCCTGCCTGTTACCCACTCGTCTGTCTCCTGTGGCCCCGGTGTGAGCACCTGCCTATAACTCCTTTCTATCACCTCCTCACTCTCCCCCACCAGGTGAAGGTCATTGAGCTGCATCTCCAGTTCCCTAACTCGGTTCCTTAGGAGCTGCAGCTCGACACACCTGGTGCAGACAAAGCCGTCTGGGAGGCTGGGAGACTCCAGGACCTCCTACATCTGACACCGAGGACAGAAAACTGGCCTCACACACATACTTCCTCCTTTCCGCAAATAACAGCGGTAAGCCTACCTTACCTCGTCACATTACCGCCTAAGCCTGTAGAGCCAAAGCCCTATCACTCTGCAGCCTCTCACTCTGCTGCCTGCTGGATATGGCAGTCTTTTTAAACCTTTCATGCTCTACTGGCTGACGTCACCGCCTGCGTAGTCTTGCCTCTCTTTCACCCCGACTGGTAAAAACTGCCTTGGCTTTGAAAATCAGCTGTTCACTCGCAGCCTTCTTGCTCCGGTATCAGCTGACAGGATCATATCCCCAACAAAAAGAATCTTTAAAAAATGCATATTGTGAATGGCATCTTCAACCTGAAAAATTTTATTTCCTTTTCTTTCCACAAACCCTTCCAAGAGAAATAGATGGAACAATTCTGGATATTTCCTTGCAACGTACACAAAATGCTGGAGAAACTCAGCATCTATGGGGGGAGAAAAGTGCAGTTGACGTTTCGGGCTGAGACTGAGTCCTGCTGAAGGGTCTCAGCCGGAAACATCAACTGTACTTTTTTCCATAGATGCTGCCTGGTCTACTGCTGAGTTCCTCCATCATTTTGTGTGTGTGTGTGTGTTGCTTGGATTTCCAGCATCTGCAGGTTTTCTCTTGTTTGTGACTGGATATTTCCTTATTTATTTTTCTGTTATCCTAGGAATAATTTTACCAATTTTTCATAATTATTCTCCCATCAATGTCATTTCCCCTGATATCTGTTCTGAGATTTTCTATTCACAAATATTTTGGGTATCATTCATATAGTTTGGACTAATTGGGTCTAAGAAGTTAAATATTTGAAATGGGTTCCTGGACTGAATTGATTTTAACATGCATAATTCATGTTTATGACTGAACAGTACAGTATGGAAACATGCCCTTTTGCCCACCAAATGTGCACTGACCATGATTCTGATCTATACTAATCACATCTACCTGTACATACCCCTCTGTTCACTGCCCTCTGCTATCATATCTGTTTCTGCCAGCTCCCCGGCAGTGCATTCCAGACACTTGTCACTCCATGTATACCTTGTTGTACAAATCTCCTTTGAACTTTCTCCATCTCACCATAAACCTATGCTCTCTAGTGTTTGGCACTTCCAACTGGGGGAAGACAAAGGTGGTGCGTTCGCTTGCAGTGGCTTCCAAAGGTGTTGTTTTCCTTTTTTTAATGCATTTTTACGAGCTCAAGACCCTGCTAAGCGTTAAGAACTTGAAGTGCTGGAAGTCCAATTCATTGATTTATTGGTGGGCGGTGGAGCAGTGGCGTGGCCTCTGGTGAAGCGAGGACTGGGCCTCAAGCTGTGATATCGCCAGTTTACGGGAGAGAGGCGTCAGAGTCGGTGTGTCATCAAAGCTGAAGTTAGTGACTTAGCAGAAGACAAGCCATATTGTGTTCGACTGCAGATTTATGCAACATTCATGGATTCAAGGTCTTGGACTGTATTTTCGTATGACTGTTTTTACTGCTAGATGTGCTTTGTGCTGAGTGTGACTGTTAATTCTGTGTTTTGCACCTAGGCTCCAGAGTAATGCTGTTTCATTTGACTGTACAGGTTTCCCCCGCCATCCGAAGGTAGAGCGTTCCTATGAAACAGCCGGAATGACGTAAAGCAAAGAAGCAATTACCATTTATTTATATGGGAAAATCTTGTGAGCGTTCGCAGACCCAAAAGTAACCTATCAAATAATACATAAAACCTAAAATAACAGTAACATATAGTAAAAGTAGGAATGATATGATAAATACACACCGATATAAAGTAGAAATACTTCCCTACAACGATTGCCTGCACAGATCTCCGTCGCGAAATCCGTAGCGAAAATCTCACGCAAGCGCTATGGGCAAAAACACTCTCTCCAGTAACCTTTAAGTTATGAAGCTGCCAAATCATACCAAATAACACGTAAAAATACATAGCCTATATAAAGTAGAAATAATGTATGTACAGTGTAGTATCACTTTTGGGAATGGGGAAGACAGCGAGCACACTGATGATGGTGTGTTAGACTGAGTCGCCGGAGTTTGGGTGGTGCAGTGGCCCCCACCCTCCGGGCAGCGACCCAATACTGGTCAGCGAAGAACGCAGCGGTGCAGCAGTAGCCAGGAGGCACACAGCACATCTTTAAGAAAAAAGCCAAAATAAACATGCATTGCCTCTGATCTGGGCCGAAAATTACGTGCTGGGCGGCACCTAATTAATTAGCATGTTTATTTTGGCTTTTTTTTTTAAAGATGTGTTGTGTGCCTCCCGGCTACCGCTGCATTCTCCACGAATCGGTATCTGTCCGCGGCCTGAGGGTTGGAGTGGTGGGACACTGAGGTGTTATCTGTTTCCATCAGGGCAGGCAGCTCATCTTCTCCTCTGACTGCCCGCCTCGATGTTGAAGGTGGAGGTTTGTCATCTGCTGTAGCTGATGTGGAAGGCTTGCTTGACTGCTGAGCCTCGCGCATTTTTCTATCATACAGTTCTTTGTAAGCACTCAAACCATCCTGCAAATATCCCCTAAACCTACGTACCCTTTCAAAATTAAAGTCGTACTTTATCATTGCAGCGAAAATCTCAGGCAATTGCTTCACTTTCGCTACTGCATTTGGTTTCGATTGTTATCTTTTCCTCTTACAATTGCATCAGCTCTTCATCTATCAGTTCTTGGTCATGGGATGCCAAAACCTCTTCAACATCATCTTCACCAGCTTCCACAAGCCATACTCACTTTGTCCTTACTTCATTCACCACGATCGAAACGCTTAATTATGTCTAGTTTTACGCTAAGTGTAACACCCTTACGAGCTCTTTCAGACTTTTCCGATACCTTAGAACTCACTTTGCTAATGGCTACTCACAGGTACGTGTTTAAGCAATGCCGGCGAGAATGCCGTTTCGAATCTGGGGGAGAGTGGCTGCACGGGACGCGCGCTGCTTTTTTCGCGCACTGATTTTTTATCACGTGCTGATTTTTTTCGTAACAGTGAAAACACCTGCTGTTAGCAAAAACAGGGAACTAATTTAGGTCTTTCATAACAGTGAGGTTTCGTAAAGCAAACGTTCGTAAAGCGGGGGATACCTGTATTTGTATATAGTTGAATGACAATTAAACTTGAACTATGAACAATCTACCTATGACTCTCCATATAGCTGTAGCTGTTGATCAATTGTATTAATGTTGTATTTTGATTCAACATAATTAAATGAATTATATTGCTGATATAATTCTTGGCTGTGCTGGTGTGTGGCCAAGTGGTTAAGGCGTGGTCTAATGATCTGAAGGTCGCTAGTTTGAGCCTCAGCTGAGGCAGCGTGTTGTGTCCTTGAGCAAGGCACTTAACCACACATCGCTCTGCGACGACACCGGTGCCAAGCTGTATCGGCCCTAATGCCCTTCCCTTGGACAACATCGGTGGTGTGGAGAGAGGAGACTTACAGCATGGGCTTCCATACAACCTTGCCCAGGCCTGTGCCCTGGAAACCTTCCAAGGGGCAAATCCATGGTCTCATGAGACTAATGGATGCCTATAATAATTCTTAGCTCTGAGTTCTTGGCTAATTTTATAATGTAATGCTGTTGCAGTTTCCCCATAATGTACAAATATAGCTTCCATTCTCCCTTTGTGTGTTATCTATAAAATGTAGTTGCATTCATCTGTATGGTGCATCCTAAACAGTAACCTTGAATTTTGCACAAAGTTGTAAGTAGATCTTCTCTCCAGACAGATTAATTGGAATTGGGATAAGATATTTAAATACTCAGTCAAAAGATAACCTCTCTGGAAATTATGGTTTCAACTGCTGTTGTGTATTCCAATCTAACTTGCTATTAAATTTTCTGGATTTCTCATTCACTTTAAACATTCGTTAAAGTATGAATTGTTGAAGTTGCATTGTGATAGCTCATGTCTAACTGTTTTTCCTATCCTTTATTTCTGCCTTCCTTTGGATGATGGACTATAGGCTCTTTTCTATAGCTTGATTAGTACTGCTTTGCAACAGTAAGGGCAAGTAAATTCATTCTCATTTTGCCTTGTACTCTTTTAACTTGCATTAATTTGGCAATTTGGCAATTTGCAAGTGAATGAGATTTTGCAAACAGAAGTGGTAATATTAACACATCTTTTCTGTTAACTGAAAGTTTGAAATAGCTAGAGAGGTCATGAATAAGCAAACACTAACTGTTAAGTAATTTCTGTTCTTGTAGTACAGCCTGATTAACAGTAATTGGAAGAATATTTAAAATGAAAACCTGCAAATGCAGGAGTTCTGAAATAAAAACAGAAAATGTTAGTACACTCAGCAAAGAGATCATCTGTAGGTCAGGATAGGGGTGTGTGAGGGAGGAGTGGATAAGTTAAAGGGAATATCTATAGTGAGGCTACAGCTGCTAAGGCGATCCCAGTGTTTACTAAAACATTTAGTTAAAGAATTAGGACATTTAAAGGCTTGAGTGTATGATTTTATCATTCATACTCCATAAGACCATTATCATGGAATCACCCATTGAGGAAAAAATAGCTGAGAATAATCAGTTACCAAGTTCCGCAAGAAAATTTCACTAATGATACTGGAAGTCATGTAGGATGAAGTTGATGTCTTGCAATGTAGTTAAACTTTGGGTGTTAACAGTTGCTGCTGCTGTGAAGAGCTGTGGGAATCCTATTGTGATATTGAGTGACAATTACTTAATTGAAACTGCTTGTTTAAAGATGAAATACTGAATTTATTATTGAAAACAAGTTGATTTTAAACTAGTAAAACTGGTAAATTTTATCCCAATTTTATATAACTATGAATTGGATTGACTGGATTTCATGACCATGGTCAAGTATTATCCAAGGTTGTTCACTTATTTACAGTTGACAATCTTATGTAATAGCTATTTATATAAGCAGCAGTATTGAAGTGACCATTATTCAACATGGGTAGCATGATCATGCCTTCTGTGTTAGAAGCACTATGTGCAACAGTTTCTATTAGCTCAGAACTTTAAGGTAATACTGTTTTTGTGCATTCTTCTTGCAGGCTTTTTGAAAGTGGTATAAATTGGGGCCGTGTAATTGCTTTATTGGGCTTTGGCTATCGCATGGCCATTTATGTCTTCCAGAATGGTATGAAAGGATTCATCAGTCAAATTGCAAAATTCATTGCAAAGTTTCTTTTGAAAAATAGAATTGCACAATGGATTGCAATGCAAGGAGGCTGGGTAAGTGCAAGGAACTATATTGCCTGTTTTCAACTGTTGACTTGTTACTTGTTAAGGAATTACTCGGCTTGTTTTTTTTTTAGCAGTTTTTTTTCTTACCACTCTAGCTTTCTCCTGAAGCATAGTTTTAGCATTTCAATAACTGTCCAAAAAGTTCACTCTATGAGAATCAGAAGATACTCTTAATTTTTCAGTTCAGATCAGGTGGGGTCCACAGGCACCTTGCATGGCATAAAAAAAAAGGTTGGGAGCCCCTGGTCTCGGTTTATCTGATGCCTTTTTTCTTTCAGTTTCTAACGGCTTCTTCTCTGCTGCTTTTAAGCCCTGGAATGTTGAAGCCAGATATAGACCATCTTTTGACAAGTAACTGAGCACGAAAGGGTTGATCTTGAAAAAAAAACATTATTAAATAAATTGAGTTGGCTGTTGAGAAAATAGTGACTTTTTTGGATGTCTACGTATTTGCCAATATTGAGGAAAGTCAGTCACATGCTATGCTTGTTATTTGAGTTCAAGTTCAAGGATAGTCTAAAGAGGTGTAAGTATTTTGGGGAAAATTGATTATTTAGTATAATGATTAATCAGTGTTGAAGTTTGATTACTTTTTTTAAAATGTATCTCCCTCATAATACTTTTGCAAAATTATGTAACTAATTTTTAATGCAATGTACAATTTCTCAACAGCATTCTTATAATTCAGCTGAAAAAATCTTGATTCGTCTGAAAAACTTAATATTTAAATCATTTAATACATAAATGGTTATTTCCCCTTCTCCCCCCTCCCACACCATGTGATAATAGATAGATTCCTCTGCCTTTTGGTAACAAAGCCCCAAGTATTGACTTTTTGGGAACAGAACCAAATTGAGCCTTTGTCGTAGAATCATAGAAAAGTACAGCACAGAAACAGGCCCTTTGGCCCATCTAGTCCATGCCGAACTATGTAAGCTGCATACTCCCATTGACCTGCACTGGGACCCATAGCCCTGCATACCCCTGCATACCCCTACCATCCACGTACCTATCCTAACTTCTCTTAAACATTGAAATCAAGCTCGCATGCACCACTTGTGCTAGCAGCTTATTCCACTCTCACAACCCTCAGTGAAGAAGTTTCCCCTCAGGTTCCCCTTGTACTTTTCACCTTTCACCTTTAACCCTTAACACTTAGCCCATGGCCTCTAGTTGTTGTGCCACCCAATCACAGTGGAAAAAGCCTGCTTGCATCTATCCTATTTATCCTATCTATGCCCCTCATAATTTTGTATACCTCTACTAAATCTTCTTGCAGTCTTCTACATTCCAAGGAATAAAGAACATGTTTTTTTTCCAAATACTTGGGTTTCTTTTTAGTTCGTGAAACTGAACGTTAGCATTGCTATTGCAGGATTTTGTGAATAAAACATGGGAGAGTCATTTTGTGTGCTTAACAAAAGCTGCAGTTCTTAAAACCCAAAAGCAGTCGCCTTACACTGATGTCAGACCCCGTCAACAACAACTCAATGACGGTGTTTTGTGAATTATGTAGAAGGCTCTATTACGAGCAATGTGTCATCTGTTATTCATTCTATTACCCTACACTATAAATGTAAATTATCAAATGTAACTTGTGTACAATATGGGGGTTTACCTTAGTGATATTTGGTGCAAGTTGATACAAAGGAAATGTTTTCTCTTTCAGAGCTGCTTCCTTGAAATGAAATTAAAATATTTGTTTATTGTAAAGTGTTTGATACCTTCTTTCTTTTCTCCACAGGTGGCAGCTTTAGAGTTAGATAATATTTATGTCAAGTGGATGCTTGGAATTCTGGCTGTGGTTCTGCTTGGTGTTTTCGTGGTTCACAAGTTTTACAAGTCTTAATACATGGATCTTTGCTGGAGCAGGCCTCTAGCCTTAGACTGGAAAAATTATTTTTAGATGCAATTCAGCTACAAAATTGTGAAGACTTGCCACTGATTATGCACGAAATGTCTAACCAGAAATTCCCAGCTGTGATTTATTAGATTGTCAATTTCAACAATAATCATTTTATTTTTTAAATGAATTTGTACCAATTCTCAGGCGGACCACTTGTGTGTAATCCATTTCTAAAACATGAGCTCAGTTCTCCATTCTGTAAGCACAGAACTATTGAGTACTGTACTGGCAACTAGTTCCCATTTATTTGTGAATTTTGTTCCTGCAGGGACAGCATTTGTATCTTGATTATTGAGCCTTGGAGCGTTTGATATGTTTAACAAAAGTTAAGGGTATCCTGTTGTGTCGAGGCAGTTTAATTTTTAACAAAACAAATTGTTCTTTGCAATAAGACCTGGATACCTTCTCTAGGTTTTAAGAGCTTTTGTGTGGTATCCTCTGATTGTTGTAACACGTTGGAAACAATGCAGCATATAGAGCAAATTAAAGTTCATTTTAAAATGACTTGGCAAGTACTTGCGACAAAACTGAGTGCATGATCATTCAATTTGTGGTTATAACTGCCTGAGGCTTAATTGTCTGTCTTTGTCTATAATTTGTGAATTGACTCTAATCTAGTTTGGAATTGAGTCATAATCTGAATTTGGATACCAATCAGTTATGCTGTTGAGCCCAACTGGTATCTCAAAGTATCCTAAGGTTTTTCTGTGTAAATTTGGCCTGAAGATAGATGATGGTAAATTTAAAAGTTATTTTAAAGAAAAACTTTAAATTCAGTGTACTTATGTTTGAGATTATTTGAAGACCAACATAACAATTTGTAACACCCTGGTTCACTTTCTCACATTTGTATAACTCCTTTAATAGTATGCAGTGTGCTATCTGTTATTTCTTGGCACTGTGTTGTAACAGGGTAGCAAATTGCACAGCATCCACCCAAACTGTGGTTTGCCGTGGGAGAGCCATCTCAATCTCACAGTTTTGTCGGGACCGGAGTGTGTATTCTCTACACTTGTGCAGCCAAATACAAAGGGAAAAAACATTTGAGTTTATCCACATTCACTAGGTTGTTTCTTGTTGCTGCTGCTCAATTAACTCCTTGTCTTCTGTCACTAACTTAAGCACATTTCTGCATGGTGGGAAGTTTTTGGAGAAATTGTATAGTATTATGGAAATTGAAATGGGGACAATTTGTGCACATATTCAATGTTAGTGAAATTATCTGTTAGTGAACAGGTAAGAGCAAAGAAGCTGAGTGGAGAGAGGTGGCCATTTTGGAGTGGGAAGTAGGAGAGGGCGAAGGTTATAATGGAAAAATCAGATTTTTTTTACTTGAAGCTCAAAGGATAAAGGGCGAAAATGAATTGTGTGAATAGTTAGGGTATATTTTTGTACCAACGCAAGTGGGGAAAATATCTAATTTTGTAACTTAGTGGCACATGCAGTTTTCAGGTGCACATCCTTACCTCAGGTATTGTGATAAAGAAATTTGCTAATACTATCCAAACTGGAGGAACCCAGTCAAAGAAAACAGTTGAACAAGAACTGTAATTGATACATGGCCACTTTATTGTGTTTTAAATTTATTTTCAAAATGGGGCTGGTTTGCTTCTTGTGCAATGGCTGAGGGATTTTTGGTGCTGATTTTGCTTACAAAGCTTAAAGTTTCATCAATTTGAAAGTTGAGTTTTCTGCAGATTTTGAATGACTACTGAGGGGGCATATTTCCTTTCCCAAACATTATTACTCTATCATTTCCTTGACTGGAAATTGATGCTGTTTACCTTTAGTGATTTGAATTCTGTAAACAAAATGTCTGTCTGTGAAGAAGTAAAGATGGTCATACAGGGCTACTGCATCCATCTCAGTTTTGTGCTCCCAAATTGAAAAATTATGGAAAGGATGTGTGACAGCTATGATGTCAGCTGACAGATTTGTGAGCTGCTGACATAGCTGTTGCCCATGATACTTTGGAGGTTAATTGAGGTCTGTCAGAGGAAATATTATATGTATCCGACACTTTGTGTATTATTTTGCCCAGATTTTGTACACTTTCAAGTATGAACTGAGTAGTCTGAGAGTCTGAGAGTCTGATATGGAGCGACTTGCTCAACCTCATAGCTGTTCTTGCCCAGGGAAATTTTTAAAAACTGTTGTGCTCATGGTCAGTCAGTGATTATCTGTTTTCAGTAGTCACACCATTTCTGACTTCACCTGTAGAAGGCTAATCAAATAGTTTGTGCTCTTTGTGCTGGCTAATTAAGATGTATTTCCTGGTATGGACCAGAGGTGTCTATGTTAAATTAGGTAGTCTGTCTGATGGTTGTACATGATCTTAAATTTGTAAACATTTTTTAACCTATAATACGAAATCTTTGAATTTCAGTGAACATGGATCGTGGATTTTATATGTGTTGAGCATTGAATTCTTTGAAAGCTCATTAAAATCTTAACCAAGTAGAGTTGTTAAATTAGTGGAATATCGGGGGGGTGTCTTTGACTACCTTAAAAAGAATTGAAGCCCAATAAGATAGACATGAAATGAAAAATTAATGAAAGGATAATACAAAAGGAATTTGTGATAGGTCAATATTTGACTTCTCGTGCATAAGGTGCAGCAGAGAAACGTTGAAGCATTGGAGTTATGCTGTGCATGTGATGAGTTCAGCTCTCTACCAGAGCAATCACAACACCTGTAAGTTTGGATGTCAACATTGTTTAGCTGCAGGTGACAGCTATATGCAAGATCAACTTTATCTACAAATAGTGGTGCACAAGACAAATCAAATCTCATCTGAGAATCTGGTAGAACACCAAGCATTACTGAAACCAAGCTCAGTGCATAGAGAATATTGTACAACTCTTTCAAACTGTTAAAAGTTCATGCAGTGAGCCAGAGGTTTTTGTGGTAGAAATACCTAACATTTTAGAAGATGAAATTTGCAGTGAGCTAAATTTCAGCCAAACCTTTTAGAACTGGTTCCTCCAGTTCCTTTCGTATTGAGTTTTTTTGTTTGTTTTCTGTTTAACAAAGGCCAATTTCAAATCCAGCCATATTCTATTGTAAGAAAAATATAAACGCAGAGTAAATTGTAAATGCATTTGAGTTTAGTACAGAGTTATGTGGGGTCCTCCACACTTTAAAATTGGTGGTGTTAAATATTTTTTCCAGGAAACTTCCAAAATAAAAAAAATTTCATCAATTTTAGAACAGCAGAATTTGTCCTTGCAAACATAACAGCATTGACTCTTCTTGGATTTGTGTGATTTTTTTTTAATCCTCTATATGTTTTTTGAACTCCTTTCATCACTCTTTACTAGCAAGCTTTAATTTCCTTTTGTAGGTACGTTTCTTTGTAAGCACTTCTTGCTAGCAATAAATATGGACTGAAAATTTGCTTCTAGTTCCTAATGGATAACTTTTGTTTGCTTCTGGCAAACAAAACATGCAAAGGTCCAAACAAGTATTGTTTTGATTGTAAAACGCAAACAACAGGAATTCTGCAGATGCTGGAAATTCAAGCAACACACATCAAAGTTGCTGGTGAACGTTCACAGAAACTCTTATGTGTGTTGCTTGTTTTGATTGTGTTTGCACATTCCGCAGTGAGTCAATTTAAATACAAACGATAATTTCTTTACAAATACTTTGAATTTTTCCAAGTTTATGCTTGTGCAGCATAAATAATATTTGTGGACCACTGGAAATAAAGTGCAAACCTATCTTCCATTTGGGGAAAAAAAGGATTAATTTATCAGATTTCAGGTGTGATCTTATGGGTAGCTAAGAAATGGCCACTTACTGAAAATGAAACTGCTGCATTTTGGTTCTTGACTCTAATTGCAGTCAGTTTCTTCCTAACAATTATCAAAGATTATTACACTTTCACACAGTCACTATTTGCCTGTTGATCCTGAGGCCTAATTATGATGTTGATGTAAATCATAGGTCACAATGGCAATCATATCCATTTATTCTGCAGACATGTGTAAGTTTGTTCCAGAAAGCATTAGGTTGATGTGGTGAATGTATCTGCCATTGACTTTGCTAATGTTCTAATGGTGTTATGGTGTGACTGTTTAGTCATAGTCATACTTTATTGATCCCGGGGGAAATTGGTTTTCGTTGCAGTTGCACCATAAATAATTAAATAGTAATATGTAAATTATGCCAGGAAATATGTCCAGGACCAGCCTATTGGCTGAGGGTGTCTGACCCTCCAAGGGAGGAGTTGTAAAGTTTGATGGCCACAGGCAGGAATGACTTCCTATGATGCTCTGTGTTGCATCTCGGTGGAATGAGTCTCTGTCTGTGTACTCCTGTACCCAACCAGTACATTATGTAGTGGATGGGAGACATTGTCCAAGATGGCATGCAACTTGGACAGTATTCTTAAGCATTATGTGAAAGTGTTCTTAAGTTTTTATATTTTGCATTTTCTCTCATGAGAACAAATGTGCACTGATTGTCCTGTTGGGAACTTTTTGGAGAATTACCAATTTGAAATGGCTAAAATATGTAAGTACAAAGAACATGTGGCGCTGTATACTTCATGTTGAATCAAATGCAGTTGCAATCAAATTTGTATCAGTTGTGCTGCTCTGTTTACTGTTACTGGAAAGAAATGAGTTGTGTTTGTACAGTGAAATAAAGCCATGTCTTTATAAACAAATATTGTGTTTGCAAATTTAAATAAAACCTATAATAATTCGTTCTTGGAGACATGCTTAATTTGATGCTTAGATACACTAAATAGATTTTGTCTTCACTGACTTCACCAGGAATTTTATGGAGGACATAAGAAATAGGAGCAATGTCAAATTGCCTTTGGAGTCTGTTTTAACACTGAAGATGATCATGGCCGATCTGATCTTGATTTCCGTTTCATTTCTTGGTCTTTTCCTGCAGCTCCTTGCTCTCTCTGCACCAAAAAGCTCTGTCACAGCCTTAAGAATTTTACAATTTGTGTCTCAGGGCTCTCATGAAAGTTAAATCATGATTTTTAGTGATGAAATTCCCGTTGACCTTTTCAGTTGAGAAATCAACCTCTTGAACTTTCTCAGAATTGCCTCCCAATGTAAGCATACGCTTTGTAAATAAGACCAAAATATGTCTTGTACAGTTGGTATGAGACTTGTTTATATTTTGTCATCCTCACAATAAAGATCATGATTGTATTTGTCACCTGTACTTTGTTTCGTGTATAGAGGCATCAAGGAATTTTTTGGTAAAAGCATTTGGCAGCCTTCGACTAAAGTTCATACACCATATTTTCCTATGTTGCAATCATACGCTGAAATTTTTTGCAAGGCAAGTTCATCAAGATTTACTGACACCAGATTTTGCTTGTGTGTTACTGTTCTGTAAAATCATGAGTAATTAATTGGCTCAAATAAATACTGTTAATTGGCCATTAATCTGTACAAAAATTGAGCTTTATCCCATTTAACGTGTATGACAATATGCACCTCATGTGAATGAATAAATAGCAATGTGGTCAAACAACTAACCCAATAAAATACATTTTTAAAATCGCCATCTTGTACAAGTGAGAACAGAAGAATCTGGTTAGATTTCTCCAGAAGAATTTTGCTTTAGGTATAAATCTTTTTTTATGTATTTTTCAAAAAACCTATAGGGGTCGGGAACTAGCTTACTAGCATTGGCTTCTGACTCCAGAGCTCTTATGGAAATAACTAAAGTGCAGTAAATACTGAAATGAAACTACTGAAGTATGTTAAATTGAGGATTTCCCCCTAAAAATGCAGATACATAGATGCTTTGATTTCACAGCTACAAGAACTGAAGTCCCTTACAAAAATAGTATTTAGACCATAAGATATAGGAGCAGAATTGGGCCATAGAGTTTGCTCCACCATTTAATCATGGCTGACTTATTTTCCTTTCAACCCCATTCTCCAATAGCAGCCCAAAGCTACTATCAATACTCCAAACAAAATCTTAATGCTTTATAAAGCCTCCACATTACATCTTTGTTTTTATACTCTAACCCTTTCAAAATGAATGTTAACATTGCATTTGCCTTCTTCACCACCAATTCACCCTGCAAGTTAACCTTTAGTGAATCCTGCACAAGACCCTTTGCACCTCCGATTTTTCCCTCATTTAGAAAATAGTCTACACTTTTTTTTCCTTCTCTCAAAGTGTATAACCATGGACTTTCCAACAGTGTATTCCTTTTGTTTGCCCACTTTCCTAATCTGTCCTAGTCCTTCTGCAGCCTCCCTGCTTCCTCAACACCACCTGGCTCTCCACCGATCTTTGTATTGTCTGCGGATATGGCCACAAAAGCCATCAATTCCATCATGTAAGTTATTGACATACAATAAAAAGAAGCAGTCCCTGAAGAACAACTGTAGTCACTGGCAACTAATCAGAAAAGGTTTCCTTTATTCCCACTCTTTGCCTCCTGCCAATAAGCCAATGCTCTGTCCATGCAAGTATCTTTACTGTCATTCAATGGGCCTTTGTCTTCCTAAGCTGTGTCATGGGCAGCACCTTGTCAAAGGCCTGAAAATCCAAGCACACAACATCCACCAATTCTCCTTTGTCTATCCTACTTGTTATTTCCTCAAATAATTCCAACAGATTTATTAGACAAGATTTTCCCTTAAGGAAACCATGCTGACTTTGGCCCATTTTATCATGTGCCTCAAAGTACCCCAAAACCTCATCCTTGACAATTGACTCCAACAACTTCCCAACCACTGAGGTCAGACTAATTGGTCTATTATTTGCTTTCTTCAGCCTTTCTCCCTTCTCAAAGAGTGGAGTGACACTTGCAATTTTCCAGTCTTATCTAATGCCTCCATAATCTCTTCAGCTACCTCTTTCAGAACCCTGGGGTGTACTCCATCTGGTCCAGTCATTATCTACCTTCAGACCTTTCATCTTTCCAAGTGCCTTCAACTGCATTCACTGCAATTTTGAACTTCCGGCATACCGCTAGTGTCTTCCAGAGTGAAGAGTGATGGAAAATAACAATTCAGTTCATCTGCTACTTCCTTGTCCCCCATTACTCAGTCTCCAGCATTATTTTCCCATGGCTGCTTGTAAAGAGTTTGTATGTTCTTCCCATGACCGTGTGTTTTCTACAAGCACTCAGGTTTTGTCCCGCAGCCCAAATACGTACTGGTTTTTAGGTTAATTGTTCATTGTTAAATTGTCCCATGATTAGGCTAGGATTAAGCTGGGGATTGCTGGATGGCACGGCTGAAAGGGCGTATTCTGCACTGTATCACAATAAATAAATTTTCCAGAAGTCTCGCCTACTACTCTCTACTCTCGCCTCTCTTTTACTCTTTATATAGCTGAAAAACTTCTGGTATCTTCTTTGATATCATTGGCTAGTTTATATTCATATTTAATCTTTTCCCTTTTTTTAGTTGCCTTATGTTGGTTTTTAAAAACTTCTCAATCCTCTAATTTCCCATTAATTTTTGTTCTGATATATGCCCTCTAGTTTGCTTTTATGCTGGCTTTGACTTCCCTTGTCAGCCATGGTTGTGTCTTCCTACCTTTAGAATACTACTTCTTTGGAATGTATCTATCCTGTACCTTCTAAATTGCTCCCAGAAATTCCAGCCATTGCTGCTCTGCTGTCATCCCTTTCCAATCAACTTTGGCTAGTTCCTCTCTCATGCCTCTGTAATTCGCTTTAATCCACAAAACATTTGACTTTAGTTTCTCCCTCTAGAATAGCTAATCCCCTAGTGGGCTCAACCACAAGCTGTTCTGAAAAGCCATCTCGTAGGCATTCCACAAATTTTCTGTCTGGGGATCCAAAATCAGCACCAACCTTATTTTCCCAATCAAACTGTGTATTGAAATCCCCCATGATTACTGTAACATTACCCTTTTGACATGCATTTTCTATCTACCATTTAATTTGTAGCCTATGTCTTTGCTACACTTTGGAGGCCCGTGTATTACTTCCATCAATCTGTTTATTAGAACATAGAAATCTACAGCACATTACAGGCCCTTTGGCCCCCCCTCCCTATCGTGCCAACCATATAATGTACTCTAGAAACTGCCTAGAATTACCCTACCACACGGCCCTCTATTTTTCTAAGTTCTATGTATCTATCTAAGAATCTCTTAAAAGACCCTATTGTATCTGCCTCCACCACCGTCACCAGCAGTGTATTCCACGCACCCACTACTCTATGTGTGAAAAATTTACTCCTGACATCCCCTCCGTACCTACTTCCAAGCACCTTAAAACTATGTCCCCTCATGTTAGCCATGTCAGCCCTGGGGAAAAAAAGCCATTGGCTATCCACATGATCACTGCCTCTCATCATCTTATACACCTGTATCAGGTCACCGCTCATTCTCTGTCACTACAAGGAGAAAAGACATTGAGAAAAGGCAAATTCACTCAACCTATTCTCATAAGGCTTGCTCTCCAATCCAGGTAGCATCCTTGAAACATCTCCTCTATGCTCTTTCTATAGTATCCACATCCTTCCTGTAGTGAGGTGAGCAGAACTGAAATTACCCTTGCAGTTCCTTAAATCTACCCACAGTGATTCTACATCTTCCAATCCTATGTCTTCTTTCTAAGCATTTGATTGCATTTTTTACCATCTGAGCTACACTACCCCCTTTGCATACCTGCCTGTCTTTTCAATACAATGTGCATCCTTCGATGTTAAGCTCCCAACTATAATCTTCATTCTGCCAATATTCAGTGATATCCACAACGGTATACCTGCTAATCTCTTAACTGCACTACAAGATCATCTACCTTATTCCATGTACTATATGTAACTAAATATAAATCTTTCAATCGGATACTCATCACCTTTTTTGATTTTGACCCCCTGTAATTGATGCAACTCATCCCACTAGCTGTAATTTTGCCCTATTTTCTGCCTGTCCTTCCTGACAGTTTCACTACACTTGTATAGCAACTGCTTGTATAGCCTCTGCTTGTATAGCAACTGCCCCATCCTCAGCCCTATCACTCAGTTTTCCCACCTCCTTCCAAATTAATTTAAGCCCTCCCCAACAGTTCTAGTAATCCTGCCTGCAAGGATATTGGTCCCTCTTGGTTTCAGGTGTAATCTGTCCGTTTTGTACAGGTCATACCTTCTCCAGAAGATATCCCAAAGATCCAGAAATCCAAAACCCAGCCCCTTGCACCAGTATTTCTCTTGTTGATTCTTATTCCTTGCAGCATTTGGCTGGTTAGGCAGCAAAGGGGAAGAGAGATGACTTTTCATGTTGAATACTTTTCATCAAAAAGAGAAAGTCCAATAGGTTTAAGTTGCAGAGAGGATTAGGGTGGGGGGAGGGCTCAATAGGACAAAGGGTGATAGGGTGAGGGCATGGTCATGCTCTTGTTTGGATCAGTGGAGGTAGATAGTGAGATAATAAAGGCTCTGAGGGAAAGGCAGTTAGAGAAAGAGTACAAATTGCAGGACTGTACTACATGCCCACAGGTCATGCTGTGCAAATGGAGAGACTAACTGAGCCAGAATCACAGATGATAACTTACAGAATTGATGATTCTGATACGGAGGGAATTGTTACCAAGCCTGGAAAGCTGTAATGTGTCCAGGCAGGTAATCTTGTTTACCAAGCTAGCTTTGGGCCTTGTAACAGTGCACTAGCTGACTGGGCATAGTGGGAATAAGGTGGAGCATTAAAGAGACTGCAGGCAGAAATTCCACATCACCCCAATGAATTGAACACAGGTGCTATACAAAGTGATCATCCAGACGTGTGTCTGGTTGCTCCAATGTACAGAAAGTGCCAGTCAATCACTGCTTCACTTGGCTAGTCAGAAGAGGTAGATGGTCATGTGTGGCATCTCCTACAGGCACTAAGTGCTGTGAGAAAGAGAGTGGTTGGTGGAGCCAGAAGAGAGTCACAGAGGAAATCTATTATTTTGAAGGAGGGGAGGTATCTGGTGGTGGAATCACAATGGAACTGGTGGAAGGTGAGGATTAAAGAAAGGACTGTTCTTCCATCTCTGGTGAGAGCAGATGTGGGAAGTAGATGATATGTAGTCCAAGGCTTTGTTAGCTGTGGTAGAGGGAAGTCATGGTTCAGAAAGAAGGAAAACCTCACGTACAGTAGCACCTGTATGGAAAGTCTTTCATGGAGAAAATAAACATCGCCAGAGGAACTAGGAGAATTGAATGTAGTCCAAACAGAAGGCAGAGTTGGAGGAAGCTTCATTAACAATAATGTAACAAATGTCTGTCACCACCCTGTTCTGATACTGAGACACAGAGACCCAAAAAATGGGGGAGTTAGAGATGGACCATGTGAAGGTGATAGGGAGTGAGGAAAATAACAATAAAGGTAATGAAACTTTTGTGTTTGGTTTAAGTGAAGGAAGCAGCATCAGTGTAGCTACTGATATGCCTTAAGAAGAGGAAGGGCCCTGAGCAGGATTGGAAATGTGACATGAGCCCATGTGGGTTTCCACAGCTGCACCTTCGATCTGGAGGAAGTGAGTGGAATTGGAAGAGAAGTTGTTTAACGTGAGAATCTGCTTAGCCATACAAATGAGTATATTGGTAAAAGAGAAGTTGGTGGGTGTCTCTACAAGGAAGAAGCAAAGGGCCCCAGGATCCTCCTGATGTGGGATGGTGAAAGTTAGGAGCAAGGAATTAGAAACTGTGAAAGAAGCAGAGGGCAACAGAGTTTCTCAGATGTACCTCAAATCAGAACCAGGGACTGAAACAAAGGAGAAATGATGCAGTCAATGGCGGATGAAATGTCTGGTACAGCAAGGGTAGGCTGAAACAGTGGAATTGCCTGGACAATCCTGCTGTTTCTGTTTCAGATTTTCACCACCCTTGGCATTTCTTTGTGAGTTCTTGATGGCTTCAAATAGACTGCAAATCTTTTACATTAAAAAGTGATTATACTTCAGCAACACTTAAAAAGAATGGAAAGTGCTGGAAACACTCAGAGGGTCAGGCTGCATTTTTGGAGAAAGAATAAGAGTTAACACTTCAGAACCTAAAGACCAGGAAAGCTTACACTGTTGCTCTTTCCACAGGTACTCTCAGGTCTGCTGAGTTCTTCTGGCATTTTCTGATTTTATTTCAGAGTTCCAGTGTCTATAGCACTATGCTTTTGTAAAATGTACTAGTTTTCTTCAGACAAACGTTGAACCAAAAACATGGTAGTATATGTGAACTAGGACCTGGTCAAAGAGATAGGTTTAAAACTGCATCTTAGAGAAGAGAGAGGTGGAAAGGTTTAGTGAGGCCTTCTAGAACAGAGCCTCCAGACAGCTGAACGTTTGTCTGTAGTGTGAGTTAATGTAGGATATGTGTAAATATGTTGGAGTTGTAGTACTGAAAATTAAAGGATGAAACGATGCTAAAATAAAGAATGAAATTTAATCATGGTTATAAGTAGTTCTGCATAAGAAGTAAATAACATGAGAAGTGATTCACAACATCATGGAGTAGCTTTAGACTCACTATCCTAAGCGCTCACAGGATCTGTCGTCTGTTTTCATTGTTATCCTCAATCTCACATTCTGGACATTGCACACCTCACGCCACAGCTTTGGTATTATACTCGATGGGCCACATTTTATTTAAGATGCAAAACAACATTAACTGAAAAGAAAGCCCTGGAGGCTAATTTTTAAACCTGTTAAGTCCTTTGATTAGACATTTATTGACCTGAGGCTGTCCTTGTTCGGTATCATTTAGATTTTTTTGACTATTAAGGGAAATATTAGTCATAGAGATTCAAATCATATCAAAAAAAGCAACTCCACTTTAGCAGAATTCATACGGAAGGATACTTTCAATGATTAATGTTACATATCTAGTGTGCTGATTAAAAATAATCAACACAGAGAAACAGAAAATAGGCCTGAAGTTGTAGACTTGAATTCTATGATTCAATCAGTGGAGGAGGAGAAGATGGCGGCACGACGCAGCGCGCAGCAGCCACTCCGGTGAATGATATCTGTTATCTGTCAAGTAGGGTGCCATGCACAATCCTGATTTTATGCAGATAGGCGTGAGGGAACGGAGGAACATCCGGAGAACCTTCTGAAATGCCTTCTTCGCTGCTGCTGCTACTGTGCGATCCAGAATCTCTGGAGGAGAAGGCCCCGAGTCCCCGGCTTTGCTTGTTGCTCGGCGGCCGGGGTGGGGTCGAAGCACTCGGCAGAGATGGTGCTCGGTGTTGGAGGGCTGGTCGGAGGCTCAAAGTTTTCGGACGGACACAGAGTTGGCTGTGGTCGGGTGCTTCCAATGCATCGGCAGTTGTCAGCACCTGGAGGTTTATGGCAGGGAGAGTTTCTCCCTTTCGCCGCTTGCTATCGGGACTGTTGGGAATTGATCGGAACTTTGAGACTATTTTTTACTGTGCCCATGGTCTGCTCTTTATCAAATTATGGTATTGCTTTGCACTGCTGTAACTATATGTTATAATTATGTGGTCTTGTCAGTGTTAGTCTTTGGTTTGTCCTGTTTTATTTGTGATATCACTCTGGAGGAACATTGCATCATTTATTAATGTATGCATTTCTAAATGACAATAAACGAGGACTGAGTGGCCTCATAATCTAATCTAATTGTGAGCAGTTTTGGGCCCCTTACCTTAGAAAGGATGTGCTGGGACTGGACAGGATTCAAAGGAGGTTCATGGAAATGATTCCAGGATTGAACTGCTTGTTTATATGAAGAGCATTGGATGGCTCTTGACCTGCATTCACTGGAATTCAGATGAATGACATCATTGAAACTTATTGAATGGTGAAAGGCCTTGATAGACTGGATGTAGGAAGGATGTTTCCTATGGTGGGAGAGTCTAAGACCAGAGGACACAGTCTCAGAATAAAGTGGTGTCCTTTTAGAATGGAGATGAGGAGGAACTGTTTTATACAGTAAGTGATGAATCTGTGGAATTCTTTGCCACAGACAGCTGTGGAGGCCAAGTCTTTTTGTGTATTTAAAGCAGAGGTTAATAGATTGGTCAGGGAATGATACAGGAAGAAGTCAGGAGTTTGCGGCTGAGAGGAAAATTGGATCAGCTGTGATGAAATGGTGGAGAAGCCTCGATGGACCAAATGGCCTAATTCTGCTTCTATATCTTATGGTTTTATGGCCTTATAATTCTTAAAAACAGGAAATGAACATGTTACTGGAACCTGACATCAAAGGCCAAGTTAACTGAATATGGTTTGATCATAGACAGCAAACAAAACTTAGTGAGGAGCTGGGTTTTGTTTGCCAAATCCAAACAAGTGTTTTGAAGAAGTTATGAACATTCTGGAATGAGAAATTTATAGGAATCTGTAGTAAATTCTTTTCCAAAATGCAGCTGATAATGTTTTGTGCAAGAGATGATTATAAATCAATAAAAGTGTATGAAATCTGCTTCCTCCCTCATTTCACAGAAACTCAGTGAGCTACAGCATAGGAAGAGGCCCTTTGTGATAATGTGCACACACAACCCTTGTTCTTTTCCTTTCTTAAGTACAGTTTTTGCTCCCCATATTGCCAACAAAGGTCCTGTTCCTGTGCTGTACTGTTCTCTGTGTTCTCAGCCGAAGGAGAAATTTTATTGTGTCATTAAGGTCAGAGATGAAGAATAAAAATGCAGTAATCTCAGAAACGTGGCGCAAACCTTAGCTCACAGAGAGAGCGAAAAATTCTCCTAAATGCAGATAAAGACAGGGCGTTTTGTATTCTATGAACTTATTATAAACAGTTAATCATTTACAGCCATTTGCTAAAGAAATTTCTAATCTATCACTGATCAAGTCAAATAACCCTGTTCAATTCAAGGCGATAGGCTGATTCAATAGTTTCTCCTAAATCCTTGACTTTTCTCTGGGTTATTTCCTACATTATAGCAATCACTATACTTCAGTAACATTTTATAGTCTGTGGTGTGAGATATCCTGAGGTTCTGAAAAATGTTATTCCACACTTTGTTTATTTGATACAAATGCTGGAAAGTGTGGGAACTTTTTCTCATAATCAGAGAATCATTTCAGTATTTCAGTGCAAAATCTTCTTTTGCACTAGATCCTTTTCCTTTTAACATGCTTGGTAAACTCTGCCTTATCAAAAGGTGTTTTTGCTCATTGAACAAGTATGGTAATATCCCCAAGAATATTCATGATTTAAGATCCATTCATTTCCTCAGATGTAGAAATTTAGGCTGTTTTACCGAGGATGTTGTACACAATCACAATTACACTATCTCAAATGCAGAAGATTAACTTTCTGTTCCATTAATCACCAGAGGAGCAATGGGATAGCATATAATAACTACTGTTCTAGAGGATAAATTCCAACATATAGAACAGTCAGCATTTTCTACCTTGGTATTTCTAATCTGCTATCTGATTGGCGTGAAATCCCAAAGGTTCAGCGTCTACAATACATATCCAGGTAATGTTTGCTCTGCTCCCTTAAACTCACTTGTCCTTTTAACTCTGGCAGAACCTCATCTGTCACCCCTTTTTAAACTCACCTATTTCACTAAAGAATTTATTATTCTACTGTATAACATTTGAAAAATCTGAGTGATTTGGAATATTAAAGGGAGTAAAATCCAATAGTCAGGAAAATATGCTAGTGCATCCCTTCCAGCTTCCATCAGATGCCGGATCATTGGAGTTTTACTGAAAATTAATTCAAGTGTTTAAAATATACTAGCTGTTCAATGTTTGAAGTTGGACCATAATGATAGTCTTAAGAAAGTGTAGCGCAAGACTATTTCATATTTATTGACCGGACCCATCAATTTAAAACTGTTAAAAATTTTATAGTCAACAGGTGATGTGGAAAACAGTTTCTTGTGTTCTTCTATGCAAAAATTTGCTTTATTTCTACTTCAGAATAACAAGTATTTAATTCCAAAGCTATTGAGTACCTATTTGCCTTACCAAACTAGGAGCGAGCTGAGAATTATATTTTATAACTCAATATAAGTCATTGATCCAAATTATAATCTTTTGCAATAAAAAGATATTACAAAGCTAAATTTGTAGCTTTTGTATTTTAAACCCTTAGAGTACTTTGTCCTCTCAGATGAGAAGGTATCGATTACCTGTAGAATGCTATAGATTAATGTTGCATTGGTAGAGTTTAACTTGACATCTTCTGACACTGAGCAATTGTTAATGCTAAACTATCTGTTTGTATTATTGCTGTGCCATTGCAGGATGAATTCATGCCCCTAGGTTTGCTGAATTTTAAATTAGTCATTCAGTGAAGAGTGAACTTTTGAAAAAAACTAGGAAAATTAGTACATCTATGCTTTGAAAAGCTAACCCACAAAATGTAAAGAAGAATTTTCTATAATGCTTCTCATGTCTTTGGACGTCTTGATGCACCTCACTGCCAATGGACATGCACTTGAAATACAGTTACTGTTTTAATGACAGCCAATTTTTGCCAAGCAGGATCATTTTCTGTCAAGGTCAAGGTATTGGTATTTGTTTATTGTTGTCTCATGTACCAAAATACAATGAAAAGCTTGTTCATGCAGATCAAATTATCACAGAGTGCATTGAGCTAGAATAAGGTAAAACAATAACAATGCAGAATAAAGTAAAAGCTACCAAAAAAGTGCAGTGCAGGTAAACGAAGTGCAAGATCACAACAAAGTAGATTGTGAGGCCAAGAATCTATCATAATGTACAAGAGGTTTGTTCAAGAGTTTGATAACATTGGGATAGAAGTTGATTTTGAGCCTGGTGGTATGTGCTTTTAGGCTTTTGTATCTTCTGTCCATTGGGAGAGGGGAGACAAGAGAAAGTCCAGGCTCAATCAAAGTTCGGCTTGCAACCTGAATTCAGTTAATTGTCCTTAAGGAACTTTATTACTTATCACAATTTGCCACAGAGTGAAGGAAATGAAAATCATGTGATACTTTCTCATTGATTGCTCTCAAACAACCCTTGTTAGAACCACGTGTGAGGACGCTAGCTGAGGAAAGGAGCAAGTTTGGTTATAGTTCCCCACATAGTCACAGAATTTCTCTCAGTGGTTCTGTTCACAGCTTATTTAGCAATCATGTCACCAGGTACAAAGGACAAACAAAGAACTACAGTCAGTTTTCAATGTACTCAAGAGCAGACAGGAGAAACCAATATTGGCCATAACAGGCAATGGACACCATGAATTCTGGCTGGAGCTGCTGTGTGTGCTGTGCTGTTTGCTCCATGGGTTTTAGTGTTTCATAATGTAGAATGCTGACAGCCAAAGTCTTGTTCAATATTGGGTGTCAAGGGGCATGTTACCAGTCAAGTTGGCAACCTTTGGTCTGAAGATACAGAAGTGCTTATGGTGCTGTGGAATAACTTAATTGCACTGGAAAGTACAAAGTCACAAAGCACACATAACAAGCAGTGTTTGCTCACATAGAATCTAGTTGCAAAAACTGAATAGAAACATAGAAAAACTACAGCACAATACAGGCCCTTCAGTCCATGATGCTGTGCCGAACATGTACTTACTTTAGAAATTACCTAGGGTCACCCACAGCCCTCTATTTTTCCAAGCTCCATGTACCTATCCAGGGGTCTTAAAAGGCCCTATCGTGTCCACCTCCACTACCATCGCCGGCAGTCCATTCCACGCACTCACAACTCTCTGCGTAAAAAAACTTACCCCTGACATCTCCCCTGTACCTATTTCCAAGCAACTTAAAACTGTGTCCTCTCATGTTAGCCATTTCAGCCCTGGGAAAGAGACTCTGACTATCGACACGATCAATGTCTTGTCATCTTATACTTTATACTTTACTGTCGCCAAACAATTGGTACTAGAACGTACAATCATCACAGCGATATTTGATTCTGCGCTTCACACTCCCTGGATTACAAATATTAAATATTAAAAATAGTTAAAATTAGTAAATATTAAAAATTTAAATTATAAATCATACAATGTGCTTCAGTATTGTAAAACTGATACTGATCAATATATATACAGAAAGGGTAAATAAAAGAATACTTGCAGCAATTCTTTGGGTGTTCAATTATAAATTTATTTTAGAGGGCAAACACGAGGAAATCTGCAGATGCTGTAAATTCAAGCAACACACACAAAATGCTGTTGGAATACAGAAGGCCAGGCAGCATCTATAGGAAGAAGCACAGTCAATGTATCAGGCCGAGACCCTTCGTCAGGACTAACTGAAAGAAGAGCTAGTAAGAGATTTGAAAGTGGGGGGGTGAGGAGGAGGTCCGAAATGATAGGAGAAGACAGGAGGGGGAGGGATGGAGCCAAGAGCTGGGAAGTTGATTGGCAAAAGTGATACAAGGCTGGAGAAGGGGAGGGGAGTGCCAGAGGAACATGGAGAGCAGGCAAGTATAATTGTGAGAGGGACAGAGAGAAAAAAGAAAGAGAGAGAAAAAAAAGGAAAAAAAAACAAACAAATAGATAAATAAGGGATGGGGTAAGAATGGGAGGAGGGGCATTAACAGAAGTTAAGGAAGTCAATGTTCATGCCATCAGGTTGGAGGCTACCCAGACAGAACATAAGGTGTTGTTCCTCCAACCTGAGTGTAGCTTCATCTTGACAGGAGAGGAGGCCTTGGATAGACATATCAGAATGGGAATGGGACGTGGAATTACAATGTGTGGCCACTGGGAGATCCTGCTTTCTCTGGTGGACAGAGCATAGGTGTTCAGTGAAACGATCTCCCAGTCTGCGTCGGGTCTTGCCAATATATAGAAGTCCGCACCGGGAGCACCGTACGCAGTATATCACACCAGCCGCCTCACAGGTGAAGTGTTGCCTCACCTGGAAGGACTGTCTGGGGCCCTGAATGGTGGTGAGGGAGGAAGTGTAAGGGCATGTATAGCACTTGTTCCGCTTACAAGGATAAGTGCCGGGAGGGAGATCGGTGGGAAGGGATGGAGGGGACGAATGGAAAAGTGGCCAGACATTTTAATTCCACGTCCCAGTGGCCAGACATTTTAATTCCACGTGGCCACGTCCCAGTGGCCAGACATTTTAATTCCAGTGGCCACGTCCCAGTGGCCAGACATTTTAATTCCACGTCCCATTCCCATTCTGGTATGTCAATCCACGGCCTCCTCTACTGTAAAGATAAAGCCACACTCAGGTTGGAGGAACAACACCTTATATTCTGTCTGGGTAGCCTCCAACCTGATGGCATGAACATTGACTTCTCTAGCCTCCGTTAATGCCCCTCCTCCCATTCTTACCCCATCCATTATTTATTTATTTGTTTGTTTGTTTTTCCTTTTTTTTCTCTCTCTCTTTTTTCTCTCTCTGTCCCTTTCACAATTATCCTTGCCTGCTCTCCATCTTCCTCTGGCGCTCCCCTCCCCTTTTCTTTTTCCCTAGGCCTCCCGTCCCATGATCCTCTCCCTTCTCCAGCTCTGTATCCCTTTTGCCAATCAATTTTCCAGCTCTTAGCTCTATCCCTCCCTCTCCTGTCTTCTCCTATCATTTTTGATCTCCCTCTCCCCCTCCCAGTTTCAAATCTCTTACTATCTCTTCTTTCAGTTAGTCCTGACGAAGGGTCTCGGCCCAAAACATTGACTGTGTTTCTTCCTATATGCGCTGCCTGGCCTGGTACGTTCCACGAGCATTTTGTGTGTGTTGCTTTTATTTCAGAGGGGTTTTTTTTGGAAGCTCTTCAATAAATTACAATTTATTCCCAGATAATAGACAAGCCCATTCCTGATTTGAAATTAATATCATTCTGCAGAACAAATAGAAATAGATTGAGGGATAAGGTGGATTTGTGGGTTAACTATCCCTTGTACCAAATGCCAGGCTTGTATCATGACTCAGACTGCTCACTTGGCTCTGAGATTCACAGAACACATTGTTATAAATTAGTCTCCATGGCTGGATGGGGTAAACCCCAGGCTGCTACAGGAAGTGACTGCCACAACTTTTGCAATTACCTTCGCATCATCACTGGCCACGGGAGTAGTACCTGATGAATGGATGGTGACAAATGTTATTCATTTGTTCAAGAAAGGGAGTAGGGCTAAGCCAGGTAATTATAGCCCGGTAAGTCTTACTTCGGTAGTGGGCAAATTATTGGGGAAGACTCTTAGAGATAGCATTTATGATGTTTTGGGAAAGCGTATTCTGATTAGGCCATTCCCTCAGCATGGCTTTGTGACAGAAAGGGCCTGATTGAATTATTTGAGGACGTGACAAAACACATTGATTAACTTGGAGCATTTAATAAAGTTTTCCATGGGAAGCTCATTGAGAGGGTCAGGAGGCATGAGATCCAGGGAAACCTGGCTGTGTGGATTCAGAATTGGTACTTCCCGACAGAAGGCAATTCTGGTTGTAGCTGGAGCGTTTTCTACCGGAAGCTCAGTGACCAGTGCTGTTCTGGGTTACCTATTCTTTGTGACTTCTTTATGTAACTGACATGGATGAGAAAGTGGAAGAGTGGTTTAGTAAATTTGCAGATGGCTTGAAAGTGGTTGGTGTTGTAGATAGTATAGAAGGTCATCGAGGGCTACAACAGAACATTGATAGGATGCAGATCTAGGCTTAGAAGTGGAAGCTAGAATTCAGCAGGCAAAAGTGTGCAGTTATTTACTTTCGAGTGTCAAATTTGAGGGAAGATGGTAGGATTCTTAGTAGTGGAAAGGAACAAAGGACTCCTGGGGTCATACTCATAGATCCCTTAAAGTTGCTGCCCAAGTTGATCGGGTTTGTAAGAAGGCGAGTGGTGGCTTTTGTTAGTCAGAGTATTGAGTTCAAGAGCCATGATGTAATATTGCAGCTCTGTAAAACCCTGGTTAGATCACACTTGGAATATTGTGTTCAGTTCTGGTTACCTCATTATAGCAAGTATGTGGAGCATTAAAGAGGGTGCAGAGGAGATTACCAGGATGCTGCCTGGATTAGAAAGCATGTCTTATGAGCATGTTCAGCTTCAAAGGAGGATGAGAGGTGATTTCATAGAGGTGTACAAGATGATAATAGGAATAGATTAAGTAGACTGCCAGAGACTTATGTAAAGCGCTGTAATGTTTTACTGCTAAGGCCAATGTAATGGCTTCTCTGTAATGTTCACTGCTGAGGTAACGGTTTCTCTGTAGAAACAATGTTTTGGTTAAGGCTGGAGATAACAGGATTGTGGTATGCATGTTAGCCAATTGGAGATTGTTGCTTTGTCTTGTGTATCTGGAAGGATGTTTCCTCGCGGTCTTTTTTGTCGAGAAGGGATGAAGAGGGAAGACATGTGTGGAAAGAGCTGGTAGACCACTGGACGGACTGGGCTGGGATCTGAGGGCCCGAAGATCGGCGACACTCTGAGGATACCGATGGTGGACGAATGACGACTGAGTGAGCTCCAATGTGAACTTATGACTTTTCCTTGAATTGGGCCCTTTTTTAATTTTCATTACTAACCCTATATTCAGATTAAGATTCATAAAGTTCAATCATTTAATTGCATACGGTGTACTGTCTGATATTTTGCGTTGTGGGTTTGTAACTGGGTGGTACATTACACAGCATCCACACAAACGTGACTTCTCAGTTTGGCGGGTCCAAAGGTTGTTCCCCCTAGACGAACACAAGCTGGGCATGTCTGAGGCTTACGCTTAGATAGGGTGGAAATGGCTAATATGAGACGGCATAATTGTAAGGTTATTGGAGGAACGTACAGGAGTGATGATAGTGGTGAGTTTTTCATACAGAAATGTGGTGCATGGAAGGTGTTCCAGCAGTGGTGGTAGAGGCAGAAATAGAGACTCTTAGATAGGCACATGGACGAGAGAAAAACAGAGGGTCAATGTGGGTCTGATAAGATCAGTACAGCATCGTGGGTTGAAGGTCCTGCAGTGTGTTGTAATGATCTATATTCTACGTTTAAGAAATGGAGAAGATCCTTCCTGACTGGGATGGTTTGAGGTTCATATTGTAGCTACTGGACAGGTACTCTGTGAGAAAATGACTGAAAGGCACAACAAATAGGTCCTCTATAAACTATGTACGTAAATAAACATAAAATCACAAATTTAATATTTCAAAATTTTAGAAAATTGCTTTTAATTTGCAAGACAATTCAGTTCACAAATTTTGATTAATGCCTGCTTTGCAGACCAACCTATCTTCCCAGATTGTCCCATTTCATATACCCCGCCCTAATTTTTTTACAGACACCAAATTTCAGGCAGTCTCAGTACTTTGGACCAAAGTTGTGTATCCAAAATACAACACTTGCACAGTTGTCCAGTCTTACAGAGCATTTCAATGTTCTCTAGTCATTTCCCTATCTCCCCACTCCCATCCCTCCTCATCTGATGGCATCTCCTCTGTTTTTCATCGTACTACAGGTCTTTCTCTCATCTCATCATCTCATGACTCACAGAATATCTGTTCTCCTACCTCTCTACCATAGACCCTTTCCTCTCAGTGGTGACCCAACCAGAGATTCTTTTGAATCATAGATCTTCCCTCCATTCATCGATGAACCTTTGCTATTCCTGGCATTGGTTTCACAGCAGTGGGATGTGGCTAGTATTTAACAGCCAGATATTCAGTTATTCAATATGGTACACATACTCCATACTGTTGCTTCTCACAAAGACAAATAATATGTAATGCTGTTTATACTTTGCAAACACATTGTACATACTTAAAGTTTTTATGTAGCTCATGTACCTCTACTACAAGCATGCGGTAAGGACGAAACTGCTATTGTTTGCATATATTTAAAAACACCAAAGCAGAAAGCCTGTGTTAGCAGTAGCAGGAATTACATTCTGTAATATGTAAATTAAATTGTAAAATATAGTATTAATTGCTTAAAACATCACAAATTTAAAACAAAATATGCAATAAAACTAAAATAGATGAAAAGAATAATATTAAAAACCCCTTATGGAGAATTGATGGAAGATTGTGAAATTTAATTGTCTCGAAATGATGGACTGTATTCAGGGATTCATCTTCAAGTCTGAATAAGTATGCCACAGCTGTCAGTAACATCATTAAAACCTGTCTGGATGAGTGTGTACCTATGAGAACTTACTGTACATACTCAAATCAAAAGCTGTGGATGACTCAGGAAGTTTGTAGTTTAATGAGTGCTAGAGCTGTGCAATCAAGTCATGTGCTGATGCCAGAAATCCAAAACAACATACACAAAATACTGGGGAACTTTGCAGGTCAGGCATCATCTATGGAAAAGAGTAAACAGTTGATGTTTTGGCTGAGACTCATAATCAGCACTGGAAAGAAGTCAGTGTAAGAAGGTGGGAAGAGGGGAGGAAGAAATACAAGGTGGCAGGTGATATGTGAAACTGGGAGAAGGGGAGAGAGTGAAGTAGAGAGCTAGGAGGTTGGATGGGGAAAGGGATAAAGGGCTGGAGAAGGGGGAATCTGATCAGAGAGGACAGAAGACATTGGAAGAAAGGGAAGGGAGGGGAGTACCAGAGGGTTATGATGGGCAGGTAAGGAGATAAGGTAAGAGAGGGAAACAAATGGGGAATGGGGCAGGGGCAATTACTGGATACTTGAAAATCGATGTTCATGCCATCACGTTGAAGGTTACCCAGGTGGAATATAAGGTATTGTGCTCCAACCTGAGTGTGGCCTCATCGTGGCAGAAGCCATGGACTGACATGTTGGAATGTGAATGTGAAATAGAATTGAAATGGGTGACCACCAAGGGATCCTGCTTTTTGTGGCAGACAGAGCGAAGATGATCGGCAAAGCAGTCTCCTAACCTGCATTGGGTCTCTGCTATACAGGAGGCCAAACTGGGGGCACTGGATGCAGTAGATGGCCCAGCAGACTCACAGGTGAATGTTGCCTCACCCGGAAGGACTGTTTGGGACCATGAATGGTAGTGAAGGAGAAGGTGTGACGCTTGTTCCACAAAGGTGTGCTTTGTTGTGAGCTCCCATTGAAGATAGTGGGTGTTGTGGAGAATTATCCGCTGGGAGCGGAGACTAGTGGGGTTGTAGGAGGAGTTAAGTGGAATCCTATCATTGGTGTGGTAGTGGGAGGATGGGGTGAGGGCAGATGTGTGCGAATGGAAGAGATGTGTGTGAGGGCAGTGTTGATGGTGGAGGAAGAAGGAAGACTTCTCGGTTGTTCTGAATTGAAAAGTCTCATTCTGAGAGCAGTTGTGGTGGAGATAGAGGAACTGAGAAAAGCAGATGGCTTGCAGAGTGCTATTCCAAGAGCTAAGGAACAATTCTGAGTGTGGTTGGAGGTGACATCAGATGCATATCAATTCTTGCAGGGTTTGTAGTCCATGACTTCCTACAAAGCAAAACCAAACCTCATGAATGACATTAATGCTTCACTCCCAGACAAGCTCAATGCCTTTTACGCTTGCTTTGAAAAGCAAAAATAACTCTAGCTACCTGGTAACCCTGTGATCTCTGTCTCAGAGGCCAACATCAGGCCGTCAAGAAGGTGAAACTTCGCAAGGCGGCAGGTCCTGATGGAGTACCTGGTATGGCTCTGAAAACCTGTGCCAACCAACTGGCGGAGGTGCACAAAGACATTTTCAGTCTCTGATTACAACAGTTGGAAATTCCGATCTGCTTCAAAAGGGGAACAATTTTACCAATTCCCAAGAAGAGCAGGGAGAGCCGGCTTAACCAGTAACGATCAGTAGCACTCATATCTACAGTGATGAAGTGATTTGAGAGGTGGGTATGACTAGAGTGAACTCCTGCCCCAGCAAGGACCTGGACCCACTGCAATTTGCCTATTGCCTCTATAGGCCTACGACAGATGCTATCTCTCTGGCTGTCCACATGGCCATGGATCACCTGGACAATCAAATACTTGCATCTGGATGCTGTGCATTGAGTGCAGCCCACAGTTTAACGCTATCATTCCTACAGTTCTGATTGAAAAGCTCCAGAAACCAAACCTCTGTACCTCCCTCTGTAACTGGAACTTTGACTTCTTAAACTGCAACTGGAACACAGCAATCTGTGTGGATTGGAATTAATATCTCCACCTCATTGACAGTCAACACTGGTACACCTCAGAGATGTGTGCTTAGCCCACTGCTCTTCTCTCTCTATACTTATGACTATATAGCTCCATACAGCTCAAATTTGCTGATGACAGAATCTCAGATGGTGATGAGAGGGCGTACAGGAGTGAGATATACTAGCTGGCTGAGTGCTGCCACAGCAGTAGCCTTGCACTCAACATTAGTAAGACCAAAGAACTGATTGTGGACTTCAGAATGGGAAAGATGAGGGATTGCACACTCATCCTCATAGAGGGATCAGAAGTGGAGAGAGTGAACAGTTTCAAATTCCTCGGTGTCAATATCTCTGAATATCTAACTTGGACCCAACATATCTATGCAGCTATAAAGAAAGCAAAACAGCAGCTATATTTCATTAGGAGTTTGAGGAGATTTGGTTTGTCACCAAAGATACTCGCAAATATCTTCAGAGGTACCATGGGAAGCATTCTAACTGGCTTCATCACTGTCTTGTATGGGGGAGTGGTGGGTTGGTCTACTGCTTAAGAGTAAGCTGCAGAGAGTTGTAAAATTAGTCAGCTCCATCATGGGCTCTAGCTTCCATACCTTCCAGGACAACTTCAAGGAGTGGTGCCTCAGAAAGATGGCAGCCATCATTAAGGACCCTCGCCACCCAGGACTGGCCCTCTTCTCATTGCTAACATCTGGAAGAAGGTACATGAGCCTGAAGGCACGCACTCAATGATTCCTCTGCCATCCAAATTCTGAATGGGCATTGAACCCATGAACACAATCTCATGACTTTTTAAAAGTTCATATTTTGAATTACGTAATAATATAGGTAATAAGTAATGCAGAAAGTATACATATACACATACAAACTGCAATTCAAATTTTTTCTTTCTATAATGTATTGTATTCTACTGCTGCCATGAAGTTAATAAAGTTCATAACATGTGCCAGTGATATTAAACCTGATGCTGACTCTCATGAAACAGAATTTATGATGATCTCCTACATGTTACTACAGAATTGAAGTATGATTTGTGAGAAGGTTAATTACAGCATTTACTGTATAAGTAATTTTGGGTTTCATTTAATCTTATCTAACATATTCATGCCTGCAACATCTATTAACATGAATATCAAACAGAAAAAAACAAAAAGGAGGGGAAAATGACATTACGCTATTTGGATCGAGTTGGAGATATAACTTTTCATAGCCAATGAAAATTATGTGGACAAGATCTCAAAAAATTTGGTTCAAAAGGTGTAACACCAAAGTATAATCTACCAAATTTATCTTCAGAGATTTACACATTATAACTCGAAAGAATCAACTGTACTTTCACCCTGAAATGTGAGAAGAAGAAACAAAGGTCAGATGTACCAGTATTACAGTGGAGTAAAGGGAATTACAGAGGCATGAGAGAGGAGTTGGCCAGAATTGATTGGAAAAGAACACTGGCAGGGATGACAGCAGAGCAGCAATGGTTGGAATTTCTGGAAGCAATTCAGAAGGCACAGGCTATACTGTATTCTCTTCCAAGAGAACTGACTACAATTGTTGCTTTACACTTCTCTGCTTCAAATGTTGTTTGTTCAACTGTCATTTTAAAGGCCAACAAAACAAAACTTAAAAACATATTCGTGGTGAATTTGTATGTGACACTGCTTCAGATTTCTTTACAAGCTACACACCCTACATCCAGGGGACAGATTTTCCAACATTTCCAATATAGCAATCAAGTTATCTTACCAATTAAATTGCCCAGGCTATTTAACATAGTCAACCAGAAATAGAATGTGGTCACTTGGACTTTGCTTAATCAGGCAGTGCTTTCTATCAGTTTGCCAGTGATGGTATTGGATGTGCAGTGACTTTAACACACATCTCTGTTGGGCCTAGGTAATTAATAATATGTTCAAAAGTGTATGCAGTGGCACGCATGATTAAATAAACTATAATTGTGAAATGTGAACGGCCTTTTATTTAGCCAGTAAGGAAATGCAAAATTGCACTGAGATTTTTTTTAATACGCTGATTATTGATAACATGTTATTAGTTGAATGCAACATCATTTGAAGTTTCTATGATGACAATATCTTGGTTGCTTAGAAGCCAAAGATAAGAAATCAAAATATGAAATTAACAAGGAATCCCACATGACCTATATAATTTTAGTATAATATGCTAACGAAACTATTGCTATAGTTGAGCACCTAAGTAAAACAAGAAGTTGGTTAACGGCCGTCATTCGTGATGTGGTCATGCAAATTCTTTTGAAACACTGCCAGTACCAAAATAGGACAGAAATACTTGTGGGAGTCATATGAAATAGTGAGAACAGAGGTTTGGAGATGACGGACAGATTAGACTTGATTGACACAGTACAGACTATATACTGACTTCTGTCTTCCCTTCGGAAATGTAGCATACTCTGGACTACTTTTTCC
The DNA here is from genome assembly GCF_030028105.1 of Mobula birostris. Taxonomy (NCBI): domain Eukaryota; kingdom Metazoa; phylum Chordata; class Chondrichthyes; order Myliobatiformes; family Myliobatidae; genus Mobula; species Mobula birostris. The sequence goes on along the minus strand of NC_092383.1, from coordinate 51,012,210 downwards.
CCTCTGTAACAATTTAACAAGCCTCTGAAATTAAAGTGAAACAGAACTTTCTGTTACCTATTAAATTTTGTGTTAATTTATAGATTACACACCCATGGACAAGCTACACGATTTGCCACACAAGCGGGCTTTGCCACAGGTTGCTCCCCCGCCCTTAACTGAATGAAGCTGAATTGTTAAGGATGAGGTTATGGAGTACTTGGTGGCATGGGACGAGATAGGTGGAGGGGCAGGCAGTGTTGAGGGTCAGGTAGGCTGCAGAAGGACTTAGACAGATTGGGAGAATGGGCAAGAAAGTGACAAATGAAATACAACGTTGGAAGATGCATGGAAATAAATGTACAGACTACTTTCTAAATAGCAGGATGTTGAATCTAGCGCTAAAAGCTCCCTGCTAAATTCGTTTTAAGAAATATTTATTCAGTTGAGTAATTGAAAGTTAATTAGTTCAAATGCTCCACAGTAATGTAGTTATTATGCGTGAATGAACCAGGCTCTTTCTGGAGGGCAGTTGGTGTAAAGTCGCAGATCATCCCTGTTAGCATAGATTTCACCTGGTGCTCCAGTCCTTCTGAGGTCTCAAGTATATGAGAGTTGATATGTAGATTAGCTGCTGAAATTTGCCTCTGGTGGACAAGGATTTTACAGAATCATGCCAGAGGAAGCAATGATGATGAAACAGGGAAACACATCATAGAAACAACACACACAAAATGCTGGTGGAATGCAGCAGGCCAGACAGCATCCATAGGAAGAAGCACAGTCAACGTTTCGGGCCGAGACCCTTCGTCAGGACTAACTGAAAGAAGAGATAGTAAGAGATTTGAAAGTGGGAGGGGGAGGGGGAGATCCAAAATGATAGGAGAAGACAGGAGGGGGAGGGATAGAGCTAAGAGCTGGAAAATTGATTGGCAAAAGGGATACGGAGCTGGAGAAGGGAGAGGATCATGGGACAGGAGGCCTAGGGAGAAAGAAATGGGGAGGGCAGCGCCAGAGGAAGATGAAGAGCAGGCAAGGAGTAATTGTGAGAAGGACAGAGAGAAAGAGAGAGAGTGAGAGAGAGAGAGAGAGAGAGAAGGAAAAAATAATAAACAAACAAACAAATAAACAAATAAGGGATGGGGTAAGAACAGGAGGAAGGCCATTAACAAAAGTTAGAGAAGTCAATGTTTACGCCATCAGGTTGGAGGCTACCAGATGGAATATAAAGTGTTGAGTGTGGCTTCATCTTGACAGTAGAGGAGGCCGTGGATAGACATATCAGAATGGGAATGGGATGTGGAATTAAAATGTCTGGCCACTGGGAGATCCTGCTTTCTCTGGCGGACAGAGCGTAGGTGTTCAGCGAAACCGTCTCCCAGTCTGCGTCGGTTCTCGCCAATATATAGAAGGCCGCACCGGGAGCACCGAACGCAGGATATCACACCAGCCGACTCACAGGTGAAGTTTCGCCTCACCTGGAAGGACTGTCTGGGGCCCTGAATGGTGGTAAGGGAGGAAGTGTAAGGGCATGTGTAGCACTTGTTCTGCTTACAAGGATAAGTGCCGGGAGGGATATCGGTGGGAAGGGATGGGGTGACGAATGGACAAGGGAGTCGCGTAGGGAGCGATCCCCGTGGAAAGCGGGGGGGGGGGGGGGGGGAGGGAAAGATGTGCTTTGTGGTGGGATTCCGTTGGAGGTGGCGGAAGTTGCAGAGAATTATATGTTGGACCCGGAGGCTGGTGAGGTGGTAGTTGAGGACAAGAGGAACCCTATCCCTAGTGGGGTGGTGGAAGGATAGGGTGAGAGCAGGTGTGCGTGAAATGGGGGAGATGCGTTTGAGAGCAGAGTTCATGGTGGAGGAAGGAAAGCCCCTTTCTTTAAAAAAGGAGGACATCTCCTCCGTCCTGGGATGAAAGGCCTCATTCTGAGAGCAGATGCGGCAGAGACGGAGGAATTGCGAAAAGGGGATGGCATCTTTGCAGGAGACAGGGTGGGAAGAGGAATAGTCCAGGTAGCTGTGAGAGTCCGTAGGCTTATAGTAGACGTCAGTAGATAAGCTGTCTCCAGAGATAGAGACAGAAAGATCAAGAAAGGGGAGGGAGGTGTCAGAAATGGACCAGGTATATTTGAGAGCAGGGTAAAAGTTGGAGGCAAAGTTAATGAAGTCAACGAGCTCAGCATGCGTGCAGGAAGCAGCGCCAATGCGGTCGTCGATGAAGCGAAGGAAAAGTGGGGGACAGATACCAGAATAGGTTTGGAACATCGATTGTTCCACAAAGCCAACAAAAAGGCAGGCATAGCTGGGACCCATACAGGTGCCCATGGCTACACCTTTAGTTTGGAGGAAGTGGGAGGAGCCAAAGGAGAAATTATTGAGAGTAAGGACTAATTCCGCGAGACGGAGGAGAGCCGTGGTAGAGGGGAACTGGTTAGGTCTGGAATCCAAAAAGAAGCGGAGAGCTTTGAGACCTCCCTGGTGGGGATGGAGGTATATAGGGATTGGACATCCATGGTGAAAATAAGGCGGTGGGAGCCAGGGAACTTAAAATCATTGAAAAAATCCAGAGCTTAAGAAGTGTCACGAACATAGGTGGGAAGGGATTGAACAAGGGGGAATAAAACAGTGTTGGGGTATGCAGAAATGAGTTCGGTGGGGCAGGAGCAAGCTGAGACAATGGGTCTACCTGGACAGGCAGGTTTGTAGATCTTGGGTAAGAGGTACAAACGGGAAGTGTGGGGTGTGGGAACTATGAGGTTGGTGGCAGTGGATGGAAGATCCCCAGAGCTGATAAGGCTGGTGATGGTGTGGGAGGCAATGGCCTGGTGCTCCTTGGTGTGGTCATGATCGAGGGGTAAATAAGAGGAGGTATCAACGAGTTGTCGCTGTGCCTTGGCAAGGTAGAGGTCAGTATGCCAGACAACAACAGCGTCCCCCTTATCAACATATCAAACAAATCATGGAATTCGTTTAAGGGAGTTCTGGGTGTTTGTTTCGGATGTACAGAGCCAAGGGACTCGTTTCCGGTATTCTTTGCAATAACTGTATGAAATGAGTGTGGCTATCTTACCTGGGTGTTCAGTGAGTCAATGAAGTGGTGGGGGAAGAAAAATGTAGTTGTAATTGGGGATCGTATAGCCACATGAATGGGCGCAATTTTCTTTCGCCATAATCGATTGTCCCAAATGCTGTGTCGTTTGCCAGTACCAGTGTTTGGGATATCTCATCTTGCCGGCACATAAAAATTTATAGAGGATATTTTCATCGAATCGTACAATTATTCATGCAGGAATGCAGGATTTCTAAACCGCAGCTGTTGTTCAGCAGTAAAATCAATAGTGCGAGTAGTTACATAAACTCCGAGATGTTGTCAAGTATTTCCCTCAGTTTACCTATGATCGCAAGGGACATTTTTTTCATTATGACAATGTAAGGCCATAAGACATAAGAGCAGAATTAGACCATCTGGCCCATCGAGTCTGCTTAGCCATTCAATCATGGCTGATCCTTTTTTTCCCTCCTCCTCAACCCCAGTTTCCGGCTGTCTTGCCGTGACCTTTGATGGTATGTCCAATCAAGAACCCATCAATCTCTGCCTTACATACACCCAACGACCTGGCCTCCACAGATGCATGTGGCGACAAATTCCACAAATTCACTACCCTTTGGCTAAAGAAATTTCTCCGCATGTCTGTTTTGAAGGGCGCCCCTCCATCCTGAGGCTGTGCCCTCTTCTCCTAGACTCTCCCACCATGGGGAACATCCTTTCCACATCTGCTCTGTCTAGGCCTTTCAACATTCGAAAAGTTTCAATGAGATCCCCCCGTCATCCTTCTGAATTCCAGCGAGGACAGACCCAGAACCATTAAACGTTCCTCGTATGATAACCCTTTCATTCTTGGAATAATCTTTGTGAACCTCCTCTGGACCCTCTCCAATGCCAGCACATCTTTTCTAAGGCAAGGGGCCCAAAACTGTTCACAATACTCAAGGTGAGGCCTCACCAGTGCCTTATAAAGCCTCAGCATCACTTCCCTGCTTTTGTATTCTCGACCTCTTGAAATGAATACTAACATGACAGTTGCCTTCCTCACCACAGACACAACCTGCAAGTTAACCTTCAGGGTGTTCTGCACTAGAACTCCCAAGTCCTTCTGCATTTCAGATTCCTGCATTTTAATATGGAGTACATTAACGTAAAGAAATGTCAGTTCATCTGTCACTCCTTATCGAATATTGAAATCATCAACAAGGAGATATTTAACAGTTTTTGCAAGGGATAAATTGCATATAGTTATGGAGGAACAGTGACGACAAGAAAATTAATATATCTCCCTTGACCTGCATCTGGGAGATTCCTTCTCGGAGCAGACACATCGGCAAGGTAAAAGCAATTATTTACACCGTGCGAATTTTCAGTCGCTAATGGCTTATAGCAAGGTAGCTGACGCGGAATTTATTGGCTCTTACGCAGATCGGATATCTGAATCAGAATTAGGTATATTATCACTGACATATTTAGTGAAATGTGGTGTCTTGCGGAAGCAGTGGAGTTTAATACATTTAAAACATAAATTACAATAAGAAGTACAATATATAAAATAGTAACTTTAATAGGTAATGCAAAAAAATTGTGAGGTAAAGTTCATGGGTTAGAAGCTGTTCCTAAAATGTTGATAGTGTCTTCAGAGTTGTGTCAGATCCTGACATTTATTTGCGTTGAAGTCATTAATGTTCTCAGTAGAAACGATGCATGTTATATAAAAATAAATCGGAATTTCCTGAATATTTGGTATGCATTCATGGAAATAAAGGACGACTGTAGAACTGACAAACGTATCAGAAATGACCGTCAAAAATCCTCCGCCATTCAGAAAGAAAATCTCAATCGACGAGCAAAATTTCAACATAGTTACTTAGCTAGATGATAGAAGGAGAATACCCATTGTCTCTGTCGCATGTATCATGATTAGTGATGCCTACTTTGCTTTTCACCGAAACCGATCATCTTAGAACTTTACGTATCCTATTGCTGTGGGTCAAGGCCTTGTATTCTAGAGTTCACTGCATACATTCAGGATGAAAGTCTGGACCGTGTGATATTGTTTCCGTGATTAGCTCTGGCCTAGTACTGTAAATGGGAGTTAATATCCCTGCAACAAAGTCAGAGAACCGCCATGTCCAATCCGACCCCTTGAAAAAGGCATGCGTGCACATATTTATTGTCGAGTTTTCATATTGCTGTACGGCTCATTAACCAAAAATTCACGTCACTGAGGGTAACCGCTTTATTTGCAAAAGTATGTTAATAATCGTTTCCTCTGGTGAGAAATGCGCTTCCTTAATGTGTACACTTTCGATAAATTCGGGAAGAAAATTAAGAATTTGTTGGAGTAGTTCCCAGCCAGCTTCTTGACTGTAGGTCCTAATGAAGCTAAATCATATCAGAGCCGGTTGGTTTAACTTGTACTCCATTCACTAAACAAGGTTTTTATTCTGTCAGCCACTGCCATCAGCCAAAGTCACACAATTTACCAAAATAAGAAGAAATGCATTAGACAATTTCAAACGCAAATAGGAAAAAATGCCCCAGACAATTTCAAACGCCGCTAAGTGCGTGGATGTTTATCAAAAACGACATCGCACAGTAGCCTAAAAGGAAAACATACTGAGTTTGCTTTCTCGTCATCGCAACACTGCACAACCTCAGAGCCTTTTCAAACTAATAACATGTAGTCTCTATTGGTTCGTAAGATTAAATTATTTGCAAAGAAAGATATATGTTGATCGTGTTATTTGGGACTCCTCATAGGTAGCATGACAATCTGCGTTAATGGGGATAAAATGACAACTTGAAACTCTAAAGTTGAGACGTTATATATGGAAGACTTCCACAACACAATTCACAGCCATCCAGAATAATTGCCGACAGTGCAGTTAAGCCGGGTAGGTTTCGCGCAACTAGCCAAGGCAGTGAAAATGTGATGCTATCAATTCCCGACACAAGACATACCTGAGTTTTTCTTGGCAATGATTCCTCTGTTGAACAGAAAAGAAAACTTAAAGGAGAGCAAAAGTAACAAACCAAACGTCACTCAATGCAATAGAAACGTATGCCATTTACACCATTTTTCACAGTAATTTCGAGTTTGCGTTCTCAGCAGTTGATGGATACTGCTACCCACCAGAAGTCATTTTGTAGTACATTCTTTTGAGTTGCTTTTTAAGACCAACCCTAAACTTCGAAGATGATTGAACTGTAACATTGGAATGGCGTTTCGAGAAAATGCATTTTCGATCTGAGAAGGTCGGAACTAATGAAAATCGTTATAACTGACATGTCCTGTGTCTGAACAGCTAGGACAAGCAACCTTAGATGTTCCATGTAACATATATGTGGGACAGAGAGAAAAATTAACCAAAACTAGTTCTGAGTGCTGGTGTATGCGCACACGCACAGACATACAAGTATATACTCATATACAGACATATGCAGTCAGTTGCCTCTTTTTGAGAGAGATCCTGTATTCACCCACAGAACTACCGGTCTTTGGATATTTGTTTATTTTCGCGTCGTTTACGTTAACAACCAAAACATCTTGGTTTGTTACGGGGGACAACCTATACGCTCTGAAACGGTTTTTTTAAAAGAGAATGCTGGCTACGCATGTACCTTCTGGGCAGTTTGCCAACCTTACAGAAAATACATGCCTTTTACAGATGCAAGAGCGAAATGCGACTTGACTGACACGAATATTGTTACGAGGCGTCCGATCGAGGTAGGTAACATAAGAATGGATCGTTTTTCGACAGGGGACAGAAGCGCCAACGTTATTCACAAGAAACTTCGTGCCCATTTAGAGAAAAATGCAGAAGCATTGCTTTATTTCCAGACTCTTGTGTGTCTTTGGAACTTACTGCCTCATATTTAAAAATAAAATGAAAAATAAAACAAAGGTAGATAAATTCGTGGTTAGATTGATGGTAAAATACGACCCCTGGAAGCCGGGATCCGAAAATTACAATTTCAGCAGGTATGTTTCTGTTGAATGGCAGAGAAGGATAGTGAATCTATAATTACCTTAACGGCCAAATCTGCTGCTGGTTTTAGGAGATGTTTTCAATCTGCCAGAAATTTCTGTGCAACTGTACCCCTCACACCTTCATGTGATGACGATATCTTCGCAAAACTGCAGAAAATTCTTAACTCGATATCGTAATCAGTGCCCTAACAACTCAACTATTAAAGGTTTTGCAAATGATGCTTTGCCGTGTTGAGTGACGGATGGATAATTGTAACCTTGGGTTGGATGCTAAAATGAGTTGCCTTGTTCCGAGCTTTCCTTCTTTTTTAAGATTAATTTATGAAAATTTTATTATTCTTTACTGGGTGAAACGTTCTAATATTTGATACAGGAAAGCACCATTAATCTCATTTCATCCCATTGAGCCTAATTAAGGAATATACAGTATAACACCCCTCGAACTATGTTCGAGATTATGCTTCTTTGAAAACACGATCACAATGGCTCGTAAAACTATGGTTTCCTAAAAGAGAGCTGTTGATCATTTACTCTCGGGAATTACCTTGTGCTGAAGAGTGTGGCTTGTCGCGGGACCGCACAGTTTGTTCGGAATCACAGAAGAGAAAGAAATGTTGCGTATGCACCCGGCAAACCGAACGAAAATTATACGAGGATGTGAATGAAGCAGACTTCTCAGTTCTTTTGAAAGTGAGGGTGGACTTTAGCGAAAGCCGAAACACTGAGGCACATTGAACTTGTCGAGGAATTCCTGTTTTGCAGCTTCGAGCCCATCAGACCATAACACCATAAAATCACATAAAATTATAGTAATTTTAACGACACTTTAAAAAAATACAGCAAGAGTAACAGGATAAATTTTTAACATGAGAAGGGAGAATTTGAAATTCGCGACATCACAATGATCTCAGCCCCTCCATATTTTTCATCAAAGCTCATTGCCATTTCAAACACGTCCATTTGGAATTAATCGCAAAGAGACAGGAAACTTTAAAACATATGCTTGACGTCGCCACTTCCTGCTTCTCTGAAATATTTACAGTTCGGAGATCCAGACAGGACCACGGGGCAATCTGCCTGGAACTAAAAAAAAACCCACTCCTGACTAAAAAATATATCTCGCAGCTGCAAAATGTTCCTTCAGAATTTCCCACAGATGTGACTATTAGTTTTTAAAAATCATCTTACAGTTTTTAGCTAATACATTCCGGCAAAGTCAAAGGCAGGCGCTTGAGGAATATGAGACGAGACTCTTGACTATAATTTCCTAACCTTGGGCGAATTAAGAATGATGAACAGTTCGAAGTGACGGCTACAATGGCACGTGAACATCCATAACAATTAAACAATGAGAATTTTATGTTCACCGTTTTGAGTCTCGATAAGTTCAAGTAAGATCAGTAATTTTTCTGTCCATGTTTGCCAGGTATCAGGTATTTTGCTTCCACCTTCGCCTTTTGTTCTGAAACACTATCCCTCTGCCCACGTCCGTGATTTGGGTTACGCGCACTTGCTCACTTTGTGGTTACCCTTCATCTGTTCTTCTATTAAAAAGCAAATATATAATTTGGTTATGTATTATTCGTGGCATATACGTTAGTAGGAGTAATTCGTCTATGTTGGTAAGGATTTCGATAAAAGGTTCATACACAAAATGCTGGAGGAACTCAGCAGGCTAGGGACCATCAAGAAAAAGAGTAAGATGTCGACTTTTCGGGCCGAGACACTTCAACCGTCCCGATGAGGAGTCTATGCCCGAAACGTCGAATGTTTACTCTTTTCCCTAGTTGTTGCCCGACCTGCTAATTGCCTCCAACAGTTTGTGTCTATCGCTTCGGATTACCAGCATCTGCCAGTATTTTCCTGTTTCGATCAAGGTTTCGCTTGTTTTGTGAAATGGAACATATTATTGGCAATAACATTGGCGGCTCCACGGTTTTCATGATCTAGTTCTAGTTGTACTTCATAAAAGTACAAGTGAATATTTGTCTGCCTTTATCAGGGGCAGTCAATAACGCACTAAAATCTAGTCCAATATTAAACGAAAAATTGGTGTGTTCCATCATGCACGTCTTGGAAACGTGATTTAATAAATAATTAATTATGCATTATTATCAAACCACTTCCGTCATGCCATCTAAAAGAAATTTTGCTCCTTTGCAACCGTTACAACTAATTAAGATCAAAAGAGCATATAACATAGGAGACGAATCGGGTTCTTCGGCCCATCGAGTCTGTTCCGCCATTCCATCGTGGCTGACTCATTATCCCTCTCAACCCCGTTGTCCTGCCTGCGCCGCGAAACCCATGCCAGTCTTAATAATGAAGAACACATCAACCTCTACCTTAAATATCCCCAATGACTTGGCTTCCACAGTTTAATGTGAAAACGAACTTAGAAACATAGAAAACCTACAGCGCAATAAGGCTGTGCCGAACATGTCCTTACTTTAGAAATTACCTAGGGTTACCCATAGCCCTCTATTTTTCTGACCTCCATGTGCCTGTCCAGGAGTCTTTTAAAATACCCTAATGTATCCGCCTCCACCATCATCGCCAGCAGCTCATTCCAAGCATTCACAATCTCTGCGTAAAAAAACTAATCTCTGACATCTCTGTACCTACTTCCAAGCACCTTAAAACTGACCTCTCGTGCTAGCCATTTCAGCCCTGGGAAAAAGCCTTTGACTATCCACACGATCAATGCCTCTCATCATCTTATACACCTCTATCAGGTCACCTCTCATCCTCCGCCGCTTCAAGGAGAAAAGGTCGAGTTCACTCAACCAAGGGACCGAGTTCACTCAAATGAATTCCACAGCGCTGTAACCAAGCGCTGGCTACAGAAATTTCTCTTCGTAGTTTTTCTAAACATTTTGAGGCTAATCTGAGGCTATGCCCTCTGGTCCTAATCTTCCCCACTATATGAAACATTCACGCCACATTCTCCACATTCACGCCATCTAGGCTTTTCCATATTCGATAGGTTCCAATACGAACCACGTTCACTGAGTAAGTTTCAGTGAGTACAGAACCAGAGACATGAACTCCTGTTACTTAAACTTTTATCTCCCGGAATCATTCTCGTGAAACCCCACTGGACCATCTCCAATATCAGCATATCTTTTTCTAATTAATGGCTCTAAAACCACTCTCAACACTCCGAGTGCAGCCTGACCAATAATTTGCATCACATCCTTGTTTTTATACTCTTGTCCTCTTGAAGTGAACGCTAACATTGCTTAACCACTGATTCAAACTGCGTTAACATTTATGGAATCCTGCACAAGGACTCCCAAGCCTCTTTGCAATTTTGATTTCCGTATTTTGTTCCGTTCAGAAAATAGTCTGCGCCTTTATTCCTTCTACCAAAGCGTATGATTATACACTCCTTTTCACTATATTACACGTGCCATTTCTTTGCCTGTTCTCCTATTCTAAAGTTCCAAAGTTCAAAGATCAAAGTATATTTATTTTCAAAGTATATATAAATTATACAACCTTCAGATTCGTCTGCTTACCGGCAGCCATAAAACAAGAAACACAAAATACCTCAATTAAATAAGACCAACACCCAGTGCACAGAGAGAGAGAGAGAGAGAGAGAGAGAACACAAATCATGTAAACAATAAAAGCAAGCAACAACATTGAGAAGTAAAGTGATTGCATAGGTCCGATGCCCTATAAAAATATAGCGTTACCTGTCCCGTGAGTATTTCGTGAGCATGGTGTAATTGTCTCGTGATTTTGGCATTATGTAATTGTCATGATAGTGGGGTGACGTGATGTTCCAACCGGTATAAAAGGGGTGACCGCAGTTTGTTGAGGAGTTGTTGTTTTTGTTGGGGAGTCACAGTCGGTGGTTACGTAATCGTAGAAGGAGAGAGAGAGTGAAGAATTGCCAGCTTCGTATGAACCCAAAGAATTGAGTAGAAATCAATGGTGTTCTGTGTGCCTTGAACGTGATTAACATTTGGTATGGCCCATACGGGTATTGTGGCACACGCTGTTGGTTAACCCCTATATGGTCTCGGGTGTTGTGTGGTGACAATCTCTGGCGAGAGGTTAGTTACTGTGAGAAATCTTATTCTTCGTGATCTATTCGGACAAGGCATTTCTTAGCTGGGATCTGCGTCAGCAGTTTCATCTTTTCTTCCTCCTCTCATTTATTTCATAAATCACTCGGACTCCTTAAACTACCACCTTACGACTGTGTTTGAATGAGATCTGTTAAGAATTGTCTCTAAGTTCGACTGTTTGATAACTATAGACGCATAACACTGTTAACTTCTGTTTCAGTTAGTCATTTGTTTACTTTTCTATGATTTTGAGTAGAGGTTATTAAATTTCGTTGTTTATTTATAAAAACCCGACTCAGTTTCATATCTATTGCTTCTGGTGCGTAACAATAGAAACATAGAAAACCTACAGCACAATACAGGCCCTACAGCCCACAAAGTTGTGCCAAACATGTCCCTACCTTAGAAATTACTAGGGTTACCCATAGCTCTCTGTTTTTCTAAGCTCCATGTATCTATCCAAAAGTCTCTTAAAAGACCCTATCGAATACACCTCTACCACCGTTGCCGGCAGCCCATTCCACGCACTCACCACTCTCTGCGTAAAACATACCCCGACATCACATCACCTCTCTACCTAACCCCCAGCGCCTTAAACCTGTGCCCGAGAGAGAGAGAGAGAGAGAGAGAGTATTTTCTTTTGGGGTTGCGCATGGTATAAAGGAGGCGCATTAGTGCAATGGAAACCAATTCTTCATCATCATAAATGCAAAAGAGAGAATCTACAATATCCAGGAAGTTAAAGATATGACTGATGTGGAAAATAATATGGTATTCGTATATAGCAGTATGCAAATCATAGATAGGTTTAAAATGTAAATATGTACATGCAAAACGAATCAACCTGATAAGATAAGCACAATAGTCTTGTAGAATTATCATGCCAAATATTGCTGGGAATAATACATTTGGACGATGTCAGTGTTTGAAATATGATAGGGAAATGGAAACAATCGCAAGTTAAGACGACCACAAAGATTATTTTAGTAATGTATGGAAGGAAAACGTATCTTTAATCAATTTTAAAGTTCATACATTTGCAAGATTGATCTAATGGAAAGATATCAGATGGATTTGTACTCTGGTATTTCATTAAAACCGAATTATGTGCCTTACAGTGGAAATAAAACACGATTGAAAATGTTGATATTTGCAGGTTTCTCTTTCGACCAGTTTGGTTTATTCCAGGCCGTCGAGAGTTTCTGAACAAATAAAAACAAAATTAACATTGGTTAGTGTAACTGGTCGCTATAAATGATCTCTGATTTGAAATTGGTGCATCTGGGTAAAAATGCCAAAGATACCAGGAATACTATCAAATGAGTGTAAAATCATAGTTGATAATTTGTGGACAGTCGAATAACTGAAGGGAGTCGTCTGCTGTTACACAGAGCCACACAAAGCTGCACTGGAATTATGCTGAGCCTTAGACATGGGGAATTTTCGATCTCCATATCGTGCAAATATTGCACTTTTATTACATAATCTACACCGTTCTGTGGAGCAGAAGTTTTGTACTCACCGTGCCATGTATGTCACTCCAGATTATCAGTTTCATGGAAGAAATGTGATTAAATGAAAGGAGCTTTTTTTTTGCAATAAACTTGTAACTGCATTACTTATATTTTTTAATTGAAGTGTGTTACTTTTTTCTTCAATGCTGACGATACTCAGAAAGGACATTATAGTTTAAAAAGATCCGCAAGCAGCTATGTATCCGTACTTTTACAGTAGTGGCGTGCTGTACTGTGCATGCTACTGGTCGTGCTTCCTGTGTTTTGATGGTGTGACTGTCAACCTATTTATGTGCCTTTCTGATCTTTGCTTATCCAAGGTAATATTCATTTTCCATCAGTACTAAAGGCAATAATTAAGAAGCAAGGAGAAATGTTAGCATTCATTTCTAGAGATATAGAATATTAGGGCAGGGATGTGATGTTGAGGCTCTATAAGGTATTCGTGAGACCACACTTGGAGTTTTGTGTGCTGTTTTGGGCTCCTTATTTTAGAAAGGATATAATGGGTTTTGAGCAATGAGGAAGGGTTAATTAGCAATCTTGTCGTGAGAGGCCCCTTGGGTAAGAGTGACCATAATATGGTGGAATTCTTCATTAAGATGGAGAGTGACATAGTTAATTCAGAAACAAAGGTTCTGAACTTAAAGAGGGGTAACTTTGAAGGTATGAGACGTGAATTAGCTAAGATAGACTGGCAAATGACACTTAAAGGATTGGCGGTGGATATGCAATGGCAAGCATTTAAAGGTTGCATGGATGAACCACACAATTGTTCATCCCAATTTGGCAAAAGAATAAATCAAGGAAGGTAGTGCACCCGTGGCTGACAAAAGAAATTAGGGATAGTATCAATTCCAAAGAAGAAGCATACAAATTAACCAGAGAAAGTGGCTCACCTGAGGACTGGGAGAAATTCAGAGTTCAGCAGAGGAGGACAAAGGGCTTAATTAGGAAGGGGAAAAAAGATTATGAGAGAAAACTGGCAGGGAACATAAAAATGGACTGTAAAAGCTTTTATAGATATGTGAAAAGGAAAGGACTGGTAAAGACAAATGTAGGTCCCCTGCAGACAGAAAAAGGTGAATTGATTATGGGGAGCAAGGACATGGCAGACCAATTGAATAATTACTTTGGTTCTGTCTTCACTAAGGAGGACATAAATAATCTTCCAGAAATAGTAGGGAACAGAGGGTCCAGTGAGATGGAGGAACTGAGTGAAATACATGTTAGTAGGGAAGTGGTGTTAGGTAAATTGAAGGGATTGAAGGCAGATAAATCCCCAGGGCCAGATGGTCTGCATCCTAGAGTGCTTAAGGAAGTAGCCCAAGAAATAATGGATGCATTAGTGATAATTTTTCAAAACTCGTTAGATTCTGGGCTAGTTCCTGAGGATTGGAGAGTGGCTAATGTAACCCCACTTTTTAAAAAAGGAGGGAGAGAGAAACCGGGGAATTATAGACCGGTTAGCCTAATGTCGGTGGTGGGGAAACTGCTGGAGTCAGTTATCAAGGATGTGATAACAGCACATTTGGAAAGCGGTGAAATGATCGGACAAAGTCAGCATGGATTTGTGAAAGGAAAATCATGTCTGACGAATCTCATAGAATTTTTTGAGGATGTAACTAGTAGAGTGGATAGGGGAGAACCAGTGGATGTGGTATATTTGGATTTTCAAAAGGCTTTTGACAAGGTCCCACACAGGAGATTAGTGTGCAAACTTAAAGCACATGGTATTGGGGGTAAGGTATTGGTGTGGGTGGAGAATTGGTTAGCAGACAGGAAGCAAAGAGTGGGAATAAACGGGACCTTTTCAGAATGGCAGGCGGTGACTACTGAGGTACCGCAAGGCTCAGTGCTGGGACCCCAGTTGTTTACAATATATATTAATGACTTGGATGAGGGAATTAAATGCAGTATCTCCAAGTTTGCGGATGACACGAAGCTGGGTGGCAGTGTTAGCTGTGAGGAGGATGCTAAGAGGATGCAGGGTGACTTGGATAGGTTGGGTGAGTGGGCAAGTTCATGGCAGATGCAATTTAATGTGGATAAATGTGAAGTTATCCACTTTGGTGGCAAAAATAGGAAAACAGATTATTATCTGAATGGTGGCCGATTAGGAAAAGGGGAGGTGCAACGAGACCTGGGTGTCATTATACACCAGTCATTGAAAGTGGGCATGCAGGTACAGCAGGCGGTGAAAAAGGCGAATGGTATGCTGGCATTTATAGCGAGAGGATTCGAGTACAGGAGCAGGGAGATACTACTGTAGTTGTACAAGGCCTTGGTGAGACCACACCTGGAGTATTGTGTGCAGTTTTGGTCCCCTAATCTGAGGAAAGACATCCTTGCCATAGAGGGAGTACAAAGAAGGTTCACCAGATTGATTCCTGGGATGGCAGGACTTTCATATGAAGAAAGACTGGATGAACTGGGCTTGTACTCGTTGGAATTTAGAAGATTGAGGGGGGATCTGATTGAAACGTATAAGATCCTAAAGGGATTGGACAGGCTAGATGCAGGAAGATTGTTCCCGATGTTGGGGAAGTCCAGAACGAGGGGCCACAATTTGAGGATAGAGGGGAAGCCTTTTAGGACCGAGATTAGGAAAAACTTCTTTACACAGAGAGTGGTGAATCTGTGGAATTCTCTGCCACAGGAAACAGTTGAGGCCAGTTCATTGGCTATATTTAAGAGGGAGTTAGATATGGCCCTTGTGGCTACAGGGGTCAGGGGGTATGGAGGGAAGGCTGGGGCGGGGTTCTGAGTTGGATGATCAGCCATGATCATAATAAATAGCGGTGCAGGCTCGAAGGGCCGAATGGCCTACTCCTGCACCTACTTTCTATGTTTCTATGTTTCTATATTGATATTGGAGAGGGTTCAGAGAAAATTCATGAGAATGATTCAGGGAATGAAGGGGTTACCATATGAGGAACGTCTGGTAGATGTTGGGCTGTATTTCCTGGAGTTCGGGAGAATGAGGGGGGATCTCATAGAAACATTTTGAATGTTAAAAGTCCTGAAGAGATTAGATATGACAAAGTTATTTCCCATGGTAGGAGAGTCGAGGACAAGAGGGTGCCCATTTAGGACAGAGATGCGGAGAAATCTGTGGAATATTTTGCCAAGAGTGACTGTGGAGGCCAAGTCGTTGGGCATATTTAAGGAAGAGATAGATAACTTCTTGATTAGCCAGGAAATCAAAGGGTATATGGGAAAGTATATTGGAATATGAACAAAGGAAACTTGGCAAGTATTTTGTTACAATGAAACTCCAAACACTCAGTTTGGAGTTTCATGTAAAATGTTTAAAGCAGATACAATGCTTCAGATTCATCACTTTGGCAATATACAGTGCCTTTAAAAAGCATTCATCGGAAGTTTTCATGTTTTATTGTTTTACAACATTGAATCACAATGGCTTTAATTTGGCTTTTTTTGGACACTGATCAACAGAAAAAAGACGCCTTCGTATCAAAATGAAAACAAATCTCTACGAAGTGCTCAAAATTAATTACAAATATAGAACATAGAATAGTACAACACAGTACAGGCTCTTTGGCCCACAATGTTGTGCCGACCCTCAAACCCTGCCTCCCATATAACACCCCACCTTAAATTCCTCCATATACCTGTCTAGTAGTCTCTTAAACTTCACTAGTGTTTCTGCCTCTACCACTGATTCAGGCAGTGCATTCCACGCACCAACCACTCTCTGAGTAAAAAACCTTCCTCTAATATCCCCCTTGAACTTCCCACCCCTTACCTTAAAGCCATGTCCTCTTGTATTGAGCAGTGGTGCCCGGGGGAAGAGGCACTGACTATCCACTCTATCTATTCCTCTTAATATCTGGTACACCTCTATCATGTCTCCTCTCATCCTCCTTCTCTCCAAAGAGTAAAGCCCTAGCTCCCTTAATCTCTGATCATAATCCATATTCTCTAAACCAGGCAGCAACCTGGTAAATTTCCTCTGTACCCTTTCCAATGCTTCCACATCCTTCCTATAGTGAGGCGACCAGAACTGGACACAGTACTCCAAGTGTGGCTTAACCAGAGTTTTATAGAGCTGCATCATTACCTCGCGACTCTTAAACTCTATCCCTCGACTTATTAAAGCCAACACCCCATAAGCATTTAAACTACGCTATCTACCTGTGAGGCAACTTCCAGTGATCTGTGGACGTGTACCCCCAGATCCTTCTGCTCCTCCACACTACCAAGTATCCTGCCATTTACTTTGTACTCTGCCTTGCAGTTTGTCCTTCCAAAGTGTACCACCTCATGCTTCTCCGGGTTGAACTCCATCTGCCATTTCTCTGCCAACTTCTGCATCCTATCAATATCTCTCTGCAATCTTTGACAATCCTCTACACTATCTACAACACCACCAAACTTTGTGTCATCTGCAAACTTGCCAACCAACACTTCTACCCCCACATCCAGGTCATTAATAAAAATCACGAAGAGTAGAGGTCCCAGAACAGATCCTTGTGGGACACCACTAGTCACAACCTTTCAATCTGAATGTATTCCCTCCACCATGACCCTCTGCCTTCTGCAGGCAAGCCAATTCTGAATCCACCTGGCCAAGCAACCCTGGATCCCATACCTTCTGACTTTCTGAATAAGCCTACCGTGTGGAACCTTGTCAAATGCCTTACTAAAATCCATGTAGATCACATCCACCGCACCACCCTCATCTATATGCCTAGTCACCTCCTCAAAGGACTCTATCAGGCTTGTTGGACACGATTTGCCCTTCACTCAGCCAAGCTGACTGTCCCTGATCAGATTATAATTCTCTAAATGCCCATAGATCCTATCTCTAAGAATCTTTTCCAACAGCTTTCCCACCAGAGACATAAGGCTCACTGGTCTATAATTACCTGGACTATCCTACTACCTTTTTTGAACAAGGGGACAACATTCGCCTCCCTCCAATCCTCTGGTACCATTCCCCGTGGACACCGAGGACATAAAGATCCTAGCCAGAGGCTCAGCAATCTCTTCCCTCACCTCGTGGAGCAGCCTGAGGAATATTCCGTCAGGCCCCGGGGACTTATCCGTCCTAATGTATTTTAACAACTCCAGCACCTCCTCTCCCTTAATATATACATGCTCCAGAACATCAACCTCACTCATATTTTCCTCACTATCATCAAGTTCCCTCTCATTGGTGAATACCGAAGAAAAGTATTCATTAACACCTCGCTCACTTCCACAGCCTCCAGGCACATCTTCCCACCTTTATCTCTAATCGGTCCTACCTTCACTCCTGTCATCGTTTTGTTCTTCACATAATTGAAGAATGCCTTGGAGTTTTCCTTTACCCTACTTGCCAAGGCCTTTTCATGCCCTCTTCTTGCTCTTCTCAGCCCCTTCTTGCTACCCTATATCCCTCAATAGACCCATCTGATCCTTGCTTCCTAAACCTCATGTATGCTGCCTTCTTCCACCTGACTAGAATTTCCACCTCACTTGTCACCCATGGTTCCTTCACTCTACCATTCTTTATCTTCCTCACCGGGACAAATGTATCACTAACATCCTGCAAGAGATCCTTATACATCAACCACATGTCCATAGTACATTTCCCTGCAAAAACATCATCCCAATTCACACCCGCAAGTTCTAGCCTTATAACCTTATAATTTGCCCTTACCCAATTAAAATTTTTCCTGTCCTCTCTGATTCCATCCTTTTCCATATAAAATGCAAAATAACTGATTGTATAAGTATTAGCCCCCCCTCCCCCCACCTCTAATATAACACCAAATCATCACTGGTGAAGCCAACTGGTTTTAGAAGTCACATAATTAGATAAATGGAGATCTGTTTTTGAAGAACTGTGTGCAGCCAAGGTGTTTCAATAGATTGTAGTAAAAATACACCTGCATCTGGAAGGTCTAACTCCTAGTGAGTCAGTATCCTGGCAAAAACTACACCATGAAGACAAAAAAAACACTCCAAGTAACTTAGCGAAAAAGTTGTTAAAAAGCAACTGGAGGTGGATATAAGAAAATTTCCAAGTCACTGAATATCTCTTGGAGTACAGTTAAGTCAATCATCAAGAAATGGAAAGAATATGGCACAGCTGTACACCTGTCTAGAGCAGGCCGTCCTCAAAAACTGAGTGACTGTGTGAGAATGGGACTAGTGAGGAAGGCCACCAAGAGACCTATGACATCTCTGGAGGAGTTACAAGCTTCAGTGGCTGAGATGGGAGAGACTGCGCATACAACAACTGTTTCCTGGGTGCTTCAGCAGTCACAGCTGTAAGAGAGAGTGGTAAAGAGAAAGCCACTGTTGAAATAACTCACATGAAATCTCGGCCAGAGTTTGCCAGAAGGAATGTGGGAGACTGAGGTCAGCCAGAAGATGGCCCTGTGGTCTGATGAAACTAAAATTAAGCTTTTTGGCCATCAGACTAAACGCTACCGCATATCTTCAAAGAGTGATGATCAAAGCCTGCGGCGACAATTTTGCTATTAAATATTTCAACTTCTTTTGTAAAAATACGTAAAAGCCCGTTAGATTGCCGAAGAAGTATGTTGTGAAAATAGGTGGATTTAACGATAATTGGATGCCTCAATAAATTTGGATGCATCAATTTAGATCTGTTTTCTTTGGAGTGGAGGGCTGCAGCAGGTGTCTCTGCCTGGATAAGCAGATAATTTTGGTTTACGGCATTAGTGTAGTAGACTCAGAATGGGATTGAGAGGAACAATGTCGCATTTCTAAATATACGAGTACCTGGAATAGACTGACCGAATGAATGGTGCCTTATAATTGTTACGTACCCCGTAACTGGGTTGCCAAACCAGCAGAAATGGACCACTTAGCTGGAGTCTGGTTTAACAGAAATTAATAAAGCTTTATTAAAGAAATAAGTAACACAGTACTCTAATCGTAAGGATGTAAATGCAACAGGTTAGCAATGATTAAACACATATGTACACAGAACTAGGGTAATAGGAATCAACCAAGCTCTATCGCAGTCTAGGGGTGAAATGATCAGTCTCAAGTGATGCAGAGTTCAGTTCAGCTTAGTACAGTTCACAGTAATCGCCGTTGTGTCATTGGAGAGAGAGAGAGAGAGAGGTAATATGCAAATCTGATTCAGACAGACCTTTGATGTTCTTCGCAGTTAGCTTTCAGGCGAACCCTTTTAATGCCTTCTGTGGTCACCGACTGTGACCCCTCCATTCCGGATATGACCGTTCTTCCGCGGTGAACCCGGCACCCAGGCAAGGGCGGACACACACACCAGGTTCCCGCCAATCACCCTGTGCGTCTATAGTCGGTTCCTGCGACCAGACCTCCAAATTCCCACCAACTTGTGGGGGCACACCACTCTTCCAGGGTCTCGTTATCTCGTGATCTCGTGGTGTGTGTCGTGCCTTAGCGAACCTGTTCTTTTTATCCCCCTGCTGGGGTATCGCCTGTCCATCAAACTTCAAACAGTTCAGGTTCAAAGCAACCAGTCTGTCAATATTCTGAAATGTGTTTCTTTCGCGTTAATCTCTCTCTTCTCTCTTATTAGCATTTTGAATGTTTCTCCATTGTCTCCCTTATCTCTCTCATCAGCATCAATCTTCTGATAACTTGGTTTGTCGTCACATAATAAATACGAGCTGCCTGAAAGGACACTTGAATCTGATTCATCATAGAATGATACAGGCCAATCAAGGGCTGGAAAATAGGCTTAGTATGGACAGGAGTCCACGTGCCTGCATGGACAGGGGGCAAAATGGCTTCTTCCCATGTTCTATGACTCTACCATCCTGTTTTGTAAAGTGCCTTATGGTTAGGACAGATTGTGAGATTGTGAGATTGTGAATGCTGGGAATCTGCATTAAGGGACACGTTTCTCTTTAAATTTAGAATACTTTGAGGAGTGGTGTTAATATGCGGACTTCTGCAAGAGCAGGATTGGTGAGTTTATGCAAGGTTGCGGAGCTCCTCAAGAGGTTAACATAGAAACATAGAAAATAGGTGCAGGAGTAGGCCATTCAGCCCTTCGAGCCTGCACCGCCATTCAGTATGATCATGGCTGATCATCCAACTCAGAACCCTGTACCAGCCTTCCCTCCATACCCCCTGATCCCTTTAGCCACAAGGGCCATATCTAACTCCCTCTTAAATATAGCCAATGAACTGGCCTCAACTGTTTCCTGTGGCAGAGAATTCCACAGATTCACCAATCTCTGTGTGAAGAAAGTTTTCCTAATCTCGGTCCTAAAAGGTTTCCCCTTTATCCTCAAACTGTGACCCCTCGTTCTGGACTTCCCCAACATCGGGAACAATCTTCCTGCATCTAGCCTGTCCAATCCCTTTAGGATTTTATATGTTTCAATCAGATCCCCCCTCAATCTTCTAGATTCCAACGAGTATAAGCCTCAAGTATAAGCCTCGAGTATAAGCCTCGTTGGAGTATAAGTATAAGGTTGGGCAAATGTAAAGTGTACAGAGAGCGCATGAAAATATTGTAATATCATTATAATGAAACTTGATTGAAATGGTGTTGCAGACAACATTTCGTGCATTAACAAGAGCAAATCCAGGTGCCAAATTTCTGACCAATGAAGCTTAGTAATGGCAAATAAAAAAACGTACAAGCAAATAATTTGAAATGGCGGTAAATGATTTAAACCTACACGTTAAATGTGTAAAATATTAATTATATAAACTTGCAAATTCAGGTTCAAGATTATTGTCATTCAAAAGTACACGTGTATACACTGAAACGAAGCATCATTCCTCAGGACCTAAAGTGCAAAACACAGTGCATCGTCGCAGCGGCCATCGCCTGACTGGATAGCATTAGAGTAGTAATCCTGAGGCTTTAGCTCTTTGAGGCTTCAGCGGAGAGAGGTTCCAATGCGAGAAAGTAAATAAAAAGCTCTAGGTAAAGTTTTATTCACCCCTTCCCTTCTTCATATCTGCTCAGTTAGGACAGTTGAATGAATGCTTGGCAGGATAATTGAATGCTCTTCTTGCGGGATGTGGGAAGGCAGGAATCTCCCTGATGACCACAGCTGCGAAAAGTGCATTCATGGTGAGTTTAAGTTTTTCTTCTGAAGAAAATCAAATAAAAATATACTTCAGATGTACTGTTATTGTTTGTTTCTAATCTGAACAATCTTTATGCAGCCAAAAAAGTTTTAACCCCAGAAATTGCACGGAATTGAAAACAAGTGATTCATATATACTGTATATATTGATGATTTTACAGCATCTTGAAAAAAATCAAAATGGATGATGTTGATATATTGATGATATTATAACATCTAGTGTCGTGTGTACATTAATAGTCATTTAGTTCTATATTATAATTGAACTTTCCTATTCACAGCCAAAACATAAATTCCCACCCCAGTACGGACTACATTTGACCATTTGATTATCCTTTCATTTGCAGTGTGTTGAATTCCCTTTAACATCAGTGTAACAGCTATCGAGAAGTGGACAAATATTGTGCATGATGTTCCAAAGCGGTTTTATCTAGAAACCTGACAGCTCCAATACAACCTTTCCTCACATATTCATTTCATATATCCCCATTCGTTTATAAGCTATGGAGCCCAAAGTTTCAGGTTGCTTGTAAATCTATGATTCTTCTTTCAGAGACAAGAGGTACTGCAGATGTTGGATGCTGGAGACATACACAAACTGTGCTGGAAGAGCTCAACAGGGCAGGCTGCGTCTGTGGGTGGCAATAAACAGTCCACGTTTCTGGCCGAAGCACTTCATCGAAACTGGAAAGGAAGGGGGAACAAGTCAGAACAAGAAGGTGGAACAAGGGAGGAAGAAGTACACGGTGGGACGTGAAAAGTGAAACCGGGTGAAAGGGAGGCGATGAAGTAAAAAGCTGGGAATTGAAGGAAAAAAAAGGGCTGGAGAAGGGAGAAGCCAGTAGTAGAGAACAGAAGGAAGGTGAAGGAGAGGAGGGATGTGTAATTACCGGAAGTTTAAGCAATCGATGTTCACGCCTTCAGGTTGGAAGGCGAATATAAGGTGTTGTTCCTCCAATCTGAGTGCAGCCTTATCGTGGCAATAGAGGAAATCACGGACTGACATGTCAGAATGGGAATCGGAAGCTGAATTGAAATGGGTGGCCACCTGGAAATGTCGCTTTTTGTGGCAGAGGAAGCAGTCTCCCAGATCTACTTTGGGTCTCACTGATATACAGAAGGCTTCACCAGAAGCATCCGATATAGTCGATGGCACTGACAGATTCGCAGGTGAAGTGCCCCATCACCTGGAAGGACTGTCTGGGGCCCTGAATGGTAGTGAGGATATGGCACTTGTTCCGCATGCAAGTATGTGCCGAGAGGGATATCAGTGGGGAAGGGAGCCGCATAGCGAGAGTTCCCTGCTGAAAGCAGAAAGTGTGTGTGTGTGTGTGTATGTGCGTGTGTGTGTGTGTGTGTGTGTGTGTGTGTGTGTGTGTGTGTATGCGTGTGTGTGTGGGGGGGGGGTACGGAGGGAAAGATTTGCTTGATGGTGGGTTCCCTTTGGAGATAGCGGTGGAAGTTACAGAGGAGTACGTGTTGTGTTGGATGCGGAATCTTGTGGGGTGGTAGGTGAGGACAAGAGGAATCCTATCCCTTGTGTGGCAGCGGGAGGATGGGGTTAGAGGAGATGTGGGCGAAATGGAAGAGATGCGGGTGAAGATAGCGTTGATGGTGGAACAAGGAGGACATCTCAGTTCTTCTAGAATGAAAATCTCATCCCGAGAAGTGATGCTGGGGAGACAGAGGAACTGAAAAAAGGGAATATCTTTTTTACCAGTGACAGTTTTGGAAGAGGTATAGTCAAGATAGCTGCCGGAGTCAGTGGGTTTCTAAAAGAAGACGGTCGACAGTTTATCTCCAGAGATGGAGATAGAGAGATCAAGAATGGGGAGAGAGGTTTTAGAAATGGACCAAGTAAATTTCAGGGTAGGGTGGAAGTTGGAGTTGTGGAACTGACGAGCGCCGGTTGGGTGCAGGAAGCAGAACCAATACTGATGTCAATGTAGCATGGGAAGACTTGGGGAGTGATGGTGATGCAGGTGTAGGCTTGGAACATTGGCTGTTCCATGTAGCCGACGAAAAGGTAGGCATAGCTGGGACCCATGCGAGTACCTGTGGGTAAACCTTGTGTTTGAAAGAAGTGGGAGGAGAAGGAGAAATTGTTGAGAGTAGGACCAGTTTCGCCAGGAGGTCAAAAGTGATGGTGTAGGGAAACTGATTGGGTCTGTTGCCCAGAAGAAAGCTCTTCAGATGACAAGTTAGAAGTGAACAGTAACTGGACATTCATAGGGAAAATGAGACGATCGGAGCCAGGGATATTAAGTCATTGAAGAGATTGAGAGCACGTGGAGTGTCACGGATGTAGGTAGAAGGTAATTGGGGACTCCAGAGCTCGGGAGACAGCTAGGTGATTCTGAGGTGTCACATACCCTGTGATGGGTTAAAGAACCAGCAGAAATGAAAAACACTTTGAAGTCCAGTATTGCTATTAACTAATGGTATTTATTAGTAACTACGCAATACAGTAATATAAAATCAGATATATAAAACAGGTTAGCAATGATTTTATATATATGTAAGTGTGGAAATAAATGAAAACCACGCTTCTTCAAGTCTAGGGGTAAATAGATAGTCTTACGAAGATTAGTAAAGTTCAATTCAGATCATGGTATCGAGTTGAGTAGTGATGGAGAGAGAGAGGCGTTTGGTTCTTCAGGTGAGCTGATGCTGTTGATCTTCCCGTTGTCCTCCTAATTCCTTTGGAAGTCACCGACTGTGACCACAACAAAGGGGACCGTTCTTCTGTGGTGGAATTATCAACCCAGGCAAGGGTCGGATATACGAATAACTCCCCACCGGTCACACCCTTTTCACACTGCGAGAGCCACTGATCGATCCTCTTGATCGATCCTCCAGAACCCACCTTTTCTGCAGGCACAACAAGGCTCATTCAGTGTCCAAAACCCATTTGTCTGTAGGTCTAACAGCTGACCTTCTCTTTATCTCACCATGCTGAGCACCAGCTGTCCATCAAGCAGCTCCTCCCTTCTCTCTCTGTCAGAACCGGGAAGCTGCCAGTGTCCTTGCAGAAGTGTAAACATGCTGCACAGAAACCATAACACCATCTCCAAGCAGTCTTCGCCTCTTTCCTTCTCTCTCTCTCTCTCTTTCTCTCTCTCTCTCTCTCTCTCTCTCTCTCTGTCTCTCTCTCTCTCTTTTTAACAGGGTGTCTGTGTTCCCCAACTCTCTCTCTCTTTTTTAAAAGCACAGTTCATAGGGGTAATTCAGGACCACTAGGGGTACATAACAGAGGACACAAAAAAGAAACACAGATGGGAGTTTGCATCCCAGGTTCCAGGGTCCTCAATGTGACTGATCGTGTCCACAATATCCTGAAATGGGAGGGTAACCAGCCAGAAGTTGTGGTACAAATTGCTACCAACAACCTAGGTAGAAAATGGCAGGAAATCTTGAAAACAGAATGCAGTGAGTTATGAACAAAGCTGAGAAGCAGGACTTGAACGTTAGTAATTTTGAGGTATCTGCCCGTGCCACACGACAGTGAGGATAGGAATAGAATGAGGCGGCAGAAAGATGCGTGGTTGAAGAATTGGAGCAGGGGCAGGGATTCAGATTTCTGGCTAATTGAGGCCTCTTCTGGGGCAGGTGGGACCTGTACAAAAGGGATAAGTTGCACTTGAATCCGAGGGGGACCAATATTCTTGGGGGAGGTTTTACTAAAGCTGTTGGGAGTGTTTTAAAATAATATGGCGGGGGGGATGGGAACCAGTATGATAGAACTGAAGATGAGTCAGCAGGTTTACAAGTAGATGATGGGTGTAACATGAATGTAAGAAAGGACAAGCCAATGATTGGCTACAACTGCAGACAGCAAAGAGTTAAATTGTACCACAGAGGCAAAATTCAAAAGGGTGAAGAATGCAGAACTGAAGGTGCTGTATTTAAATGCACACAGCATTCAGAATAAGGTCGACGAACTAGTGGCACAATTAGAGATTGGTCGGTATGGTGTTGTGGGCATCACTGAGTATGGCTGAAAAAAGGCCATAGTTGGGGGTTCAACATCAAAGCATATGCTTTGTATCAAAAGGACAGGCAGGAAGGCATAGGTGGTGGTGTCTCTCTGCTGGTAAGAGATGGAATTACATCTTTAGGAAGAGGTGACATAGGGTCAGAGAATGTTGAATGTTTGTGGATGGAGTTAAGAAACTGTAAAGGTAAAAAAAAAATGGAAATCAGATATAGGCCTCCAAATATTAGCCAAGATTTGGGGTTGACATTGCAAAGGGAGCTGGAAAAGGCATGTAGTAAGGGTAAAGACAAAATTGCAATGCGGGACTTCAATATGCAAGGGGATTGAGAAAATCAGGATGGTGTTGGATCACAAGAGAAGGAATTTTTTTGAATATCTATGAGATGGCTTGTTAGAGCAGCTTGTGCCTGAGCCTACTAGGGGAAAGGCTATCTTAGACTGAGTGTTGTGTAATAACCCAAATCTTATTAGTCAGCTTATTGTAAAGGAGGCAGTGATCAGAATATAATTGACTTCATACTGCAATTTGTGAGGGAGAAGCATAATTCACATGTATCTGTATCACAATGGAATAAAGGGAATTACAAGGGCATGAGAGCTTGCCCAGGTGGATTGGGGGGCAGCAAAACAGAGATGGCTGAAGTTTCTGGGAATAGTTCACAGGATAGATATGAAAAAGTAGTTCTCAAATGGCTAGGGTAGGCAACCGTGGCTGACAAAGGAAGTTAAGGACTGCATAAAAGCCCAGCAAAGGGCATAAAAGGTAGCAAAAGTGAGTGGGAAGCTAGATGATTCAGAAGCTTTTAAAATCCAACAAAAGGCAACTAAAAGAGGCTGTAAGAAAGGAAAAGATGAAATATGAGGACAAACTAGCTGATAATATAAAGCAGGAGACTAAAAAAAACCAATTCAGTTATATAAAGAGTAAAAGGGAGCTGAGAGTTGACATTGGACCACTGGAAAATGATGCTGCTGAGGTAGTAATGGGGGACAAAGAAATGGCAGATAAACTTAATGGGTACTTTACTTCAGTCTTTACTGTGGAAGGCACTAGCATTGTGCTGGAGGTCTGTGAGTTCAGAGAGCAGAGTGAGTACCATGGTTATTACAAAGGCAAGCTGAAAAGTCTTAAGGTGAATATGTCAGATGGGCTACATCCCAGAGTCCTGAGAGAGGTTGCTGAAGAGATACTGGATGCATTGGTCATAATCACTCCACTCTTTAAGAAGGAAGGAAAGCAAAGGAAAGGAAATTATAGACCAGTTAGCCTAACCTCAGTGGTTGGGAATGTGGTGGAGTCTATTATTAAAGATGAGCTTTTGGAGTACTTGGAGACTAATGATAAAATAAGTCAAAGTCAGCCTTGTTTCTGTACAGGGAAATCTTGCCTGATAAATCTGTTACAGTTCTTCAAGGAAGTAACAAGCAGAGGAAAGGCAGTGGATATCATTTACTTGGTTTTTCAGAAGGTATTTGATAAGGAGCCACACATGAGGTTGCTTAACAAGATAAGGTCCTATGGTGTTATAGGAAAGATGCTGGCACGAATAGAGAAATGGCTGACAGGCAGGAGGCAGAGAATAGGAATGAAGAGGACCTTTTCTGGTTGGCTGCCGGTGACTAGTGGTGTTCCTGAGGGGTCAGCATTGGAACTGCTACTTTTCACATTGTCAAATATTTGGATAATGGATGGCTTTGCGGAAACGTTTGCGGATGATACGAAGATAGGTGGAAGGGTAGGTAGTGCTGAGGAAGCAATGCAATAGCCGCAGGCCTTAGACAAATTGGAAGAATGGGCAATAAAGCGTCAGATGGAATACACTGTTGGGAAATGTATGATAATGTGTTTTGGTAAAAGGAACAGTAGTGTGGACTATCATCTAAATGTGGAGGAAATTCAAATATCAGAGGTGCAGAGGGACTTAGGAGTCCTTGTGCAAGACTCCCAGAAGGTTAATTTACTCCCAGTTTGAGTCTGTGCTAAAGAAGGCAAATGCAATGATGGCATTTATTTCAGGGGGAATGGAATATAAAAGCAAGGAGACAATGCTGAGGCTTTATAAGACACTAGTCAGGCCACTCTTGGAGTATTGTCAACAGTTTTGGGCCCCATATCTCTGGAAGGATGTGCTGAGGACGAAGGGTTCCGGCCTGAAGCGTCGACTCATCATTTCTGACTGATGCTGCCCGACCTGCTGAGTTCATCCAGCATAACAAATTGGGAGCAGATGTTCTCAGAGAAATGCATGACAGAAAAGTGGCAAATCTTCATGGAACAGTTGCATGGAGTCCTGCATAGTTCCATTGAAGCAGGGAAAGGATGGTAGTATTAAAGAACTGTGAGAGGTTTCTTCTTTTATGTTACTGCTGAGGTTAATCAAAATCGCTTCTTTGTTATGTTAGAATAAAATGGCTTCGTTGTTATGTTAACTGCTGAGAAAGTTCTCTCTCTAGCAGCTTGTTGGGGTTATATTACTGATAATGAGAATTGTATTAATTTGCTAACCAATTGGGATAGATGTTATTCTTTCTTGTGTGTCTGTAAGCTATTGTTTTGCAGGCTTTGGAGCAGAAGGTGGATGGGAAAGGGAGAGGAGACGCGATACTGTAAGCTGGGTGATGGGACGGACCCCGAGTGGGAGTCCGAGGCCCGGGGTCTTCGGCAAGGAGAGGAGACGAAGACAGACTCATGTGGAGCGTCTGGTCGACCACCGTGGTTGGTCCCAGGTGCTGGGTCGAGGAGGTCGGAGGGGATTGAATGGTGGAAAGAGGACTCCGTTAATTGAGCTCCAACTGTTGTGCATGAAGTGGTTGAACTTTGATAAGTTTGGCGCCTTTTACTTTCCTTTTATATTTTATCTCTATTAATTATATAGTTCTAGTAAGATCTATAAAATGCAATCATTTAAGCGCATATGGTGTATTGTCTGATCTTTGGCGGGATGGGGTACATCACACAGCATCCACACAAACTTGATTACCCAGTTTGGTGGGGCCGAAGGCTGCTCCCCCTAGACGAAAGCGAGCTGAGCGAGCCTGAGGCTTACCAGTAGGCTACAGAACCATGCTGTACAAAGGATGTAGAAAATCTAGTTTAGAAGAGAAGAAAAGCTTACGAACAAAAGGTTCAATAAACTAGGTACTGTTAGAACTCTAGAAAATTACAAGGGTGCCAGGAAGGAGCTCTAGAATGAAATTAGGGAGCTAGAATGATCCATGAGAAGGCCTTGGCGAGCAGGATTATGGAAAACTCTCAGACATTCTATAAGTACATGAAGAGCAAGAGAATGAGCTGTGTGAGAATAGGGCCATTCAGGAGGGAGAGTGGAGACATATGCATGGAGCAGGAGGAGGTAGCGGAGGGAATGAATGAATACTTTGCTTCAGTATTCACCAGTGAAAAGGACCTTGGCAATTGTAGTGGTGACTTAGAGAACTGAAACACTTGAGCATATAGGCCTTCAAAAAGACGATGTGCTGAAGCTTTTGAAAGGTGTTAACTTAGATAAGTCGCTGGCACTGGATGAGATGTACCCCAGGCTACTGTGGGAAGCGAGGGTGGAGATTGCTGAGCTTCTGTTGATGATCATTGCATCATCAATAGGGACGGGAGAGGTACCAGAGGGCTAGAATGTTGCAAATATTCCCTTGTTCAGGAAAAGGAGTAGAGATTGTCCAGGAAATTATAGACTAGTGAGTTTTACTTCAGCGGTGGGCAGTTGTTGGAGGAGATCCTGAGAGGCAGGATTTATGAGCATTTGGAGAGACATAATCTGATTAGGGATAGTCAGCATGGCAGGTCATATCTTATGAGGCTGATTGAATTCTTTGTGGATGTAACAAAACACATTGATGAAGGTAGAGCAGTAGATGTAGTGTATATGGATTTCAGTAAGACATTTAATAAGGTTCCCCATGCAAGGCTCATTCAGAAGGTAAGGAGGCATGGGATCCAAGGAGACCTTGCTTTGTGGATTCAGAATTGGCTTGCTCACAGAAGGCAAAAGGTGGCTGTGGATGTTTCATATTCTGCATGGAGGATGGTGACCAGTGGTGTTCTGCAGGGATCTGTTCTGGGACCCTTCGTCTTTGTGATTTTCATAAATGACCTCGATGAGGAAGTAGAAGGGTGGGTTAGCAAGTTTTCTGATGACACAAAAGTTGGGGTTAGTCTGGTGTATTGTCAGAGGTTACAGCGGGACATCAATAGGATGCAGAACTGGGCTGAGAAGTGGCAGATGGACTTCAACCCAGATAAGTGTGAAGTGGTTCATTTTGGTAGGTCAAATTTGAAGACAGAATATAATACTAATAGTCAGACTCCTGGTATTGTGGAGGATCAGAGGGATCTTGACGTGCATGTGCATAGGACACTCAAAGCTGCTGTGCAGGTTGACAGTGTTGTGAAGAAGGTATAATGTGTAATGGCCTTCATCAACCATGGGATTTAGTTCAAGAGCCATGAGGTAATGTTAAGGCTATACAAGACCCTTGTTAGATCCCACTTGGAGTACTGTGTTCAGTTCCGGTCACCTCACGATAGGAAGGATGTGGATACTATAGAGAGAGTGCAGAGGAGATTTACAAGGATGCTGCCTGGATTGGAGCAGCGGAGGATGAGAGGTGACATGATAGAGGTGTATAAGATGATAAGAGGCATTGATCATGTGGATGGCCAGAGGCTTTTTCTCAGGGCTGAAATGGCTAACACGAGGGGGCACAGTGTTAAGGTGCTTAGAAGTAGGTACAAGGGGGGTGTCAGAGAGTGGTGGGTCTGTGGAATGCACTGCCAGTGACAGTGGTAGAGGCAGACACAAAATGGTCTTTTAAGAGACTCTTAGATAGGTACATGGAGCTTAGAAAAACAGAGGGCTATGCAGTAGGGAAATTCTAGGCAGTTTCTAGAGTAGGTTACATGGTCGGCACTACATTGTGGGCTGAAGGGCCTGTAAGGTGCCGTAGATTTCTATTTTCTATGTTCTAAGATAATAGGGATCATTGCATATTTGTGTTGCCAGTTTCTCTGAGTTCTAAGAGTATCTGGAATTGTCAGTGGAGCATTGATACACTGAATAACCATTAGAACAAGATACAAATATCCCTGGAAAAATACAGGGATATCAGGGTTATACTAATGTAATAAAAATGATATTTTTTGTGGTAATGAGAAGACTACACTACTGAATTGCTGTAAAGGAAATATAGAATTATAACTATAGTTTCTAGCATATAAAATTAAAATTTTTAATCCACTTACAATTTATGGCTTGTGAAAACAATAGTTTTAGTAGGAAAGTGTGAGTGGATAAAAATAAAAATGACTACATGTGTAGTAAGAATAGCACAAGGTTCCATCAAAATGCTACGGATTCATGCAACATTGATATGGATTAATAAGCCAAGCAACTAAAGGATTATTCTCATTAATTACCATTTTTCTTCAAACAACCTTTGCACGCCGTGAGCACTGCAATAGAACATGTAAACAATGCCGACCATTCAATTTAGTAAGATCGATGTGCTCCTGTTCTGAAGCTTACAGGTTTCAATGAAATAAAAACAAATCCCATGCTTCAAATATTTTAAGTTGTTCAGTGATTCAAACTCTGTTAATGAGTTTTTTATTTCATCTGCAATGATCAGATAAACCATGCTTTGCAGTAATGTTCAATAAATAAAACAGCAAGAGAAAATATACATGAGATTGCACAGTCAACTATCCTTTTCATATATACTCTCTTTACTTCTCTCACCTCACATTCTGCAGTTATAACCCATCTTTTTCCCCATATAACAACCAGGGAAACTTCCCCTGCCAAGGACCTCGAGTGGATGAGTATATGAGATGTTTTTCCTGTGGGATTGTCTTTTTGTGGGTCTTTAGATGTATGTAGAGGCCGATCCTGGATCCACATATACTGGTGCAGTTGTTCCCTATGGACAGCGGAGGGCGCTGTCACACAAAGCAGCCCGCATTGAACAGATTTCTTCCAGGTATATCAGTGCAGTGCAAAGTTTTCCTAGTGTTTCAAAGTAAGTTAATTTCATCCGGCCAATGCAGCTATCCGTGCTGGTTCAATCAGATCACACCTACTCTTCCAGATAATACCGGTCTGATGAACCCAGCCTGATTCCCAACTAGGGAATACGGGGTTTGGAGAACATCTCTTGTTAACGCAGTTAATACCGGAACAAGCTCGGAGGAGTGAATCGTTGACTATTATTCTCACCATTCGTGCTTCCTTCTATACTATAGTTTCTGGTTTCTGTTAATTGGGATCTAATCTGCTGCAGATGGAATCTTCTTGCAAACTTCAAATTCTGAAGTTCAAATGAAATCAGCCATGTTTAGATCTCTCACAAATGACAAAACTAAACATGATCACCAAACGGCAAATTCTACAGTTTAACTCTTGGTATTTGCGAAATCACAGCCTTAGAATTTTCATTTATAATGTGTTTTCTAACAGCCTAGGTGTCACGGGTCAGTTGTCGCAGAAGGCTACCCCAACTAGAACATTGATATATGCACAATGCGGTTAATTTCATGTATCTTCGCCCAGAGATTGAAACTGCGCGAGCCGTTGCTTCTCATGAGTGTGCGTGAGTGAGTTTGTGGTTTTATCATTCTGCATACGAGTCAGACTTAATCAATAGCGGTTTCCAACAGAGCAAGTGTGATACTGGATCTCATATAATTTCAGGATTGAAAGTTTGAGAGAATGGATGTTGTATATCTCTGTCAGAAGAAAATGCAAGGTGAACAGGTTTAGGGGAACTTGGCTTTCAAGAGTTAATGAAACCCTGGTTCATAAGAAGAAAGAGGGGCATAGCAGGTATTGGCAGCAGGGAACAAAAGTCGGGCTGGAGAAGTATAAGAATTGCAATAGAGGGAAATCAGGAGGGATGAAAGAAGTCAGGAGCTTTCTGTAGCAGACAAAGTGACGGGGAATCGCAAGGGCTTCCACGGAGGAGTCAAGAGCAAAAGGGAAGAAAGGAAAACACTTATCCACTAGATGATCAGCGTGTCATCTATGCCTGGACACAAACGTTATGGGGGAGGTATTCAATAAATTACTGCATCTGTTTACTCAGCAAACATACACAGAGTCCACAGAATTCAGAGGGAAGAGGTAGAGAGTTCATAGACCGTATAAGGATTACAGAGGCAGAGATGCTTGATGCCTTGATGCAGTTTAAGACTGATAATTCACTGGAAACTGATGATGGTGATTGAGCCTAGTGGGTGGTTAGTGCAGAAACCTTGGCAGAGTCATTTCAAAAAATGTTCTTAAGCGCAGGTGATATATCGGAGGACTGGGGAAAAGCTAATGTGTTCTGTTGTTCAAGAATGACTCTAAGAATAATCTAGGAAATTATAGGCTGACATTTTCGACATCAGTAGTGAATAGTTTATTGGAAGGCATTCTAAGGGACAAGACTATGGAAACTATTTTGGTAGCTGGGTTCTAAATGGGGATAGGTACGATGTCTTTTTGCTTGGTAAGCCTTGTCTAATAGTGATGTTTTGGGATATTTACCTAGAGAAGCAACAAAGGAAAGGGGGTGGAAATTGTCTACATCGACCTTACCAGGTCCTTTGACAAGCTACTGTGTTGGAAGCTGGTTAAGAAGTTTCAGCCACTTGGCATTTAGTGTTTGATTCAATTAAATTAGATTCAGCACCGGCTTCGCGGAAGAACCCAAAAAGAGGGAGTGGATGGTTGCCTTTCCGGCTGGAAGAATTGAGTTGAATGCTTTTTTCAGGAGTGTAGGAGAATTAGGGAAGTTTACACAATTATGAACGATATAATTAAGGTGCATGCAAGCAGATTAGAAATAGTGATTATACATTAAGAGTGCAAAGTGAAATATTTATGGGGAAGCTGAGGGCAAACCTGTTCACTCGCAGGTCCTGCGAGCGTGCCATGAGCTGTGGCAGGTCTGGACTCCATTGCAACATTTCTTTCAGAGTGGTTTGATAATTGAGAGGAGTATGAAGAGCGGGACGATGGGACAAAGTAGAATAACAGTTCGGCAGAATTAGATGGACCGAATGTTTTGTTTCTGTATTGCAGTGCTCTATGACCATGAGTCAAAACACTCCAATAATTTTGTTTTAATATATTCCAATAAAATTCGGACCAGCCCACACTTTCACGCATGCATTGTCCATCAACATAAATAGTAACAAAATCATGGTATCCCTCAAAAGCTGCTAATAAACTTTTTTTCCCTGTTAGCCCACTTACTCAATAAACTTGTGTCATCAAAGTTTGCTCCATCTCTGAATGAAAGCCTTTATCCCGATATACAATACAGACTTGCATTATGCTCACCATCAAAACTATATTGAGACATGTCATAATCACCGTGCATTTAATATTTCAGTCCTGTTATATATTGTATGAATTAGCATTTTGCTTGTTTGCAGAACTCATTATCACTAACATTTAAGAAGCATGTGAATGGTAGACGCCATTATGCCTCCACGTCATATGTGAGCACCTGAAAAATAAACTCTAAGCAGACACACATCCCTCGGCTTCCGTGTCCTTTTTTCTTTCAACTATTTTCTGGATTTGCAAATCATAACAAATGTGACAAGGTAGTTCTAAAATGAAACCAAGATGTCTACTATCTGTGAAAGTATGGCAGGAAGGGGAGAGATGTTTGAGATTTTAAGAAATGGATGAAATTTCACGGGGTCATAAGCAGTGAATAGAGTGTGATAACAACAATAGACAAATCAATAATAAGGAATGGCTGCATTTTCAAGAAAATGAAAAATGAGTGGCGGTGTTCTGAGTGCAATAGGTGGAAAAGAATACAGTTTGGTTAGAAGTTTACTTCTCCAACCAAACGTTGGTGATATCACGAAAGTAGTGCAGGAATATTTAGAAACAAAACCATTGTTGACTGCAGCACCTTTCAGTTTCATTAGTAGTTTCAAACAGAAGGGGAGATCCTTTAAGATTACATGGCTGAATTGAAGAAGCATTGTCAGTTCAGTGATGGGTTTAATAACCTGCTGGGAGGTTGTTTAGTTTGTGAAATCTTACAAAGAATACATTCAGCTCCCAACTGAAGCACAGATTTTAAAGAACAGTTGAAACTGCTGTATTTATGCAAACAACATTGAGAGATACATTTAAGTTGCAATCAGGAATGAAATTAAGTGTGAACAAAACTGAAGCGTCTAAACAGACAGCTGCTGGCTGAACAAGCTGTGTTACCATTGTGGCAAGCACTCACATACACCAGACCAATAGGGGTTTATTAGTCAAAACTTGCAGAAAATGCAACAATGTAGAACACATACAAAGAGCATGTCAGGCAGAAATGGACTGTGCTGGGAAGAGTAAAAGATCAAAAGTCTAGTTGCAGTTTTAAAAATTCAACTATAATGCATGCTGTTAATAAAAATTTTGAGATTTACATATAGAAAACTAACAAGAAACTAGCAATGTGGTTTACGGCAGAAGTGAATGTCAAATTAATTCAAATGGAATTCGACACATGATTGTTTCAGTCATTCCACAAAATAAGTTTGGGATGGCATTTCAAAGATAATGAACAGAAGCCTGCAGATATTCTGGAGAAAATATAACTCCTGAGGAAATGATACTCTAAACAGTGCAAAACAACAGCTAACAAGCCACATTGTGCTTGTTTGAGGACGGCCATCATAGTGCAGCCATGATTGGCTGAAAGAATTACATCTTGATTGAATATCCATTCACCATTTACATCCCCCGCAGTGAAGTCAAATGAAAACTAGTTAGAAAGGAAACTGGATAATGCCACAGTTGTGTTTAATGATGGCATTTGAAAGCTTGCACATGTCGAGGGCAAAAGAATGTGAAAAGGAGGTGCCACACGCCAAGTTTTATAAAACCCATCCTGTTCCATAGACTATCTGTGATAATGTAGCCAGTGTGCTAAATCACTTGGAGGCTAAAGAGCAGGTGCACGAGGATTATTCTGGGAATGAAGGGGTTAGCATACCTGTGTTTGGCAGCTTGGGGCCTGTACTCACTGGAATTTATAAGATGCTTGGGGATCTCATTGCAACTTACTGAATGCTGAAAGGACTAAATAAGGTGGATGTGGAGAGGATGTTTTCTATGGTGGGGGTATCTAGAACGAAAGGACACAGCTCCTCTGTCTTAATGGTCTTAAAGGAACACCCTGCCAGGTTGAATGGAGACCCTGGGCAATGCCAGTGGTCCTCCCAATAGCCGAGAAACATGTGTCTGTCTGGATCCTGCCAAACGGGCTTAGGCGGAAACGGGCGAGGCGAGGCGAGGGAGGTTTGGCATTCATTTTCTGTTGTTATTTGAGGAGAGGGGCAGTATGAGTGTGAGGGCAGTTTGCTGTTCTCGGTGTCGGATGTGGGAGGCCCTGGAGTCTCCAAGCCTCCCGGACGTCTACATCTGCGCCAAGTGCATCGAGGTGCAGCTCCTAAGGGACCGCGTTACGGAATTGGAGCTGCAGCTCGATGACCTTCGTCTGGTCAGGGAGAGTGAGGAGTTGATAGAGAGGAGTTGCAGGCAGGTGGTCACGCCAGGGCCACGGGAGGCAGACAAGTGGGTCACGGTTAGGAGGGGGAAGGGGAAAAGTCAGGTAATAGGGAGTACCCCGGTGGCTGTGCCCCTTAACAACAGGTACTCCTGTTTGAGTACTGTTGGGGGGGACGGCTTACCCGGGGGAAGCGACAGTGGCCGTGCCTCCGGCACAGAGTCCGACCCTGTAGCTCAGAAGGGTAGGGCAAGGAAGAGGAGGGCAGTTGTGATAGGGGACTTGATAGTAAGGGGGTCAGATAGGCGATTCTGTGGACGCAGTCCAGAGACACGGATGGTAGTTTGCCTCCCTGGTGCCAGGGTCCGGGATATTTCTGATCGTGTCCAAGATATCCTGAAGTGGGAGGGTGAGGAGCCAGAGGTCGTGGTACATATAGGTACCAATGACATAGGTAGGAAAAAGGATGAGGTCCTGAAAGGAGAATATAGGGAGCTAGGAAGGAAGTTGAGAAAAAGGACCGCAAAGGGAGTATTCTCGGGATTACTGCCTGTGCCACGTGACAGTGAGAGTAGGAATGCGATGAGGTGGAGGATAAATGCGTGGCTGAGGGATTGGAGCAGGGGGCAGGGATTCAAGTTTTTGGATCATTGGGACCTCTTTTGGCGCAGGTGTGACCTGTACAAAAAGGATGGGTTGCACCTGAATCCTAGGGGGACCAATATCCTGGCAGGGAGATTAGCGGGGGCTACTGAGGTGACTTTAAACTAGAATGGTTGGGGGGTGGGAATCAAATTAAAGAGGCAAGGCGTGAGGAGGTTAGTTCACTACAGGGGGATGGGAACCAGTGCAGAGAGACAGAGGGGTGTAAAGTGAGGGTAGAAACAAAAAGTACTATGGAGAAAAGTAAAAGTGGCAGGCCGACAAATCCAGGGCAAGCATTAAAGAGGGCCACTTTTCAGCATAATTGTAAAAGGACTAAGAGAGTTGTAAAAGAGCGCCTGAAGGCTTTGTGTGTCAATGCAAGGAGCATTCGTAATAAGGTGGATGAATTGAAAGTGCAGATTGTTATTAATGATTATGATATAGTTGGGATCACAGGGACATGGCTCCAGGGTGACCAGGGATGGGAGCTCAACGTTCAGGGATGTTCAATATTCAGGAGGGATAGGCATGAAGGAAGGGGAGGTGGGGTGGCGTTGCTGGTTAAAGAAGAGATTAACGCAATAGAAAGGAAGGACATAAGCTGGGAAGATGTGGAATCGATATGGGTAGAGCTGCGTAACACTAAGGGGCAGAAGACGCTGACGGGAGTTGTGTACAGGCCACCTAACAGTAGTAGTGAGGTCGGAGATGGTATTAAACAGGAAATTAGAAATGTGTGCAATAAAGGAACAGCAGTTATAATGGGTGACTTCAATCTACATGTAGATTGGGTGAACCAAATTGGTAAAGGTGCTGAGGAAGAGGATTTCTTGGAATGTATGCGGGATGGTTTTTTGAACCAACATGTCGAGGAACCAACTAGAGAGCAGGCTATTCTAGACTGGGTTTTGAGCAATGAGGAAGGGTTAATTAGCAATCTTGTCGTGAGAGGCCCCTTGGGTAAGAGTGACCATAATATGGTGGAATTCTTCATTAAGATGGAGAGTGACATAGTTAATTCAGAAACAAAGGTTCTGAACTTAAAGAGGGGTAACTTTGAAGGTATGAGACGTGAATTAGCTAAGATAGACTGGCAAATGACACTTAAAGGATTGACAGTGGATTTGCAATGGCAAGCATTTAAAGGTTGCATGGATGAACTACAACAATTGTTCATCCCAGTTTGGCAAAAGAATAAATCAAGGAAGGTAATGCACCCGTGGCTGACAAGAGAAATTAGGGATAGTATCAATTCCAAAGAAGAAGCATACAAATTAGCCAGAGAAAGTGGCTCACCTGAGGACTGGGAGAAATTCAGAGTTCAGCAGAGGAGGACAAAGGGCTTAATTAGGAAGGGGAAAAAAGATTATGAGAGAAAACTGGCAGGAAACATAAAAATGGACTGTAAAAGCTTTTATAGATATGTGAAAAGGAAAGGACTGGTAAAGACAAATGTAGGTCCCCTGCAGACAGAAAAAGGTGAATTGATTATGGGGAGCAAGGACATGGCAGACCAATTGAATAATTACTTTGGTTCTGTCTTCACTAAGGAGGACATAAATAATCTTCCAGAAATAGTAGGGGACAGAGGGTCCAGTGAGATGGAAGAACTGAGCGAAATACATGTTAGTAGGGAAGTGGTGTTAGGTAAATTGAAGGAATTGAAGGCAGATAAATCCCCAGGGCCAGATGGTCTGCATCCCAGGGCGCTTAAGGAAGTAGCCCAAGAAATAGTGGATGCATTAGTGATAATTTTTCAAAACTCGTTAGATTCTGGACTAGTTCCTGAGGATTGGAGGATGGCTAATGTAACTCCACTTTTTAAAAATGGAGGGAGAGAGAAACCGGGGAATTATAGACCGGTTAGCCTAACGTCGGTGGTGGGGAAACTGCTGGAGTCAGTTATCAAGGATGTGATAACAGCACATTTGGAAAGCGGTGAAATGATCAGACAAAGTCAGCATGGATTTGTGAAAGGAAAATCATGTCTGACGAATCTCATAGAATTTTTTGAGGATGTAACTAGTAGAGTGGATAGGGGAGAACCAGTGGATGTGGTATATTTGGATTTTCAGAAGGCTTTTGACACAGGAGATTAGTGTGCAAACTTAAAGCACACAGTATTGGGGGTAAGGTATCGGTGTGGGTGGAGAGTTGGTTAGCAGACAGGAAGCAAAGAGTGGGAATAAATGGGACCTTTTCAGAATGGCAGGCGGTGACTAGTGGGGTACCGCAAGGCTCAGTGCTGGGACCTCAGTTGTTTACAATATATATTAATGACTTGGATGAGGGAATTAAATGCAGCATCTCCAAGTTTGCGGATGATACGAAGCTGGGTGGCAGTGTTAGCTGTGAGGAGGAAGCTAAGAGGATGCAGGGTGACTTGGATAGGTTGGGTGAGTGGGCAAATTCATGGCAGATGCAATTTAATGTGGATAAATGTGAAGTTATCCACTTTGGTGGCAAAAATAGGAAAACAGATTATTATCTGAATGGTGGCCGATTAGGAAAAGGGGAGGTGCAATGAGACCTGGGTGTCATTATACACCAGTCATTGAAAGTGGGCATGCAGGTACAGCAGGCGGTGAAAAAGGCGAATGGTATGCTGGCATTTATAGCGAGAGGATTCGAGTACAGGAGCAGGGAGGTACTACTGCAGTTGTACAAGGCCTTGGTGAGACCACACCTGGAGTATTGTGTGCAGTTTTGGTCCCCTAATCTGAGGAAAGACATCCTTGCCATAGAGGGAGTACAAAGAAGGTTCACCAGATTGATTCCTGGGATGGCAGGACTTTCATATGAAGAAAGACTGGATGAACTGGGCTTGTACTCATTGGAATTTAGAAGATCGAGGGGGGATCTGATTGAAACGTATAAGATCCTAAAGGGATTGGACAGGCTAGATGCAGGAAGATTGTTCCCGATGTTGGGGAAGTCCAGAATGGGGGGTCACAGTTTGAGGATAGAGGGGAAGCCTTTTAGGACCGAGATTAGGAAAAACTTCTTCACACAGAGAGTGGTGAATCTGTGGAATTCTCTGCCACAGGAAACAGTTGAGGCCAGTTCATTGGCTATATTTAAGAGGGAGTTAGATATGGCCCTTGTGGCTACGGGGGTCAGGGGGTATGGAGGGAAGGCTGGGGCGGGGTTCTGAGTTGGATGATCAGCCATGATCATAATAAATGGCGGTGCAGGCTCGAAGGGCCGAATGGCCTACTCCTGCACCTATTTTCTATGTATGTTTCTATGTAAACAGCCAATGCTCTATTCATGCTGGCGTATTTCCTGTAATACCATGGGTTCATAAACCCATGACTAAAAATACAGAGGACCTGTACAAGAAGGGCAGAGCTGACTACACTCCCTGAGGAGGCTCCAGTCATTCAACGTCGGCAGTACTGTGCTGCAGATGTTCTACGACTCGGTGGTGACCAGCATTCTGTTCTACGCTGTAGTCTGCTGGGGCAGCAGGTTGAGAGCAGCTGGGGCCAAGACGATCGATAAGCTAGTCAGGAAGGCCCTTTCTGTTTTGGGTCTGGAACTGGATTCCCTGGTGGTGGTGTCTGAGAGGAGGATGCTGCAGAAGCTGCAGAGTAGCTTCTCCTCCTCCTCAAGTATGTGGTTTCATTGCACTTCTGTATTTTACACTGTTACTTTTTAAATGCACATTTTGTATTTTTTTTGAACCAAAAGGCTTAGATTTTGTATTTTACAGCATATACTGTAGTTATGACTGAACAACCTTGCAACAACAATTTCATTTGGGATAAATCTCCTCCCTTAGGACGCAGTGATCATAACATGATTGAGTTCACTGTGAAATTTGAAAAAGAGAAGCTGAAATCTGATGTGTCGGTATTTCAGTGGAGTAAAGGAAATTACAGTGGCATGAGAGAGGAACTGGCCAAAGTTGACTGGAAAGGGACTGTGGCGGGAAAGACAGCAGAGCAGCAGTGGCTGGAGTTTATGTGAGAAGTGAGGAAGGGCAAGGCAGGTATATTCCAAAAAAGAAGACACTTTTGAATGGAAAAAGGATGCAACCGTGGTTGACAAGAGAAGTCAAAGACAAAGTTAAAGTAAAGGAGAGGGCATATAAGGAAGCAAAAATTAGTGGGAAGACAGAGGATTGAGAAGTTTTTAAAAGCTTACAAAAGGAAACTAAGAAGGTCAATAAGAGGGAAAAGATTAACTATGAAAGGAAGCTAGTAAATAATATCAAAGAGGATACTAAAAGCTTCTTCAAGTACATAAAGAGTAAGATACAGGTGAGCGTAGATATAGGACCGATAGAAAATGATGCTGGAGAAATTGTAATGGGAGATAAGGAGATAGCAGAGGAACTGAATGAGTATTTTGCATCAGTCTTCACTGAGGAAGACATCAGCAGTATACTGGACACTCAAGGGTGGCAGGGAAGAGAAGTGTGTGCAGTCACAATTACGACAGAGAGAGTACTCAGGAAGCTGAATAGTCTAAAGGTAGATAAATCTCCCGGACCAGATGGAATGCACCCTCGTGTTCTGAAGGAAGTAGCTGTGGAGATTGCGGAGGCATTAGCGATGATCTTTCAAAAATTGACAGATTCTAGCATGGCTCCGGAGGACTGGAAGATTGCAAATGTCACTCTGCTATTTAATAAGGCGGCAAGGAAGCAAAAAGGAAATTATAGACCTGTTAGCTTGACGTTGGTGGTTGGGAAGTTGTTGGAGTCGATTGTCAAAGATGAGGTTACAGAGTACCTGGAGGCATAAGACAAGATAGGCAGAACTCAGCATGGATTCTTTAAACGAAAATCCTGCCTGACAAACCTATTAAAATTTTTTGAGGAAATTACAAGTAGGCTAGACAAGGGAGATGCAGTGGATGTTGTATATTTGGATTTTCAGAAGGCCTTTGACAAGGTGCCACACATGAGGCTACTTAACAAGATAAGAGCCCATGGAATTACAGGAAAGTTACATACGTGGATAGAGCATTGGCTGATTGGCGGGAAACAGAGAGTGGGAATAAAGGGATCCTATTCTGGTTGGCTGCTGGTTACCAGTGGTGTTCCACAGGGGTCCATGTTGGGGCCGCTTCTTTTTACATTGTACATTAATGATTTGGATTATTGAATAGATGGCTTTGTGGCTAAGTTTGCTGATGATACGAAGATAGGTGGAGGGGCCAGTAGTGCTGAGGAAACAGAGAGTCTGCAGAGAGACTTGGATAGATTGGAAGAATGGGCAAAGAAGTGGCAAATGAAATACAATGTTGGAAAGTGTATGGTTATGCCCTTTGGCAGAAGAAATAAACGGGCAGACTATTATTTAAATGGGGATAGAATTCAAAGTTCTGAGATGCAACGGGACTTGGGAGCCCTCGTACAGGATACCCTTAAGGTTAACCTCCAGGTTGAGTCGGTGGTGAAGAAGGTGAATGCAATGTTGGCATTCATTTCTAGAGGAATAGAGTATAGGAGCAGAGATGTGATGTTGAGGCTCTATAAGGCGCTGGTGAGACCTCACTTGGAGTACTGTGGGCAGTTTTGGTCTCCTTATTTAAGAAAGGATGTGCTGACGTTGGAGAGGGTACAGAGAAGATTCACTAGAATGATTCTGGGAATGAGAGGGTTAACATATGAGGAACGTTTGTCCGCTCTTGAACTGTATTCCTTGGAGTTTAGAAGAATGAGGGGAGACCTCATAGAAACATTTCGAATGTTGAAAGGCATGGACAGAGTGGATGTGGCAAAGTTGTTTCCCATGAAGGGGGAGTCTAGCACGAGAGGGCACGACTTAAGGATTGAAGGGCGCCCATTCAGAACAGAAATGCGAAGAAATTTTTTTAGTCAGAGGGTGGTGAATCTATGGAATTTGTTGCCACGGGCAGCAGTGGAGGCAAAGTCATTGAGTGTATGTAAGGCAGAGATTGATAGGTATCTGAGTCACCAGGGCATTAAAGGTTATGGTGAGAAGGCGGGGGAGTGGGACTAAATGGGAGAATGGATCAGCTCATGATAAAATGGTGGAGCAGACTCGATGGGCCGAATGGCTTCTGCTCCTTTGTCTTATGGTCTTATGGTGTAAATAAAGTTTTATCGTATCTTACCTTACCTTAAGCTGATAAGCAGCCTCATGGGTGGCACGTTATCAAAGGCCTTCTGAAAATCCATGCATATAACATCAACAGATTCTCCTTTCTCTATCCTGCTTGTTATTTCTTCGAACAATTTCAACAAGATTGTCAGGCAAAGTTTTCCCTGAAGGAAACTATGCTGACTTCAGCCTATTTTATCATGTGCCTCCAAGCACCGCAGAACCACATGCTTAACAGTCAATTTCAACATCTTCCCAAACACTGATGTCAGACAAATTAGCCCATAATTTTCTTACTTTGACCTCTCTCCCTTCTTGAAGAGTAGAGTGACATTTTCTATTTCTAGTCCTCCAGAACCATGCCATAATACATCATTTCATTATGAACACATGCAGTCTCTGCAGCCACCTCTTTCAGAACTCCAATGTGCGGCCCATCTGGTTCAGGAGACTTATCTAACTTCATACCTTTCAATTTCCCAAGCGCCTTCTATCTACTAATGGAAACTTCATTCACTTCTGCCCCATGACACTCTCGAACTTCTGGCATACTGGTAGTGTCAACCAAGGTGAAAGGTGTAAAAAAAACTTATTCGGTTCATCCACCATTTCTTTGAACCCCCCCCCCATCAGTACCCCTCTAGCATAATTTTCTTTCTTTTTCAATAGTTTTATTGATTTCTATATAGAAGAATACAGAGTCCAAGAGGATACATATTATAAAACAAAAGATAAAATATAATAATATCAGATACAGTATATTGAATCATATTAACGAACTCCTTACTCATATTCATATAGGTTAAATTAATTAGTATATTAGAATAGAAACAATTTTATGAAAAAATGATCCACACCCACTACCAAAGTCGAAGTTGTGTGGGGGAAAAGACTTATCAGATAATAAAATATGCTATTAATCAACTTCTATACTTTAACAATAAGTCAAAAATTATGAAAATAATTTAAAAACGGCCCCTACAAATTTTGAAAATCTTGGTTAGATTCAGAAGTTGAACAGCGAATCTTTTCTAAATTTAGGCATGCCATAACATCCCGTAACCACTGAGCATGATTAGGCGGAACAGCATCCTTCCGTTGTTTAAAGTGCCCTCCTAGCCATAAGACAGATAAAAGCCAGAATGTGCAAATACGATGTCATCAAGATTATATCTTTCTTTCCAACAATACCAAATAGGGCAGTCAAAGGATAAGTTATCTCGTTTTTATATGGCTATTATCTCCATACTGTGATAGGTGTAACAATGGAAGATTTATTTATTCATATGTTTTGGACATGTCCAAGTCTTGCAAAATATTGGAAGAAAGTATTCCAAACTTTTTCTGTACACTCTAAAGTAAATTTTAAGCCTAATCCTCTAGCATAATTTTCAAGTGTTGCAAAGTACTCTCGCCTCTTTTTGCACTTTATTTATCTGAAGAAAGCTTTGGTATTCTGTTTAAAATTATTGGCCCATTTATCTTCATATTCCTTCTTTTCTTTCACTCTGACTTTGGTAGTTGACTTCTGTTGTTTTTAAAAAATATTCCTAATCAGCTAACTTCCCACTAATTTTTGATCTAATGCATGCCTTTAGTATACTCAGAGTCAAAGAGAAGTATAGGATGAAACAGCTCATTCGGTCCATCTAGTCCATGATAAAACCATTGAAAATGCCTACTCCCATTGACCTGCACTGGGGCTACAGACCTCCA
Organism: Mobula birostris; assembly: GCF_030028105.1. NCBI lineage: Eukaryota > Metazoa > Chordata > Chondrichthyes > Myliobatiformes > Myliobatidae > Mobula > Mobula birostris. Next base: position 50,967,557 of record NC_092383.1, on the reverse strand, counting down.
TGTCCCTACTATACATGTACCTATCCAAACTTCCCTTAAATGTTGAAATCAAGCTCTCATGTACTTCTTGTCCTGGTAGCTCATTTCACACCCAATCTTTCCTTATAACTCATATCTTCCAGACCCGGAAACATCCTTGTAAATTTTCTCTGCATACTTCCAAAAACGTTATCTTTCCTGTAGGTAGAGACCAAAATTGCACAGAATACTCCAACGCAGACCACACAAATGTCTTATACAACTTCCACATAGCACCCCATCTACTGTACTCATTATGTCGTTGGCACCAATATGTACCACGGCTTCTGGCTGCTCATCCTCTCTTTTGAGGATATTGTGGACGGGTTCAGAAATATCGCAAACCCTGGCAACTGGGAGGCGTCTACAGAATCGGCTATCTGACCCCATGCCCTCAGAGTTCCCCATTACTACTGCCATCTTCTTCATTTCCCTACCCTACCCCACAGGGCCAGACTCAGTGCCAGAAGAATGGCCGCTGTTGCTTTGCCAGGCAGGTCATTCCCCACCCTACCCCCAACAGTACTCAAAATGGAGTACCTATTGTTGAGCGGGATAGCCACAAGGGAGCTCTCCACTATCTGACGTTCTCCCTTCCCTCTCCTGACAGTCACCCATTTACTTGTCTCCTGTAGCCTTGGGGTGACTCTCGGTCGCTCCAGTCTATCACTGCTTCCCTTTCCCTAACAAGCCGAAGGCAATCGAGCAGGAAGGCTCCTGTTGCGTCCGCGCACTACTCCAATCAATGACACCGTCGAAACATGTCCCGCTTTTTAAGTTGTTCGCCGGACCTGCGCCAGAGGGCTTTCTGTTGCGTCTGCGCAGCACTCCAACCAAGGCCTAAGACTTTTGCACAGTACTGTAGTTAAATTTTATGTATTGCACCGTAATACTACCGTAAAAACAAACAAATTTCACGAACTATGTTGCTGATGATAAATTTGATTCTGATATGGGTCTCTATTGTGAATAGAAAGTGGAAGAGGTCAAGGAGAGGGGAAATTCTGGTGGGAAAAAGGAAAGAGAGAGGGGAGGGAGCAGGAAGCGTAAGAAAGACATTATGAAATGATCAATAAACCCATTGTTTGAAATCAAATGAGCTTTCCTAGTGTCTCAGGTCTGGGTATAACTGTACCCCCGCACCGGATACTAATTCTATGCCATCTGTGCCACACCCCTCCCGCAGCGCGCCAACTTTGCCATTCTCAACATCCTTTGATCTCAACAGATTCACAAATTCGCCCCCCTCTCTCCACATTGACAAATAGCGCACTATGCAAAAGTCTTAAGCTACCGTAGCTATACTTACGTGCTTACGACTTTTGCACTCTACTGTATTTCATAGATACGTACACTTTAATGACTCTCCCAAATCTCACATGAACGTCTCTAAGAAACGCGAGGAGCGGACGCTCGTAACCAGAGAGTATTTTCTATTTGCTTGTCTGAGTGCGCGTCTTTTTGTCTGCCTGCCATCTTCATACATTCTACTCTAGAGTTTGATGTGATAACAGGAATGTGTATTTCTGTCACGTTCTCAATAAATCAGCAGAGTGTGCACAGAATTTCTGGACTACGATTTTTCCGAAACTTAATATGACCGGAGCAGACCAGAATGCACCTGAAACAAAATAATTACACTCAAGAATTTTGAGGCATGAATCGGGAGAACAAGAAAGATGCTACTAAAACCCAACGGGACATGTCGCTGATGTGGAGGGAAATGGAGCGAGGACTGGAAACGTCGTCTCCTGGTAGTTTCCTCCGCGAATACGACCCGATCCTTGAGTTCCGCCAGCATCTTGCGTTTTGCATTTGAAACGTTTCCTCCGTGCAGTTATGTGGAGGCTGGCTTGTCATTGAGTCCAGAAAATCCCAGATGGACCAACATCCCCGGTACACTATAGTTTACCCCATACCATGCAAAAACACGGCCTACAATAGATTTCTTGCTGTGTCTTTGGGTCACCCAGAATGTTAGCCGTTTCCTACATCGCAGAGGTGTGCCGCCAGACCATGTCAGGCTTTGAAATATTAAGTTGCCACAAAGAAAAGATATTATGGTTGAACGTCATGCATTACCATTCAATGAAATGAAATTGTCAATAGCATAAGGCAATACGTGAAAATTTGATTGAACGCTGTTCTACGCTTTACGTAGACAGATCTCACGAGCTATACAAAACATAAAGGCAAACATGAGAGAGCTCTTCCAGAAGCTCATCGCGAGCGAAGTATTGCAAGTTTCTGAGTCATTTATCTCTCCATGGCCATTTTTCATTGGCCTTCTCATTCTCATTTAAACAAAGTCTGTAACTGAGTTTGGCGCCGGTCAGGGTAAGCATAGAAGCATTTAGTAGATAAATGCGTTGCTGAGGCTTTGGTGCAGGGGGCACAGTTTCATGTTTCTTGAAGATTAGGAGCCCGTCTGGGGAAGGTAAGGCTTGTACAAATTGAAATGGGTTACACCCGAACCTGAGGGGGCTGAGTATCCTTGCTGACCTGTTTGCTAGAACTGTTCAGGAGGGTTTAAACTAAACTAGTAGGGGGAATGAGAACACGAGGGAGTGATAGGGCTGACGATGGTTGGTTTACGGACAGAGGCAGTGTGTAGTGAGACTGCTAGCAAGGGACAGGCTGATGATAGGGCAAAAAGGGAGTCAACGGAATGGGTTGCAATGTAAAAAGTGGACAAAATCGAAAATTGTGGTGAATACAGGACTGGAGGTGTTATATATGAATGTACGCAGCCTCGGAAGAGACGACGGCTACGGGAGTAAACCCAGGCAGCAAATCTGGAGTGGAGCTCCTAAAGCGGCTGGACGTCATTGAACATCCTTCCGGCAGCTCCTGCAAACAAGCTGGTGCCAAACGTATTGCTTCAGAAGCTTTCCTTTGGACTACACAGGTGAGGCCGAGAGGAGAATCTTGAAGACTGGGCATCTCAGGATCTCCATACCTTCTGCCCAGGGTTGTGATGATGATCATCATTACCCATTGTCATTCGAGACAGACGGATACCAATCAACCAATCAGTATATGGAATAAGGTACATGAACTTGTAACACAAATGTATCTCATAAGGGCAATATTAAGATAGGCAAGGGAGATTGCAATATGCAGGTAGATTGTGAACATCAGTTTTGTTGGGGGGATTTGTAGAATGCCAACAAGACCTGTACAAATTGAAATGGGTTACACCTGAACCCAAGCTCGTGGTTGAGCCCACTTGGCGACCCACTATGCCGAATTGGGTGCTGTGCAATGATTTGGAATTGATCATGGAACTTAAGATAATAAGAGCTTAGGGGACAGTAATTGAAACATGATTGAAATCATCCTGCAATTTGAGAAGATGAAGCTAAAGTCAGATGAATCAGTATTACAGTGGGGTGAAGAGAATTACAGAGTCTTGAGAGAGGAGCCAGCTAAAGTTGATTGAAAGAGTACTCAAGCGGGGATGACGACAGAGAGACAATGGCTTGGAGTTTCTGGGAGGAATTAGTAATATGTAGGACAGATGCATCCCAAAAAGTATTCTAAAGGCAGGATGACTTAACCGTAGCTGGCAAGGGAAGGCAAAGCCAACATAAAAGACAAGGCATACAATACAGCAGACATTAGTGGGGAACTTAGAGGACTGAAAAGCTTTTAAAAACCATCAGAAGGCCACGAAAAGTCGTAAAGACAGAACAAATGGAATCCGAAAGTAAGCTTGCGAATAATATTAAAGTGGATACCAAAAGACGCTTTAGATATTCAAAGTGCACAATAGAGTCGAGAGTAGATATCATACCATTGAAAAACAATGCTGGATAGGTAGTAATGGGGGACAACAAAAGGGAGGATCAACTGAATAAGTATGTTGCACTAGTCTTCACTGTAGAAGACACTGGCTGGCGGTTGGAAGTTCGAGTGTGTCAGCGAGAAGAAGTGAGTAAAGTTGCTATTATCACAGAGAAGGTGCATGGGAAACTAAACGGACTAAAGGTAGATAAGTCACCTGGACCAGTGTACACCCCAGGGTTCTGATAGAGGTAGCTGAAGAGATTGTGGAGGCATTAGTAATGATCTTTTAAAAGCTAATAGATTCTGGCATGGTGCTGGTGGACTGTGAAATTGCAATTTTCACTCCGGTCTTTAGGAAGGGTGATGGGCAGAAGAAAAGCAAAAAAAAAAAAAAGGCCAATTGAACTGACCCCAGTGGTTGGGAAGATATTGGAGTCGATTGTGAAGGATGCGTTTTCGAGGCATTTGGAAGCAGATGATAAAATAAGCCGAAAATCATGCCTGTCAAATCTGTTGTAATTTTGAAAAGTTGAAAAGTTTGTGAATGATACGAAGATAGGTAGAGAGGCAGGTAGTATTGAGGAAGCAGAGAGGCTACAGAAGGACTTAGACAGATTAGGAGAATTGTCAAAGAGATAACACATGGAATAGAGTGTCGGGAAGTGTGTGGTCATGCACTTTGGTAGAAGAAATAAAAGCAAGACTATTCTCTAAATGGAGAGAATAAACAAAAATTCGAGGAGCAAAGGGACTTGAACCCTTATGTAGGATTCCCTAATGGGTAATTTGCAAGTTGAGTCAGTGGTGAGGAAGGCAAATGTATTCTGTTGGAGAGCACTAGAATTTAAAAGCAAGGATGTAATGTTGAGGCTTTATTTTCACGAAAACAATTCCTGGATTGAAAGGCCAATAAGGAGCTTTCTTTTGCTCTGGGTCTGTACTGACTGAAATTCAGAAGAGTGAGGGAGGAATCTCATTGAAACCTATCCAATGTTAAAGGACTTCGATAGGGTGGATGTGGAGAGGATCTTTTCTGTGATGGAGGGCACATCCTCAGAATAGAGGTGGGTCCAATTAGAACGGAGATTATGAGAAATCTGTTAAGTCAGAAAGCGATAAATCTATGGAATTGTTTGCCGCAGGTAGCTGTGGTGTCGAAGTCATTGAGTATATTTAAGACAGAGGTTGATGGATTCTTTATGAGGTGGGTATGAAGGGTTACGCAGAAAACTCGAGATAATGGGACTGAGAGGGAAATTGATCAGCCATAATGAAATGAAGAACAGACCCGATGGGCCAAATGGCCCAATTCTGACCCTATATCTTATTGTCTTCTGGGAGGTGAACTGTCACCATGGTTCGTGTACAGCACCTGACGTTCCACAATTGTCATCTAGCATTTGCTGAATTTCAATAAAAGTCCTTCAGCAATGGGAGTTTGTCTCTGAGTGTTGAACATTCAGCTTAAAGGTGCAACAGCACTTATATCTTTTTTTGGCATTCTTGTCTGAATGCTTGAATTGATGGGAATTGCAACTGCATCTGGCTACAAGAACGTTATGTGTGTACTAGGGCTAGGAAAAATCATAGAAGGACACTGCGTGTGCATTTATATTCACAAGGGCACCATTCCTGAGCAAATACCTTGACAGTGTGTAATGGAGGAAGGAATCCAGCAACTTGCTGAGGGCAATACGTGGGAATTATCACTGATATAAATACTCACTTTTAGAGGTGCCGTGTTCACTTATGGTCCTGTAACTGGATTTTCACAGTTATCTGTTCACTGATATGAAATCATAGTGCCAAAAATAACAGAAGGAAATAAATTCATTTTCAGCAATGCTGAATTAATTTGGCCGAACTAACTAATGCCAGCTTTCCCATTCCAGTATTAGAGCTTTGACCAGTGGCCAATCGGTGCTTGGGATTGATTAGAAAGAACAAATTAAAGGAAGGCGGAGCAAGCGCAGCAGCCGTCGTCTGAGTGGACAGAGACAGAGTGATGATCTTAAGGCTTTAGCTCCTCGATGCTTCATTCAGAGAAAGCAATGGAAAGAAAAACTCACGTTTTTTCCTTCTCTTCTTTATAAATGCTCAGCTAGGACAGTAGAAATGTCAGGCAGGATAATTGATCCACATCCAAACAATAATGGTAACAATAGAAATCATAATAATAATAAAGTTTGGAGACCTCTTACCAGAAGCAGAAGGGACTGGGTGGTGAACGCAAGAATAATCAAAACTACATAAGACCGACAAATAAGACAGAAGACCAACAAATTCAATATAATAGCTACAGAAACTTCCAAGAGAAACCAGCACATAACTCGAACCTGCAGCAGTTTAACTCAATCTGATTACTTAGACGGGCAGAAGCAAATGAACAAAATCTTGATTTAAAATACAAACTCATAAAAGACACCATACCTTATTATAAATACAAGCTTGATTCAGTTTTAGAGTTACAGTACTACAAACTATATTACAACTTACAGATGCAAAATGCTGGTGGAACGCAGCAGGCCAAGCAGCATTGATAGGAAGAGGTACAGTTGGCGTTTCGGCCTGAGACCCTTCGTCAGGACAAACTGAAAGAAGAGATAGTAAGAGATTTGAAAGTGTGAAGAGGAGGGGGAGATCCGAAATGATAGGAGAAGACAGGAGGGGGAGGGATGGAGCTAAGAGATGGAAAGTTGATTGACAAAAGGGATACAAGGCTGGAGAAGGGCGAGGATAATGGGACAGGAGGCCTAGGGAGAAAGGAAGGGGGAGGGGAGCATCAGAGGAAGATATAGTGAGAGGGACAGAAGGAGAAAAAAGAGAGAGAAAAAGGAAAAATACAAACAAACAAACAAATAAATAAATAAATAAATAAATAAATAAATGGGGATGGGGTAAGAAGGGGAGGAGGGGCATTAACGGAAGTTAGAGAAGTCAATGTTCATGCCATCAGATTGGAGGCTGCACAGACAGAATATAAAGTGCTGTTCCTCCAATCTGAGTGTGGCTTCATCTTGACAGTAGAGGAGGCCATGAATGGACATAACAGAATGGGAATGGAATTAAAATGTGTGGCCACTGGGAGATCCTGATTTCTCTGGTGGACAGAGCGTAGGTGCTCAGCGAAACCATCTCCCACTCTGCGTCGGGTTTCACCAATATATAGAAGGTAGCACTGGAAGCACCGGGCGCAGTATATCGCCCCAGCCGACTCACAGGTGAAGTGTTGCCTCACCTGGAAGGACTGTCTGGGGCTCTGAAAGGTGGTGAGGGAGGAAGTGAAAGAGCATGTGTAGCACTTGTTCGGCTTACAAGGATAACTGACGGGAGGGAAATCGGTGGGAAAGGATGGGGGGGAACGAATGGACAAGGATTCTCGTAGGAAGCGATCCCTGTGGAATGCAGAAACGGTGGGGGGGGAGGGAAAGATGTGCTTTGTGGTGGGATCCTGCTGGAGGTGGTGAAGATGTGCTTCGTGGAGGCTTATTCAGAAAGTTAGAAGGCATGGGGTCCAGGGAAGTTTGGCCAGGTGGATTCAGAATTGGCTTGCCTGCAGAAGGCAGAGGGTGGTGGTGGAGGGAGTACATTCAGATTGGAGGATTGTGACTAGTGGTGTCCCACAAGGATCTGTTCTGGGACCTCTACTTTTCGTGATTTTTATTAACGACCTGGATGTGGGGGTAAAAGGGTGGGTTGGCAAGTTTGCAGACGACAGAAAGGTTGGTGGTGTTGTAGATAGTGTAGAGGATTGTCAAAGATTGCAGACAGACATTGATAGGATGCAGAAGTGGGCTGAGAAGTGGGAGATGGAGTTCAACCCGGAGAAGTGTGAGGTGGTGCACTTTGGAAGGACAAACTCCAAGGCAGAGTACAAAGTAAATGGCAGGATACTTGGTAGTGTGCAGGAGCAGAGGGATCTCGGGGTACATGAGGGATAGTGTTTAAGAGTCGCGATGTAATGATGCAGCTCTATAAAACTCTGGTTAGGCCACACTTGGAGTATTGTGCCCAGTTCTGGTCGCCTCACTATAGGAAGGATGTGGAAGCATTGGAAAGAGTACAGAGGAGTTTTACCAGGATGGTGTCTGGTTTAGAAAGTATGCATTATGATCAGAGATTAAGGGAGCTAGGGCTTTACTCTTTGGAAAGAAGGAGGATGAGAGGAGACATGATAGAGGTGTACAAGATAATAAGAGGAATAGATAGAGTGGATAGCCAGCGCCTCTTCCCCAGGGCACCACTGCTCAATACAAGAGGACATGGCTTTAAGGTAAGGGGTGGGAAGTTCAAGGGGGATATTAGAGGAAGGTTTTTTACTCAGAGAGTGGTTGGTGCATGGAATGCACTGCCTGAGTCAGTGGTGGAGGCAGATACACTAGTGAAGTTTAAGAGACTACTAGACAGGTATATGGAGGAATCTAAGGTGGGGGCTTATATGGGAGGCAGGGTTTGAGGGTCGGCACAACATTGTGAGCCGAAGGGCCTGTACTGTGCTGTACTATTCTACGTTCTATGTTACAGAGAATTATATGTTGGACCTGGAGGCTGGTGGGGTGGTAGTTGAGGACAAGCGAATCCCTATCCTTAGTGGGGTGGCAGGAGGATGGGTGAGAGCAGATGTGCGTGAAATGGGAGAGATATGTTTGAGAGCACAGTTGATGGTAGAGAAAAGGCCAAAAAGTTTGATTTAATGGGTTCAAAGGAACATCTAAACAAGCCTGATGCATTTTGGAAACAAGTCCTGTGGACTGATGAAGTTAAAATAGAACTTTCTGGTCGCAATGAGCAAAGGTATGTTTGGTTAAAAAAGGGTGCAGAATTTCATGAAAAGAACTCCTCTCTATCTGTTAAGCACGGGGGTGGATCGATCATGCTTTGGGCTTGTGTTGCAGCCAGTGGCACGGGGAACATTTACTGGTAGAGGGAAGAATGAATTCAATTAAATTCCAGCAAATTCTGGAAGCAAACATCACACCGTCTGTAAAAAAAAAGCCGAAGATGAAAAGAGGATTGCTTCTACAACAGGATAATGAACCGAAACACACCTCAAAATCCACAATGGACTAACTCAAGAGGTGCAAGATGAAGGGTTTGCCATGGCCCTCACAGTGCCCTGACCTAAACATCATTGAGAATCTGTGGATAGACCTCAAAAGAGCAGTCCATACAAGGCGGCCCAAAAATCTCACAGAACTAGAAGGCTTTTGCAAGGAAGAACAGGCGGAAAACCTCCAAACAAGAATTGAAAGACCGTTATCTAGCTACAAAAAGCATTTACAAGCTGTAATACTTGCCAAAGGGGGTATTAACTAAGTACTGCCATGCGGGGTGCCCAAACTTTTGCTTTGGGCCCTTTTCATTTTTTTGTTATTTTGAGACTGTAAAAGATGGAAACAAAAAAGTTTTCTTGCTTAAAATATTAAAGAAATGTGTCATCTTTAACTTTATGCCTTTTGGAAATCAGTTCATCTTTTACTTGCTTAGCTATTCACAGTAACAGAAATTTTGACCAGGGGTGCCCAAACTTTTGCACACCACTGTATCTACCACTGATATCATCCCAAAGTCATTAAACACTGGCATGACACAATTAGGCCTACACAGTAACACATGTAAATCTGCAGAAAGCCACAATAGCAATCACAGCTAAAATTGTCCGGAATTTCCTAGCAATTGAGAAATGCATCTTCTACCTTAGGGTTTACATTGAGCTGAGAAAAAATGAATGTATTATTTTTAATAATAATAACTTCACAATATTATCTTTTGAAACCAATTGTTATGAAGTATCATAGCATGTCTAACGCCGATTTGTCGTTTGGCCTTGATGTAAGAAAATAACTGAAAAGGCCACCGCAGTAACACCTAGCAGATTTATCCCTAGCATTTCGAGGAGTCGTCAGTGTTCTCTTGAAAGGTGATTGGCATTGCATAATTACCATCATTTTTGAAACTAAATTCAAAGCCGGAGCATTTCAAAAAGAAAACGCATTGAGAATCTATTTTCACGTCAGTTTGGAACTCAGTGATACCTTACTAGATCTAGCCCTCGTTGGAAAGTACACATGCACCTCCATAACTACTTACATACTGACTCGCCAAGAATAAATGTGGTCTGTGGCTGACATAATTGCGGGCATGTATTGTAATATTAATTTTCAGCATAACGTGATGAATGCAATTTTTCCTTTTTTGTAAGAGAACATGAAAGACGTGTAAAACACAATAACTTCATGGAAATACACGAACCTTAGATAACATGAATAGAAAGACGAAGGTTTAAAGGTTATGAATTATAATGTTATTACCATTAGGAATATAATTTATGATGGTACCCCCAAGTCCACACAAATGTGCTAGTTCCTCGACATTGTTGTTTAAAAAAGGATCGAAAAGTAATCCGGGAAATTATAGGCCGGTGAGTTTAACGTCAGTAGTAGGTAAGTTATTGGAGGGAGTACTAAGAGACAGAATCTACAAGCATTTGGATAGACAGGGGCTTATTAGGGAGAGTCAACATGGCTTTGTGCGTGGTAGGTCATGTTTGACCAATCTGTTGGAGTTTTTCGAGGAGGTTACCAGGAAAGTGGATGAAGGGAAGGCAGTGGATATTGTCTACATGGACTTCAGTAAGGCCTTTGACAAGGTCCCGCATGGGAGGTTAGTTAGGAAAATTCAGTCGCTAGGTATACATGGAGAGGTGGTAAATTGGGTTAGACATTGGCTCGATAGAAGAAGCCAGAGAGTGGTGGTAGAGAATTGCTTCTCTGAGTGGAGGCCTGTGACTAGTGGTGTGCCACAGGGATCAGTGCTGGGTCCATTGTTATTTGTCATCTATATCAATGATCTGGATGATAATGTGGTAAATTGGATCAGCAAGTTTGCTGATGATACAAAGATTGGAGGTGTAGTAGACAGTGAGGAAGGTTTTCAGAGCCTGCAGAGGGACTTGGACCATCTGGAAAAATGGGCTGAAAAATGGCAGATGGAGTTTAATACTGACAAGTGTGAGGTATTGCACGTTGGAAGGACAAACCAAGGTAGAACATACAGGGTTAATGGTAAGGCACTGAGGAGTGCAGTGGAACAGAGGAAACTGGGAATAAAGCTCCAAAATTCCCTAAAAGTGTCGTCACAGGTAGATAGGGTCGTAAAGAGAGCTTTTGGTACATTGGCCTTTATTAATCGAAGTATTGAGTATAAGAGCTGGAATGTTATGATGAGGTTGTATAAGGCATTGGTGAGGCCGAATCTGGAGTATTGTGTTCAGTTTTGGTCACCAAATTACAGGAAGGATATAAATAAGGTTGAAAGAGAGCAGAGAAGGTTTACAAGGATGTTGCCGGGACTTGAGAAACTCAGTTACAGAGAAAGGTTGAATAGGTTAGGACTTTATTCCCTGGAGCGTAGAAGAATGAGGGAAGATTTGATAGAGGTATATAAAATTATGATGGGTATAGATAGAGTGAATGCAAGCAGGCTTTTTCCACTGAGGCAAGGGGAGAAAAAAACCAGAGGACATGGGTTAAGGGTGAGGGGGGAAAAGTTTAAAGGGAACATTAGGGGGGGCTTCTTCACACAGAGAGTGGTGGGAGTATGGAATGAGCTGCCAGACGAGGTGGTAAATGCGGGTTCTTTTTTAACATTTAAGAATAAATTGGACAGATACATGGATGGGAGGTGTATGGAGGGATATGGTCCGTGTGCAGGTCAGTGGGACTAGGCAGAAAATGGTTCGGCACAGCCAAGAAGGGCCAAAGGGTCTGTTTCTGTGCTGTAGTTTCTATGGTTCTATGGTTTGTGTGCAGGTCACAAGGGCAGAATCACACAAGGGCATTAAAATCATTCTGTAATAAATACTTTTGGGACAGAAAATCTGAGCTTCATGATAGGTTGTTAGGTCATGGATGTGCAGTTGTACCCAGTCCACAATGTGAAACAAATATGCAGAATTACAATTTCTGGTAAAAAAAAATCTGAAGTAATCCACCAAATAGTCCACCTATGTTATGTCTTCAAGTATTTCATGGGATCTGTGTTAGCATTGGCGTATTCTAAGGCCACCTTTAACTGTGTACAGTCTGCCCCACTTCTCTAGAACTGACCATATCTCAGCATGTTTTCCTCTGCGATCTTTGACTAAATGCTTTGCTTATTAATTTCATAATGCATCAACAAATCCTGCTGTTATGTACCCTGTGACAGGAATAAAGAACCAGCAGAAATAGAAAATACTTTGGAGTCCAGTATTGCTATTAAGTAATAAGATTTATTAGTAACTATGCAATACAGTAATATAAATGTAGATAAATCAAACAGGTTAGGAATTATTATATATATAAGTAAGTATATGAGTAAATGTGGAAATACCAAGTTTCTTCAAGTCTAGGGGCAAAAAGATACAGTCTTATGATGATGAGTAAAGTTCAGTTCAGTTCGTGGTATTGAGTTGAGTAGTGATGGAGAGAGAGAGAGAAAGAGATTTGAGTCTTTAGGTGAGGTGACGCCGTCGATCTTCTCGTTGTCCTCTGAAATCCTTTAAAAGTCACCGACTGTGATCACAACAAAGGGGACCGGTTTTCTGTGGTGGAGCTATCACCCAGGCAAGAGTGGACACATGGACAACTCCCCACCGGTCACTGCCTTTTCTTTTCACTGCAAGAGCCACTGATCGATCCGCCTGATGAATCCACCTTTATGTCTAATCGGTCCTACCTTCACTCCTGTCATCCTTTTGTTCTTCACATAATTGAAGAATGCCTTGGGGTTTTCCTTTACTCTACTCGCCAAGGCCTTCTCATGCCCCCTTCTTGCTCTTCTCAGCCGCTTCTTAGGCTCCTTTCTTGCTACCCTATATTCCTGAATAGATCCATCTGATCCTTGCTTCCTAAACCTCATATATGCTGCCTTCTTCCACCTGACTAGATTTTCCACCTCACTTGTCACCCATGGTTCCTTCACCCGACCATTCTTTATTTTCCTCACCGGGACAAATTTATCCCTAACATCCTGCAAGAGATCCCTAAAAATTGACCACTTGTTCATAGAGCATTTCCCTGCAAAAACATCATCTCAATTCACACCCGCAAGTTCTAGCCTTATAGCCTCATAATTTGCTCTTCCCCAGTTAAAAATTTTCCTCTCCTCTCCGATTCTATCCTTTTCCATGATAATGCTAAAGGCCAGGGAGTGGTGGTCACTGTCCCCCAGATGCTCATCCACTGAGAGATCTGTGACCTGACCCGGTTCGTTACCTAATACTAGATCTAGTATGGCATTCCCCCTAGTCGGCCTGTCAACATACTGTGACAGGAATCCGTCTTGGACACATCTAACAAACTCTGCCCCGTCTAAGCTCTTGGAACTAATCAGGTGCCAATCAATAATAGGGAAGTTAAAGTCACCCATGATAACAACCCTGTTATTTTTACATCTTTCCAAAATCTGCTCCTCGGTATCTCTGCTGCTAGCAGGGGGCCTATGGAATACTCCCAATAGAGTAACTGCTTCCTTCCTGTGATGATCACTGCCTCCTCAGGATTCCTTTATGTTAAGTTCCTGAATAAGATCTGGGTTATTACACAACACCCAATGTCAGATACCCTTTCCCCTAGCAGGCTGGAGCACAATCTGCTCTGAAAAGTTATCTTGTAGGCTTTTAACAAATTTGCTCTCTTGGGATTGTACACCAACCTGATTTTCTGAATCACCTTGCAATTTGACATTACAATTGTGACATTACACTTATTACATGCACCTTGCAGCTCCCTTTGCAATCTCAACCCCACATTTTGACTCCAACACAAGAAGTCAATTCTTATAGTTTTTGTAACCAAAGCAATTTCTTAACTCCACCTACAAAGATTCGATAGTCTCTCAACCTATGTCACCTCTTTCTAAAGATGTAATTCCATCTCTTACCAACAGTGCCACCCCACCGCCTATGCTTTCCTGCCTGTTCTTTCGCTACAAAGTATATTTTTAATGTTAAACTCCCAACTATGGCCTTCTTCAGCTACGACTCAGTGATGCCCACAACGTCATACTGACCGACCTCTAACTGCGCCACGAGCTGGATTGTTCCTGTCCATACCCCCTGTCTGAATCCCTTCCCTTCCCCTTTCTTCTGTTGTCTTGCCTTGTCTGAAGTTTTGCCTCATCTTGCCTCGCCTGTAATCGTTGCCTCCATTGCCGTCAAGTTCTATCGCCGGAGCAAGATAAGGAACTGTCTATCGTTGTTTTGAACTGTCTCTGTGTCCACGCTTTCGCTAGGTAGGTCCAGTCGTTTGCCGCTACCTAGTGTTCAGAACTGTCTTTGTGTCCATGCCTTCGCTAGGTAGTTCCGGCCATTTACCACTACCTAGTGTTGGCAACTGTCTGCGTCCACACCTTCGCTAGGTATGTCCGGCCGTCTGCCACTGCCTTGCATTGGGAACCGTCTCGTCGTATTCTGCATTCTGTGTAATGATTCCCGGTCCTATGTACTGTACTCAAGGAGGGGTCCCGGCTCTGTGTTCTGTGTATGAGTCCCGGCCTAATGTCCTGTTTGTAAGGAGGGGTCCCGGCTCTGTGTTCCATGTTCCTGTCTGTCCCTCGACCAAGAGTCTGCGTTCCTGTCTCTTCTCGACCAAGTCAAGGCTTCGGGTTCTCGTCCAGTCCTAGCCATGATCCAAGAACCTTGTCCTGTCCAAGCCATGCCTTGTGTTCTCATCTTGTCCATTTGTCTCACTCAGCCCAGGAGTACCTTGCCTAGCCCGGTGCTGGAGTTCTCACGTCCTGTGCTGGAGTTCCCTTGTCTTGTCCAGGAGTCTCACGTCCAGTCCTGTTGCCTCTCCTAGTCCTGTAGCCACGTCTTGTCCTCTCCTAGTTCTGGAGTCCGAGCCCGAGTCAAGTCCCAGGTTCTGGGTCCTTGCCCAGTCTCTGGCTCGGAGTCCATACCCAAGCCTCGAAGTACCCTAGCCTCGAAGAACGCAAGCCTCATTATGTCTTCGCCTAGAACCGGGGTCCGAGCCCGAGTCAAGACCCAGGTTTGGGTCCTTATCCAGTCTTGGCTCGGAGTCCAAGCCCAGGCTCCTAGTTCCAAGTTCCATGTCCTGGTTCCGCTATCCAGTCAAGTCTTAGCCCAGGCCGTGTAACCTTGTCTCGTCCAGGGCCGGTGTCATGTCCAGCGTCCTTTCTTCGCCACTTCCCTTGCTTTCTTGACTACTCTAGTCTAGTTCCTAGAACTTCAGTGTCTGTGTCTTGCATTTGGGTCTGCCATCAATGCCCACACTATGACATGAATAGAATGAGGTGGAAGATAAATGCGTGACTGAGGGATTGGAGCAGGGGGCAGGAATTCAGAATTCTTCATCATTGGGATCTCTTTTGGGGCAGGTCCGACCTGTACAAAAATGACTGGTTGCACCTGAATCCTAGGGGGACCAATATCCTGGCGGGGAGGTTTGCTGAGGCTACTAGTGAGAGTTTAAACTAGAATTGTTGGGGGTGGGAACTGAAATGAAGAGACTGAGGAAGAGGTGGTTGGCTCACAAATAGAGAAAGCTTGTAGACAGTGCGAGAGGGAGGACAGGCAGGCGATCGAGAAGGGACGTGCTCAGACTGACGGTTTGAGGTGTGTCTATTTTCATGCAAGGAGTACTGTGAACAAAGCTGATGAGCTTAGAGCGTGGATCAGCACTTGGACCTATGATGTGGTGGCCATTACAGAGACATGGATGACTCAGAGACAAGAATGGTTACTTCAAGTGCTGGGTTTTAGATGTATCAGAAAGGACAGGGAGGGAGGCTAAAGAGGTGGGGGCGTGGCACTGTTGATCAGAGATAGTTTTACGGCTGCAGAAAAGGTGGACGTCATGGAGGGATTGTCTATGGAGTCTCTGTGGGTGGAGATTAGGAACAGGAAGGGGTCAATAACTTTACTGGGTGTTTTTTATAGGCCACCCAAAAGTAACAGGGATATCGATGAGCAGATAGGGAAACAGATCCTGGAAAGGTATAATAATAACAGAGTTGCCGTGATGGGAGATTTTAATTTCCCAAATATCGATTGGCATCTCCCGAGATCAAGGGGTTTAGATCGGGTGGAGTTTTTTGGGTGTGTTCAGGAAGGTTTCTTGACACAATATGTAGATAGGCCTGCAAGAGGAGAGACTGTTCTTGATCTGGTATTGGGAAATAAACCTGGTCAGGTGTCGGGTCTGTCAGTGGGAGAGAATTTTGGAGATAGTGATCATAATTCTATTTCCTTTACAATAGCATTGGAGAGAGACAGGAACAGACAATTTAGAAAAGTGTTTAATTGGAGTAAGGGGAATTATGAGGCTACCAGGCAGGAAATTGGAAGCTTAAATTCGGAACCGATGTTCTCAGGGAAAAGTACGGAAGAAATGTGGCAAATTTTTAGGTGATATTTGCATGGAGTTCTGTATAGGTACGTTCCAGTGAGACAGGGAAGCTATAGTAGGGTACAGGAACCGTGGTGTACAAAGGCTGTAATAAATCTAGTCAAGAAGAAAAGGAAGGCTTATAAAAGGTTCAGAGATCCAGGTAATGTTAGACATCTAGAAGATTATAACGCTAACAGGAAGGAGATTAAGAAGGAAATTAGGAGAGCCAGAAGGAGCCATGAGAAGGCTTTGGTGGGCAGGATTAAGGAAAACTCCAAGGTATTCTACAAGTATGTGAAGAGCAAGAGGATAAGACGTGAAAGAATACGACCTATCAATTGTGACAGTGGGAAAGTGTGTATAGAACCGGAGGAAATAGCAGAGGTATTTAATAAATACTTTACTTCAGTATTCACTATGGTAAAGGATCTTGCTGATTGTAGTGATGACTTGCAGCAGACTGAAAAGCTTGAGCATGTAGATATTAAGAAGGAGAATGTGCTGGAGCTTTTGAGAAAGCATAAAGTTGGATAAGTAGCTGAGACCAGGTGAGATGTACCCCAGGCTACTGTGGGAAGTGAGGGAAGAGATTGCGGAGTCTCTGGCAATGGTCTTTGCATCATCAATAAGGACAGGAGAGGTTCCAGAGGATTAGAGGGTTGCGGATTTTGTTCCTTTATTCAAGAAAGGGAGGAGAGATAGCGCAGAAAATTATAGACAAGTGAGTCTTACTTTAGTGGTTGGTAAGTTGATGGAGAAGATCCTGAGAGGAAGGATTTATGAACATTTGGAGAGGTATAATGTGATTAGGAATAGTCAGCATGGCTTTGTCAATGCAGGTCGTACCTTACGAGTCTGATTGAATTTCTTGAGAATGTGACTAAACACACTGATGAAGGAAGAGCAGTAGATGTAGTGTATATGGATTTCGGCAAGGCATTTGATAAGGTACCCCATGCAAGGCTTATTGAGAAAGTAAGGAGGCATGGGATCCAAGTGGACATTGCCTTGTGGATCCAGAACTGGCTTGCCCACCGAAGTGAAAGAGTGGCTGTTGACGGGCCATTTTCTGCATGCAGGTCGGAGACCAGTGGTGTGCCTCAGGGATCTGTTGTGGGACCCCTACTCATCGTGATTTTTATAAATGACCTGGATGAGTTTGTAAGTTTGCTGATGACACAAAGGTTGGAGGTGTTGTGGATAGTGTGGAGGGCTGTCAGAGGTTACAGAGGGACTTTGATAGGATGCAAAACTGGGCTGAGAAGTGGTAGATGGAGTTTAACCCAGATAAATGTGAAGTGGTACATTTTGGTAGGTCAAATACGATGGGAGAATATAGTATTAATCGTAAGATTCTTGGCAGTGTGGAGGATCAGGGGGATCTTGGGGACCGAGTCCATAGGATGCTCAAAGCAGCTGCGCAGGTTGACTCTGTGGTTAAGAAGGCATACAGTGTATTGGCCTTCATCAATCGTAGAATTGAATTTAGGTGCCAAGAGGTAATTTTGCAGCTATATAGGATCCTGGTGAGACCCCACTTGGAGAACTATGCTTATTTCTGGCCGCCTCACTACAGGAAGGACGTGGAAACCATAACAAGGGTGCAGAGGAAATTTACAAGGATGTTGCCTGGATTGGGGACAATGCCTGATGAAAACAGGTTGAGTGTACTCGGCCTTTTCTCCTTGGAGCGACGGAGGTGACCTGATAGAAGTATATAAGATAATGAGATGCCTTGATCGTGTGGATAGTCAGAGGCTTTTTCCCAGGGCTGAAATGGTTGCCACAAGAGGACACAGGTTTAAGGTGCTGTGGAGTAGGTACAGAGGAGATGTCACGGGTAAATTTTTTACGCCGAGAGTGGTGAGTGTGTGGAATGGGCTGCTGGCGACAGTGGTGGTGGTGGATACAATAGGGTCTTGGAACAGACTTTTGGATAGGTACATAGAGCTCAAAAAAATAGAGGGCTATAGGTAAGCCTAGTAATTTCTGAGGTAGGGACATGTTCGGCACAACTTTATAGGCCGAAGAGCCTGTATTGCGCTTTAGGTTTTCTATGTTTTTCTGTTTCTATTGTGACGGGATCCTGAATTATCCCTTATGAACTGTGCTTTTAAAGAGAGAGAGAGAGAGGGGGAGCTGTACAGCACAAACACCTTGTTATTAAGGGAGAGAGAGGTGAAGACTGCTCACAGTTGGTTTGGCATTTCTGCAAGGACACCAGCTTCTGAGTTCCTACAGAGAGAGAAGGGAGGAGCTACTTGATGGACAGCTGGTGTTCAGCATGGTGAGATAAATACAAGGTCAGTTGGTTATTGGACACACATGGCTTTGGACACTGGATGAGCTTTGTTGCGCCCACAGAAAGGTGGGTTTTTGGAGGATCGATCAGGAGAATCGATCAGTGGCTCTCGCAGTGTGGAAAAGGTGACCTGTGGGAAGTTATTATTGTGTCCACCCTCGCCTAGGTTGATAACTCCACCACAGAAAACGGTCCCCTTGTGTGGTCACATTCGGTGACTTCTAAAGGATTTCGGAGGACAACGGGAAGAATCGACGGCATCCGCTTACTTGGACATCCACAACACCTCTCTCTCTCCATCACTACTCAACGGAATACCACGAATTGAACGATTCACTTTACCCATCACCGTAAGACTGTATCAATTTATCCCCTAGGGTTGAAGAAGCTTGGTTTTTATATTTCCACACACACACACACACATATAAAATCATTTCAAACCTGTTTGATATATCTGAATTTTATTACTGTGTTGTGTAGTTACTAATAAATACCATTGGTTAACAGCAATACCAGACTCCAAAGTGTTTTCCATTTCTGCTGGTTCCTTAATCCGTCACGGGATACGTGCCACTATTATCTCTTTGTCTGGTTACACTGTGGCAGTTGACCCAATTATCGCTGGGAAATGCATCCCAAATATTGTTCACGTTGCAAATCCTGATCTGATTTCCTTTATGCTCAGGAATACCGTTGTGTTCGCATATCTATAAGGCTTTCTCTAATGAAAAACAGTTTAGAAACATCGAAACGTAGAAAACCCACAAAGTTGCGCCGATCATGTCCCTACCTTAGAAATTCCTAGACTTACCCATAGCCCTCTATTGTTCTAAACTCCATGTACCTATCCAAAAGTCTCTTAAAAGACCCTATCGTATCCGCCTCCACCACCATTGCCGGCAGCCCATTCCACGCACTCACCACTCTCTGAGTAAAAAACTTACCTCTGACATTTCCTCTGTACCTACTCCCCAGCACCTTAAACCTGTGTCCTCTTGTGGCAACCAGTTCAGCCCCTGGGAAAAACCACTGACTATCCACACGATCAACGCCTGTCATCAACTTATACACCTCTATCAGGTCACCTCTCATCCTCCGTCGCTCCATCCTGTTTCGGATACGTTTTTTCATTGATAAGGATCAGACGCCCTTAAGTTAACAGGACATCACTAGATCAGTTAAGTAGGCCCCGAAATGGTAAATGGTGTTTACTTCAAAGAAGTGCGTGGTCTTAGATCCTAGAAAGTAATATCAAGATAGGCTAACTTAGTGAAGAACAGAGTCCAGGGCATCGTTGTAGAACTGAGGTATTGTGGTCTTCAAGTACGCGATTCCTTAAAGAGTCGCCGTTCATCTAAATCAGAATCAGGTTTAATATCACTGTTACATGCCTTGAAATTTGTATATAGATGAATATAAGAGGCCATTTACATAGTGATGGAGCTACTATAAATTAGTAAATCTGATTTAGTTAGTCTGATTTCAGTGGTTGGGAATATTTTGGAGTCTGTTATCAAGCATGAGGTTCCGGGCGCCAGCAGGCACATGAAAGGCCCAAGTCAGCATGATTTCCATCAGGGGAAATCTTCCCTCACAAATCTGTTGGAAGTCTTTGAGGAAATAACAGGGCAGAATTGACAAAGTATACGGGGACGTGTGTGGAAGGCATACCCTATATTTCAATTCTTACGAATGAAACAAATAAATATGGCAAATTTGTAACTGTATGCGGATCAGTCTCTGTGGAGGCGACATGCTTTATGTAAGTATATTTGTGATTTCTCTTTTGCTGTATAAAGGCATTTAGAAACAAATACTGTTGAAAGCTGCGTTAGCATTCCTTGTCGATATCCTGTGTGAAATTGTAACAAACATTCTTTTTCGCAAAACTCGATACATTACTTCCTGAAGATTGTACACTGTTTCCCTTCGATCCATAAATAGCCGAATAAGCTATGTCATAATCTTTCTTTGTCTCAGGCTTCTACGTGAAGGACAATGTTCATCTGTGCATACTGGTTTTCCCTCCTGAAATAGTCAGTTAACAACTGTTATCAGACACCTAATCAATTAACACGTATGGAGTATAAAATATAGGAACATTATTGCAAATAAAAGAAACATTCGTTCTGCCAAGATTGTCAATGTGTTGATCTGTGCAAGCAGCACCTAAAGTTATGAAAAATTTGAGTGAAATAATTTTATTGGTGTTTCACTTGTTATTCCAAAACTTGCAGGGCAATGCTATTTTTGTGAAATTCCACCTTCTTTAGGTCAAACAGCGAACCTCCAACCAGTATCTGCCAACAGCGCAATTCTGTGGTCCCTTCTATTGTTTTCTTGTACTGAACACTTTATGTTCTCTATATTTAGCTCTTTCGTTCTGTTATTATTCTCCCGCCCTGTTTCACTGTTTCTGTTATATTTTGCCGGGTATGTCAATTGCATTGCTATTTACCCCTTTAAAGCGTATTCAGTCGCTTTGAAATGCGTGCTAAATCATTAGTACAGACAGAAAATGCAACAAAAGATATAGATTCTGGAAAATTCCCTGCAGATTTTATTTCCATTATTCAATACTGCCCTAAATTTCCCCCGAACTCTTTGAATCCATTACACTTTAAGTGTATATCCAACGTCATTATGCACACGTACAACAAAATAAGCTCTACAAATACCTGCGTGGAGAATTTGAAGTATTTATGGTACCTGGAGGAATGGAATTCCCCTTCGTATTATGATTACGTTGGTGGCTATGTATTGTGCAACAATTCCTCTCGTTCCGTTTGCTGCCTCTGTCTTGCGGACATCATCACACATGGTTTCATATGATATCGGAATCTCAAAATTCTCACTACACTAATCCCCCTTTCCTTTAATTGCTTTAAAAGCCAAGAAGAAAACCACAACACAAAACTATTGTTCATGTGGTAATCGAGTATTTTAAACATTTTATTGCATGCGTTCTCGGTAATCCGAGAATATAATTCTTTAACCATGGTACTAAACGCAATTGCCTAATAACCAAAACAGTGCTTACTTTTAATGGTAATACTGCGAGCAATGACTGATAATAAACGTTTTCCCTTCCTACGTTAATTGCTGCAGCACCAGGGTAAATTTATGTCCGTCATTTTCACGAACTCTCAGCTCCCCTTGCATATCAACTTGCTCTACTTATTCAAGTTTTACTTTAATTTTTTCTCATTTCCCACCAATGTAGACACCGTAATATTTTCCCACGGCAAGTGCCTCACTATCTGTATCACATCAAATTCCATCCATCTCCTATGCCAGTTATTTTAGTGGATGCCATCAGCAAACTTTGCTATACAATATTCTACCCAATAATCAGACACTCACTATACTAGAAATCGTTGAAACACCGTCCGGATCCCCACAAATTTCAAATACTCAACCTGAAAATGACACATCTATTCCAAACATAATTTATGCCGGTTCCATAATTACTATTGTTGGCGCGTGGCCAAGGCGTTGGTTTAGTGATCTGGAGGTCGCTAATACGAGCATCAACTGAGGCAGCGTGTTGTGTCCTTGAGCAAGGCACTTAACCACACATTGCTCTGCGACGACACTGGTGCCAAGCTGTATCGGCCCTGGTGCCCTTCCCTTGGACAACGTCGGTGGCGTGGAGAGGGGAGCCTTGCGGCATGGGCAACTGCCAGTCTTCCATACAACCTTGCCCAGGCCTGCGCCCTGGAAACCTTCCAAGGCGCAAATCCATGGTCTCACGAGACTAACGGATGCCTATAAAAACTACTCTGCATTCAAAATACCACTCCTAATGCCGTGCTCTCCAACTTAGTTTGTCCATTGCATTTTGTGACACTTCTTACAGAAGATCAGATGGAGAACGGCGTCTGTTCCTCTTTACCCAAAGGTTTGCAATGTCGCCAGCAAACATTTCTTATAATGCAGTTATAATTATGGCCATATTAGTGTTGGATTATTTTGGAATGTCGATATACCATTACCCCTACCCTGTCGTTATCAACATAGATTAATTTCAATAAAGTATTTGATATTATTGCCAAGTTTCCAACATCGGTAACTGTGGAAACGAAATGAGCGTTGTCTTGACGATAATAAGGTTTCACATTTTATTATTATTTTTAAGAACAATGCCGTGAAGCAGATGAAGAGCAACAGAGCTCTGGGAGTGATTTTAGCGATAGATTTTTGTTTTTGTTTTGTCTTTTTAGCTGGGAAGTACAATTTGAATTGTGTTACGTGTTTTTCTGTTGCAGGTCTTTGTTTCTTTATCTGCTGGATTTTGAAAGTCTTTTGTACGTAAGATTAATATCCTGGATCGCATTCTTCAAGCGATGACTTTATTGAAATCTATCTGCCGTTTCCCTTTGAGGACTTCATACATAATCACATCACAGAGTAATTGCATTGTAATCATAATAGATACATTGTAGAATTCCATTGTAGCAAGGAGCTACTGCGATGTGATAAAGTTGAAACATTATCGTAAAACCTCCAGTACTGTTGGCAAGATAGATTTAATACACAACGTTGTATGGTCTGGTTAACATTTACAACATGGGAGATGCAGCTGGATTGAAAACGAATTGTGGCTGAATTCACAAACGCCACTCATAGACAAGTAAAACTGAGGCTGCTACCAGTGCTAAACATGTGCTGCAACAGAAACAGTTATTGGATCGCTGGGCCTGACTGAGGCTTATACGTGCAAGGTGCATAACATGCACGGGGCTAAATAACATGTTCTGAAAGTGAACTGAATTCTCTAATTTCATAGCTATGAGGAGCATCAGGCTGTGTCACCCATTCACTGCATTCTGTCTGTTCTTCCGAAATCGTCTCTTCGTTTAAGTTTGAAAATGTAACAGATGCTCGATCCAGAAGCAAACTATATTTGCCCAGGATCTGAACAACAATTTTCTTTTTATGATTATCAGTGTTATTATGAATAGAAGACAAGGTGAATCCATTCCATGTAACGCAATGTCAAAAATAATAAGAAACATATGGGATTAAATGCGAATATACTGAAATTTCATGGGACAGCATATCGATATTTGCTTCAGTTGTGCGTTTTTTTCTCTCTTATGCAAATCACACGAATGCCATGGTGTTTTCAAAAAAAGAAGGAACTGTAAAATTAACAAAACTTTCACGGAGCAAGCTACTGGGCGGACCATGGCTCTTGTATCTATTTTACGTGACATGTCATTGCGTTTTTAGCAAATTTCTGCAGTCTCCTTTTCAGGACTGGAGAAGGCACTGGATTTGCGCCCGTGGTAACTCTATCTGCCGATAATATACTCTGTTGAAATGCTGTTCACATGTTGAATTAATATCTTATTATTTCTGGATAGCTTTGACATCAGCTCAACAAATAGTCAAAATGCAAATACAGAGTACAAAGTAAACTTAATTTCAAAGTATATATATCTGAGATTCATCTTCCTGTGAGCATCCTCAGCAAATCTATGAAATAGTAATTAAAACCGGATCAATGAAACATCAAGCAGATTGCAAACTGTGCAAAAGCAAATATAAATAAATATCAATAAATAACGAGAGCACGAGATATTGAGATAAAAAGTAATTAAAGTGAGATAATTGGTTGTAGGAACATTTCAATGATGGAGCAAATGAGTGCAGTCATTTCCTTCGATTCAAGAGCCTGATGTTTGAGGGGTAGTAACTGTTCCGGCGGTGCGAGACTTGAGGACGGCTGTAGTTAGATATTTGACCTCCAACGTACGAGTACAGACCTCCAAATCACAATGTGCTATTGAGTTGCTGAGCAAGAACATTGTTTTGCATTACGTGATCAAAATACAACTACGTCCGCGCAAAGATACATAAATGCGATAAAACAAACATTCTTACAATCTCAAAACTAGTATATTTGCCCATGAAATACGCATCCCTATATTCCTCTATTCTCAGTCCCAGCATCACAAGAAACCAAGAATTTAACCAATAGAAGGAATATGCCCTGAAGTTCGCCCGGTCAACTCTGCTATAAGATCCGCTGAGATCCTATGCGGAAAATCGATTTTACAGATCAATTTGGTCCACGAAGAATTCGGTAGGAAAACCTTCTTGTGATTTCTACTGTGTTTTTCGAGGATTCTCCGTTACTGCTGTGTTGTCTTGTTTGCATAACAGTTGCACTGTTCAGCGAATCAATCATGTAAATGCTTTCAAAATACTTACCAGCGGAGTATAACATTCTGCGCTTTCCAATAGTCGCTTTCCAAAAACATTCTAGCCTGCCGTAACAAACTTGGTGTTCACTATGGCGGATTGTGAATTATAAACTTTGAGGTGGGCGATCACTTTTTAAGCGGTTTTGTTGATCGTTATGGTCCAGTGCATTGAGAAATGCACCTCAACATTTCTTCCAAAAAGTAACAAACGGTTTCCGTGGTGTTAACTATACGACTCCTCGAGCGTCGTTCAAATGTGTTAGTGAAGTAGAGGGTTACTCTGGTAAAAGAAAGTTCCTTTATGCCAGCCCGGCCATTTTGTACTTGAGATGAAGATGAGGATGAGGTGGTTAACTGTCGATGTGAAAATCGTGTGTAAATGCAGCTTGAATCATTTTTCCAAGACCCAGGTGTTAATGTAGATATAGGCCACTCGATTTGTGCTGGTGGTCTCTACTGATAAGATGAAGGTTTGATATTGTCAGCAAAATTTATTAAGTGTTTAGTTACGTCAGACCCCTATTCCTGGAATTTCGAACACAGGGTTTATGCTAATTCAACGAAATCCCCATTAACCGTATAACCATATAACCATATAACAATTACAGCACGGAAACAGGCCATCTCGGCTCTTCTAGTCCGTGCCGAACACTTACTCTCACCTAGTCCCATCTACCTGCACTCAGCCCATAACCCTCCATTCCTTTCCTGTCTATATACCAATCCAATTTTTTAAAATGACAACATCGAACCTGCCTCTACCACTTCTACTGGAAACTACTTCCACACAGCTACCACTCTCTGAGTAAAGAAGTCCCCCTCGTGTTACCCATAAACTTTTGCCCCTCAACTCGCAACTCATGTCCTCTTGTTTGAATCTCCCCCAATCTCAATGGAAAAAGCCTATCCACGTCAACTCTATCTATCCCCCTCATAATTTTAAAACCCCTATCAAGTACCCCCTCAACCTTCTACGCTCCAAAGAATAAAGACCCAACTTGTTCAACCTTCCTCTGTAACTTAGGTGCTGAAAACCAGGTAACATTCTAGTAAATCTCCTCTGTACTCTCTCTATTTTGTTGACATTTTTCCTATAATTCGGTGACCACAGCTGTACACAATACTCAAAATTTGGCCTCACCAATGCCTTGTACAATTTTAACATTACATCCCAACTCCTATACTCAATGCTTTGATCTATAAAGGCCAGCATACCAAAAGCTTTCTTTACCACCCTATCCACATGAGATTCCACCTTCAGGGAACTATGCACCATTATTCCTAGATCCCTATGTTCTACTGCATTCCTCAATGCCCTACTATTTACCATGTATGTCCTATTTTGATTAGTCCTACCAAAATGTAGCACCTCACACTTATCAGAATTAAACTCCATCTGCCATCTTTCAGCCTACTCTTCTAACTTGCCCAAATCTCTCTGCAAGCTTTGAAAACCTACTTCATTATCCACAACGCCACCTACCTTAGTATCATCTGCATACTTACTAATCCAATTTACCACACCATCATCCAGATCATAAATATATATGCCAAACAACATTGGACCCAGTACAGATCCCTGAGGCACACCACTAGTCACCCTCCTCCAAATTGACAGTTATCCACCACTACTCTCTGGCATCTCCCATCCAGCCACTGGTTAATCCATTTTACTACTTCAATATTAATATCTAACGATTGAACCTTCCTAACTAATTTTTCGTGTGGAAACTTGTCAAAGGCCTTACTGAAGTCCATATAGACAACATCCACCACTTTACCCTGGTTAATTTTCCAGGTAACCTCATCAAAAAATTCAATTCGATTTGTCAAACATGACCTTCCACGCACAAATCCCATATTGACTGTTCCTAATCAGACCCTGTCTATCCAGATAATTATATATACCATCTTTAAGAATATTTTCCATTAATATACTCACCACTGACGTCAAACTTTCAGGTCGATATTTGCTAAGTTTACTCTTAGAACCCTTTTTAAACAATGGAACCACATGAGCAATACACCAATCCTTCAGCACCATCCCCGTTTCTAATGACATTTGAAATATTTCTGTCAGAGCCCCTGCTATTTCTACACTAACTTCCCTCAAGGTCCTAGGGAATATCCTGTCAGGACCTGGAGACTTATCCACTTTTATATATTATAAGCGCCAGTACTTCCTTTTCTTTAATCATCATAGTTTCCATAACTACCCTACTTGTTTCCCTTATCTTACACAATTCAATATCCTTCTCTTTAGTGAATACCGAAGAAAAGAAATTGTTCAAAATCTCCCCCATCTCTTTTGGCTTCGCGCATAGTCGTCCACTCTGATTCTTCAAGGGTCCAATTTTATCCATCACTACTTGCCAAAGCAACCTCATATCCTCTTTTAGCTTTACTAATCTCTTTCTGAAGATTCTTTTTACATTCTTTATATTCTTTGAACACCTCATTTACTCTGTTCTGCCGATATTGATTGTAGATCTCTCTCTTTTTCCGAACCAAGTTTCCAATATCCCTTGAAAACCATGGCTCTCTCAAACTTTTAACCTTTCCTTTCTAGCTAACAGGAACATAAAGACTCTGTACCCTCAAAATTTCACCTTTAAATGACGTCCATTTCTCTATTACATCCTTCCCATAAACAAATTGTCCCAATCTACTCCTTCCAAATCCTTTCGCATTTCCTCAAAGTTAGCCTTTCTCCAATCATAAATTTCAACCCTGGGTCCAGTCCTATCCTCTATAATTATATTGAAACTAACGGCATTGTGATCACTGGACCCGAAGTGCTCCCCAATACATACCTCCGTCACCTGCCCTATGTGATTCCCTAACAGGAGATCCAACATTGCCCCTTCTCTAGTTGGTACCTCTATATATTGCTGCAAAGAACTATCTTGCACACATTTTCACAAACTCCAAACCATCCAGCTCTTTTACAGATTGCTCTTCCCAGTCTATGTGTGGAAAATTAAAATATCCCACAATCACAGCCTTGTGCTTACTACAAATATCTGCTATCTTCTTACAAATTTGCTCCTTCAATTCTCTGTCCCCATTAGGTGGTCTATAATACATCCCTATAAGTGTTACTACACTTTTCCCATTCCTCAATTTCAGCCAAATAGCCTCCCTAGACGAGCCCTCTAATCCATCCTGCCAAAGCACCGCTGTAATACTTTCTCTGACAAACAATGAAACACCTTCCCCTCTAGCCCCTCCGATTCTATCACACCTGAAGCAACGAAATCCAGGAATATTTAGTTGTCAATCACATCCCTCCTGCAACCATGTTTCACTAATAGCTACAACATCATATTTCCAGGTATAAATCCATGCTCTAAGCCTATCCACCTTTCTTACAATACTCCTAGCATTAAAATAGATGCATTTAAGAAACTCTTCACCTCTTACTCTCTGTTTGTCCCAAATGGTGTAAACAACTTTATTATCTTTTTCTTCCTTTTCCCCTACATCTTCGGTCTGAGCGCTCCCCTTCTCTGTCACTAGCTTTACTAGCTTTCTCTATTTGTGAACTAACCTCCTCTGTCCTAGTCTCTTCAATTTGATTCCCATTCTGAACTTTGTGATCTAAAACTGTGTGCAGCCGAATTACAATTTATAAAATTCGTTGAAAACGTAAAAAGAGCATCCGTAGTGCCCCTTGCTGATCTCACTCGGGCTTCCTGCTGGTCGGAATCCTATCCATTTGAAAAAGACAGCATTTGTCATGAAATTGCAGCTTTCTGCAGAATGTGCACAAGACAGCCATCCTTTCAAATGATAAATCACCCATAACTGACATCTTATGTAACAAAGATATTAAAAAAAAATCCGTTGCATCATGTTGTTAATTTGTTCACAATGCAGCCTCAGCCCCATGCATTTTGAAACAATACGACTCAGAAACAGTGAGTGAGATTTTTTCGCGAGACTTTGAGGGATGCATCACTAATGTTAGCTGCAAAATATAAAGGAGAGGAAAGGAAAATGAAAGTACTTGTGCAAATTTCAAAGAACAGTAAAAAATGAGTACAAGCGGAAATACGCTTGTTTCAGAAATCTTTCAAGAACTTAACATAGTCATGCAAGAGGATGCCTATTTGAGTGAATGAAAGATTAGAGCAAAGCCGCGAAATACAATAATGGAAAATAAATATGCCTGCAAATGTGTCGTTTCATCACAGATTAGTCGAAATGAAATAAAATATTTCACTAAACCTGACTACTAAGCATGGCAGCTATAATTACAAATTGTATTTATTTGACAGGTACATTAAAAAGAAAGGTAAA